>NC_045595.1:120614879-120941924 GCF_009762305.2 Zalophus californianus
CATTTTATATACAGATTTGCCACTTCTGTTGCGCTGTGGATTACTTATGAGAGAGTTGGTCTCTTTACTATTTGCACACTAGCCTGGGTCTGGTACAAAATGGGTACCTGCTAAATGTTTATTAAGTGATTGAACTAATGCAGACAAATGAATGTCAGGGTTGAAGGCTGCATGTGATGTTAATAACGTACTCTGCATTATCAACTGTTCCATAAAATGTATGTATGTAAAGCCTTATGGTTACATATCATGGTGGACTTCCAAGAGTCCTCTTTTAAGACACTTTAAATTTGATACAGCTGACTTGCACCAAAAGAAGCATGGGAATTCACTGGCAACCTCTAAAGTTTCTCTATCAAAGGTAGAAAAAATATATCTATGTTGTTTAAATGAACAAAGTACATGGGGACTTTTGAAAGCACAGAAAAATCAATAAACAGTCCTGATCTGTAGAAAGGAGCATGACTGGATGCTGAAAGAAAAAAAGAAAAAATCTTTGATGGTATCAGCATTCTAATTAGAGACAGACTTCCGATTTTTCTTCTCAACCTCATTCCATAGTTAGAATTCAGATTTAATCCATTGAAAATAACTTAAATAGGACTGAGATGAATTCTACTGAAAGAAAAAAGCAACAAAGAAAAAAGAGACAGGCTGACAAATAGAATTAGATGGAGACAAGAGATAATTTAAAGAGGATTTTTCAAATAATTTAGGGAAAATACCACTGGCCTGAGCCAAGATTCCTGAGATCCATGCTGGCTGACACTAACCAGTTCTGTGCTCACAACCAAGAAACTTCACCTTTCTAAGTCTGTTTCCTCAGCAACAAAATGCAGTTGAACAGTTAAGTGGCCAAGGTCCTTCCAGTGCTAAAATTCTAACCATGCATATTTGCTTATTTGCAGTAATTACTAGAAGAGTGGTGACACTGACAATACATAAATCAATTCAAATTGGTATTATGTATTTTCAATATATTAAATTTAAATACAAGCGAGAAAGGACCCAGTTTAGCAAAATGCTAAGAAAGGCTCTGATTTTTTTTTTTAGGAAAAAGCTTTTGACAGAAGAACATGATTGCAGATTTAACTGTTTCCCACAATTTTCAAAAAGTTGAAAATATATATACAAGCTAAGACCCTGTGCCATACTTAAGGTGTCCTATAGTGGGGCTCTCCTTTTTTATAGATTTGGCTGTGAAAAATACAAACACGTTTTCCTTTTCTGACACTGAATGAATAATAATGAATGAATAATAAAAGTGGCAAAGTACAACTGCTACTCTAATCACAAATGGATCTAAGAAGTGGGCTTGCACATTTTTCCCCTGCCTAATATATGTTTCAATGTGCTCTCCCATAATAACTTTTTTTTAATTCCCAAAATAGCTCTTATACATACTGGGACATAACCAGGTATATCTGGTGGACAGCCTGGACACCGAGATGGGAGATTGCAAGTGTTAGTTTGTTCATGCCTACTTGCATATATCTGCAGGCAACAGGTGATGGTGGAAGGGGCCAAAGGCTAGAAGTCCAGAGATTTGGGTTTAATTTTTAATCTGAGAAGTATTTATTTAATGTCATATGTTTCATCATTGGCAAAATGAGAGAGCTTACCAACTGATTACTAAGGCCTGTCCTAGCTCTAAAATTCTGATTCTCTGATGTGGTTGAGCAGGCAAGGACACGGGATCAGAACTGTGGAATGACCTGGATAAATGTTTAAGATCTTAGAGCGTAATGGTGATGTTCAGAAAGAATGCTGGCCTGACTACAACAGAGGGACCCAGCAGGGCTACAAAGGAAGATGAGAAGAGAAGGGGCAACACCTTTTTGGCTGAAGGGCTTAAGACCCTTTTCTTTTGCAAAGTATCTGAGAATGATTAAAATTATTTTGACAGCTGCAAGTAATTGGGAGGTAGGTGAAAACAGGAAGTTCAGGCACAGAATAACCTCACTAGTTCCAGATTCAACCAATTCAATATTTATAATAATTTGGACTTAAGTAACTGACATTTATTATTATAAATAATAGTTTTTTTCAAGCAGCAGAGAACAACACTAATTATAACCACAGCCCTTAAAATAAGATTCATTAGCATACTAGACACTTCGCCTCTGATTTTTGTTATTTCTCCACTGACAAAGTGTAAATCAGAATTTCTCAGGAAGAGCAGTTATTTCACTAAAGATCTCAGTTCTATTCTTTATCATCTTGTAAATAAAACTGTCACTAAGAGGTTAAAAATATTTGTAAATGAGTGTTCATATATTCAGGGGGGAAAAGGTCTCTTAAAATCTACTTTCATAGCAATCATAACAAATTATGTTTTTGTAGCCCTTTACAGTTTATATCCAAAGAGCTTTTACATCCAATCACGGGTAATTTGTGAGGGAACAAGGTGCTAATAAGATATTACTCCCATCTATTCATTAGAAGATACAGTGACCTTTCTTTAGCCATTAGTTCATCTTACATTTACAGTATAAAAAAATGCATTTACTTAAAAAGTATTAAACTTTCTGGTGATTTGGTATAGTCTTGTTCCATTATTCTGAATTCCTTAAGAGTTACTTCATTAGAAAAGGAATCCACTTACTATGGTAATTTTGTGGGTGTCATTCAAGAGACTGTGGGAAAGAAAAGAGACTATTATTTTTAAATTTACCTTAAAATCGTTTATACAACATAGCCCCCCATCAATAGAAGTATACGGATAAAAGAAAAAAATTTTGTAATTACGCTGAGTACAAATCATCATAGAAAGAATAGGACAATTTTTAGTTAATATTCATGCTCGGTTCTCTCATCTTTGCTTTAGAATCTTGAGAACACATTAGGTAAATTTTTTGTTTAACATTTAAAGAACCCACTTTTGAGTGCTACTTCAATGAAAATAATTGTGTGCCTACTTTATTACTTACTCAGTGGCGGGGGAAACAACTACAGTACTTACAAGTAGCCTATCCCTTCGGCACCACAAATTTATTAATTAAGAATTTTAGCCCTTGATCCAAAGCAATAAACCTAGGAATACACATTGAGCTGTTACTTAAATAAATATATAATTAGTAGTATATGTAGGCAAACAAAAAACAGAACTAAATAGTTATTAGCTTTTCCGCCAAGGCTACCAAACACACACACAAGTGATATAGCAAAACCAAAACCAAACAACCTCTGATCTGAAATGTAGTTGCCAAGGAACTGACAGAATTCAGTAAATCATCCCCATACTAAATGCACCAGAGAATACAACACAGCCATTCGAGAAATGAAAAAAAGGCCAAGACTCTCAAAAAAAAAGGCAGAAAGGATGATTCTACATTATCAATATGGAAATATACATGATACTTATGTGAAGTGCAGAAAATGAGTATTTCTATCATCTTTCTTCCAGAGTTCCATGAATGTGAAAAGCACACAGATGAAATCTTACAGAGCATATTATTTTCTGGCCTGCTATTTCATCAGGAATATACAAAAACAATTTTATAATTCCTTAACTATAGAACTAAGAAATAATGGATGCCATGAGCTTAATTTCTATTCTAAATCTAAATGAGTTTATAAAATATCACTATATATATGATGAAAATACATATCTGATAATACTGCACTATAGAATTAGAATAACTTTCACAAAATATTCCTCACAAAGTCCACGATCAGGAATTTATGTTGATATACTGATAATTCATGGATGCATTTTTCTGTTAAGCTTGCATTTCCTACTATCATAAAGGAAAAAAAAAAACCTTGAAAGTAAACAAACAAAAAATTACTATGATGAAACAATTCATTCAACACTCCAAGGAAGAAAATAAGGCAACAAAACAAAAGAAAAAATCTTAAAATTTGGGTTTTGATGTAGGGACCCGAAGGGGTACGTGTACCCCAATGTTTATAGCAGCAATGTCCACCATAGCCAAACTGTGGAAAGAGCCAAGATGCCCATCGACAGATGAATGGATAAAGAAGATGTGGTATATATACACAATGGAATATTATGCAGCCATCAAAAGGAATGAGATCTTGCCATTTGCAACGACGTGGATGGAACTGGAGGGTGTTATGCTGAGTGAAATAAGTCAATCAGAGAAAGACATGTATCACATGACCTCACTGATATGAGGAATTCTTAATCTCAGGAAACAAACTGAGGGTTACTGGAGTGGTTGGGGGTGGGAGGGATGGGGTGGCTGGGTGATAGACATTGGGGAGGGTATGTGCTACGGTGAGCACTGTGAATTGTGCAAGACTGTTGAATCACAGTTCTGTACTTCTGAAACAAATAACGCAACACATTTTAAGAAAAAGGAAAAAGAAGAAGATAACAGGAGAGGAAGAAAAGGGGAGTATGTCAGAGGGGGAGACGGACCATGAGAGATGATGGACTCTGAAAAACAAACTGAGGGTTCTAGAGGGGAGGGGGGGTAGGGGGATGGGTTAGCCTGGTGATGGGTATTGAGGAGGGCACGTTCTGCATGGAGCACTGGGTGTTATGAACAAACAATGAATCATGGAACACTGCACCAAAAACTAATGATGTAATATATGGTGATTAACATAACAATAAAAAAATTAAAAAAAAAAATTGGGGTTTTGAATGCTCCTAATTTTTAGAGCATTTTTTTCCCACTGAATTCTGAAAGGGGTATATGATTTACTACTTACATACCAACTTCTTGTAGAACAAAAAACTTTTTTACATTTATTTATTCGAGAGAGAGAGAGAGAGAGTGAGTGAGTATGAGCAGGAGGGACAGAGGGAGAGGGAGAGAGAATCTTGAGCAGACTCCCTGCAGAGCTCAGAGCTGACTCAGGGCTCCATCTCATGACCCTGGGATCATGACTTGAGCTGAAACCAAGAGTCGGACACTTAAGCGACTGAGCCACCCAGGTGCCCCAGAACAAAAAACTTTTAAAAAATAATTTATCTTTTTCTGTATACCCATTAAGATACAGCAATGCTGATTAAGGACAGACTTTTTTTTAAGCATAAAAAGGAAAGCTTTATTTCTCCTCCTTTCATCCATTTTTTCTTATAATTTCTTTAAAACTCAGAACTAAGAATACATAGAGCAAAACACCAACTTAAGCAGGCTTAAAAAAAAACTTGTTAAAAAAAAAAAGAACTGCACATCCATTTGCCTTTGATTCTATAAATAAAGACTAAACCCTGGGAGCGCGTGGGTGGCGCAGTCGTAAGTGCCTGCCTTTGGCTCAGGTCATGATCCCAGGGTCCTGGGATCGATCCCCATGTCGGGCTCCCTGCTCAACGGGGCGTCTGCTTTTCCCTCTCCCTCTGCCCCTCTCCCCCGCTCTTGTGTTCTCTCTCTCTCTTGCTCTCTCAAGTAAATAAATAAAATCTTAAAAAAAAAAAAAAAACTAAACCTGAAGTATTACAAGATTGCTCTGGTTGTTAAGATTATCAATGACTTTTTTCTTTTGCTTCTTAAAAATTTTCTGCACTTTCCAAATTTCTACACAAACATAAGCTACTCTTTCAAGTCTATAGCCGCCTGTCGATTAATTATGCTGATGCTCATTTCACCGTAACTTAACTGAGTGGTTTTTTTTTTTTTTGCACTCAAGTTCCAGAAGTAAAGGAAAGATCAAAATCCATCGATACGTCAGTTCATTGCTATGCTCATTTAAGTTGAATCTTCTTTATATCTAATCTATATTTCCGGCACTGGAAGAAAATTGACGTTTCCAGTGGTCACCATTCTTACCAATGAAGTAAAGCAATCAGTGTATTTTGGAATGCTTTTCAGTAATATAACTTGAAACAAAAAGGATTTTCTTTGATTTCCCTTCCTTTGTCCAGAAAAACAAACTTGCCACAGACCTTTCAATATAACTCTAATTGAACAGAATGATTTAAATACAGAGACCAGAAATCATATGGGTGGAGAATGTAATAAGTTTTCTATTTAACACTGACAACTAAATTCACCAGAATATTCTATTTCCTATTTCACTTAATTGAGTTTTGGGGCTTTGATGTTCAAAATCTCTGAGTAAAATGAATTAACAATTAAAATGGAAGCCTTTCAAACATCATTCCAAAATATACTTCCAGAGAAAAATAAAAATGCCTGTTAAAAATACCATGTCTTATGTTAAACTTACTTTCCTTAATGGGAATTTTAAAACGGTGTCATTAGAGCTTTAGGCTATCTCTATTTTCACTTCCTAAGTTAGTGTTACATAAAACCTTGGATATAATGTAGCAAATTTTGAACTACAAAGCCTTTCCTTCAAGATGAAATTAACAACTCACCATTAGTAAGCCAAATACTTTGTTTTTCTAGTAATTGTCATTTATCAACTAATCAGAATGGTGGATTACAATATGTCTACCATGTACTAGGCACAAGACAGATGCCTTCATCAGACTCCTAACTCCAGAAAGCAAGCAGGTGTAGCCCTTATTTGAATAGGCAAATGAAACAGCCCAAATGCCTAGGTAACTTGCCAAGTGTCATCAAGTATTTAATGATGGAGTCCAAATTTCAACCCAGGTTTACATTCATTCCAAATTTTGGGGAAGTGCATAGTTTCCTCATCTTCCTGAGCTGGGTGTTCACACTGTGGCTTCATTAAAGTCTCCGATGTAATCTTCTATGTCATCAAATACAGATTCTAAGGTAAACTCAAAAATCACATTGTGAAACCCAAAATGAATTATTTTTAATATTGCCCTCCAATAATACAATTAATCAATAACTACCTATTTTTCAACTCGTAGAAACCACCTTCATTTTCATTAAGGTTATGTAAAAACTTAAAAAAAAAAAAGAAAAAGCTATTTCTGTGACCAATCTAGACAGAGGCATATAGCTTTAAAACTTGAAAGGGAGGGGCGCCTGGATGGCTCACTTGGTTAATCCTCTGCCTTCGTCTCAGGTCATGATCCCAGGGTCCTGGGATGGAGTCCTGCATCTCGCTCCCTGCTCAGCAGGGAGCCTGCATCTCTGTCTGCCTGTCACTCCCCCTACTTGGGCGCTCTCTCTGACAAATAAATAAAATATTAAAAAAAAAACTTGAAAGGGAATGCTTACTCAATGTAACAGGTAACACCTTTCTACTTTTCTGATTAAAGATTAAATCCATATTCTGAATAAACTGCAGTCATGGAGTTCTCCCAACTCCTTTAAATTTAGTAAGTCTACTCTCCTTAGTGAGTGGAGGTTTTCTATCTTGAATTGCTAAATCTACTTTTAAGACCAACCTTTTTTTTTTTTCAAATCAATGGTGAAGCTATCTTTCTCTCCATTCTATAGACCTAGCCCCCGCACATCTGCTGCACGCTGCTTACAGCAGTTGCCAAAGCTGGACAAGAGGTGATGGCCAGTGGTACAGACTCAAGCATGACCTAATGAAGTCTTCCAGCTCACATCATCAGTGTTTCTCAACACTGGCCTGGAGGAAAGGGGGGGAGGGAGTGTGCTAAATTAGAAGTAAAACTGCCTTTGGAGTCAGCAGATTTGCATTCAAATTCCTTCTACCATTTATTACTTTTGTCATTCTGGACACATAACCTTTCTGAACCTCATTCTTCTAATCCATAATGTAAGTATCAGGACCTAATTCAGCGTATGGCACATAATAGGTACTCAATGAATTTCAGCTGAATTTACAACAAGAAAAAGGCTGAATCTTAGCAGTTTTCTCAGGGCATGGAGGTAAATGAATACAAGAAATGCAACACTGAAGCAAGAGCAACCTGGAGTGAAGGAGCTGGCCATGGTGAGAAGTTCCTGATGGCTGGTGGAAGCCAGTCCAAGCGGAAAGCAAGGAAACATGGAAGCAAGGAGAGGTTCAGCTGAAATGAGCTTCTCTGGGGCATACCAGACAATCCAATAGGCCAGGGAGATGACCCACTTTTGCTTGATGACTAGAAGAGAATGCTGATTTCACTGATTTTGCTACTGAATGAGTCACAAGGGTGGGTAAGCTGAGAAAACATGTGAGGGAGTAGAAAAATGTAAGTAATTACAAGGATATTGTAGAACTTACTTTAATTAAAAAATTCCTTGCTCTGAAAGCTTTGTTAACTTTGAGTATGTACCGTGAGTGATTCATCCTCCCATAAAACTTCCATGGCCTTATTTTTCTCAAAGGCTGAGATGCCTCTGAGTTCCACTGCTGTAAACCCAGGGTAGGGAATAAAACATCAAACAGCAGTTAAACCTGCTTCTGGGGATCAAATCTCTGATGGATACCTAAAGAGCATGTTTACTTTTACGGCCAGTCTCAGACTGGATTTTCTATAGGGACAAGTCACTGGTACCACTCTGCTGTGAACCTCAACCTTGCATCACTCCCTGAGTTATGCCGCCCATCTTAGGAAACAAAGGTGTCTGCAGGCCTGCTCTTCCTGGCCCAGCCCTATGCTGCCAGAGATAAGCCAGGACATCCCTGTCAAAGGGATCATGCTTTATGGATGCTGCTTACCAAGGTATCTGTCATGAGGCACTAGGTGATGGAGTGTGAAACCTATTCAACCTGCTGGGAAATAACTGGCAGAGGAGGAAAGCAGGAAACAGACTGCCACATTCTAGGTCACATTCTAGGGCCTGGCCACATTCATTTACTCTTCACACTCACCCTGTGAGGAAGATCTGACTCTTTTTTTTGTTTTTAATAAAACTCAGAAAGATCCAACACTTACTTAAGGACGTAAAGCTAAAATCTGGCAGAACTATGAGTCAGTCTGACTTTAAAGCCAACTCTGATACACTGCATGAGACAAAAAGTTTAAGAGAAAACCTAAGGTAAAATAACCTCCTGTCTATTAAGGGAAGTGGGACCGAATGAGGTGAGTACTAGAAAGATGTAAAAATGGGCCACAAATGGTTCAACTAAAAAAAACACCTCCCTGAAAACTTCTTTGAAAAGAAAACTTTGAGACTTATTTATTCTTCTTATATATAATTCTATCAAGTTTGGTTACTGGGCTTTCAAATCCACAGCAATGAGGTGAAGCAACTCAGAAGACAGAGAAGGACGACAGGAACACGCTAGCTAACAGCAGAGAGCACTATCAAAATAATCACTATTCAGAGAACTAATTCCACAGATACACTGGTCTAGAGCTACCTGATGCACTGGCACACTGCTCTACATATGACCACATAGAATGAAACACAATTCCATATATTTCTAGTCATTTCAGCAAGATGATTGTTATAAATATATAAATAAATCTACCATTTCTACTTATTTCTATTTCCCAGTTTGTCATTGTTATTGTTTAAAACATATGGTATCTCGGGGCACCTGGGTGCCTCAGTCGTTAAGCGTCTGCCCTCGGCTCAGGTCATGAACCCAGAGTCCTGGGATTGAGCCCGCACTGGGCTCCCTGCTCGGCGGGAAGCCTGCTTCTCCCTCTCCCACTCCCCCCGCTTGTGTTCCCTCTCTCGCTGTGTCTCTCTCTCTGTCAAATGAATAAATAAAACCTTTAAAAAAAATATGGTCTCTTTGCTTCTTACCTTCTGAATGTGCTAAAAGGAACATAGTATTACAACATAAAATAACTGTACTGCCCTCAGACACCTAGAGGGCATTCCACTGTGTAGCCTCCTCCAAGTGTCATCATTCCCCGGGCCCTATAGTTCTTCCCTCTCCTCTAGTTTACTTGTTCTCATATGACCCACACCACAGTCTGCCCTTCCTAACTAACGGGACTCTTGTGGGGGCAGGGACCATCTCTTACTTGTGTTTGTAACTTCAGAGTATCTAGCACAGTGCCTTCTACATAAGGTAAACTCAGCAAATATTAAACTAGTGAAATTTATGCACAATATACTCAATTCTAGAATATAGGGAGCATGTAGAAACATTTCCATATAAAATAGTTAACATAAAACTGGGCTTGAGGGGCTCCTGGGGGCTCGGTCCATTAAGCATCTGACTTCCGCTCAGGTCATGATCTCATGGTCCTGCAACTGAGCCCCATGCTGGGCTCCATGCTCAGCGGGGAGTCTGCTTGTCCTTCTGCCCCTTCCCCCACTTGTGCTCTCTCACTCTCACTCTCTCTCAAATAAATAAAATCTTAAAAAAAAAAAAACTTCTAGGGCTTGAAAAGGCAAACCTGTTTTTCATTTATCAAATAACTATTACATTTCAGACACTATTCTGAGCTCAAGGATTACAACAGCAGACATGAAATACCAGCTTTCTGAATTCAAGGTCCTATAATCTCACAGAGGAAGACGGACAACTTGGAGATACAACATTTCAGATAGTCATCAGCACAAATAAGAAAATCATGGAGGATAATGGGATAGAGTACTTGGGTAGAAGAACTATTATCATTTTTCTGCTTATATGGGGTATTACCTTATATCAAGGAAGAGATGTAGTTACAACTTCTATAGATTGTTCAGAGGTAAAAAATATGAAAGGTGCAGGCTTCTTGAAAGTAACCAGGGAAATCTCAATGGGAGGCAGGGCTGCAGTAGTTGCCAGGCTTTCAGACTGTTTCCTGTGATCCCCACCTCCTGGTACTCAAATCCTATGTACTCCCTTCTAACACTGTAGTAGGTTGCTCGGTGTGACTAATAGCATCCAGCACAAGCGATGTTATCTCCCTTCCAAAATTAGGTTATGAAAGACTATGGCTTCCACGTTGGGCTCTTCCTCTCTTAGATCCCTCACCCTGTGGGATGCCAGCTGCCAGATCATGAGGTCACTCAGGCAGTCTATGCAAGGGTATTCCATAGGGAGAAACTAAGGCCTACCGACAACCATGCGAGTGAGCTTGAAAGTAGATCCTCCCCAACTGATTCTTAGATGACTGAAGCCCAGCCATCAGGTTAGTTATAGGCTCATGAGAGACTCTGAGCCAGAACCATCCAGCAAAGCTGCTCCTGGATTCATGACCTCAGGGAACTCTGTGAAATAGCTAATATTTATATGCTTCTTGCTTGATGGTGCTAAGTTTGGGGGTAATTTGTTATGTAGCAACAGATAATACAGCTACCCTTCTAGTATTTGATATCTGAGCTGAGGCCTAAATAAATAGGAGCTAGTGAAGAATAGATCTCAGGGAAGAATATTCCTGACAGAGAGAACAGCAAGTATAAAGACCCTAAGAATTAGAATGTGAGCTTGCAGTGTCACTTCAAATAGCTAAAAGGCCCACGTGGCTAGAATTTTGTTAGTAAAGTACAATAAAGTAGTAAGAGGTGAAATTTCTCCAAAGAGAAATGGAAGATAGCATTACATAATTTATATCTTATAAAGAATAACCTTTGGGGCGCCTGGGTGGCTCAGTTGGTTAAGTGTCTGTCTTTGGCTCAGGTCATGATCCCAGAGTCCTAGGATGGAGCCCTGCATCAGGCTCCCTGCTCAGCAGAAAGCCTGCTTCTCCCTCTCCCTCTGCCACTCCCCCTGCTTGTGCTCTCTCTGTCAAATAAATAAATAAAATCTTAAAAAAAAAAAAAAAGGAAGAATAACCTTTGTAAACTACCGACCACTATGTGGGAGGTAAGGGTGGGGGCAAGAAAACCAGGTGGAAGCCTACTACAATTAGTACAGTCAAGAGATGATGGTCAGACTAGGATGCTAGAAATATTCTAGATTGGTAATATTCAGGAGATATATATATATATATATAAGTATTTTATTTATTTATTTGAGAGAGAGAGAGAGAACACTAGCAGGAAAGGGCAGAGGGAGAGAGAGAAAGAATCTGAAGCTGACTCTGCACTGAGCGCAGAGCCCAACGTAGGGCTCGATCCCACAACCTCTGAGATTATGACCTGAGCTAAAACCAAGAGTTGGGTGCTCAACTGACTGAGACACCCAGGTGCCCCACAATTCAGGATATATATTTTGAAAGAAGAGTCAACACAACTATATGAAAAACTTATCCATGTAGATTACACCATGCCAATAGGTTCTGGTTTTTGAGTGACCTGGATAAAACCAGAACCACCCCAGAAAAAGGGGAACTGAGATATGACCTACTTGAAATATAACTCAAATTTCAAAAAATAATTTTAGGTGGGGTAGTTAAAAACTAACCTCTTGGAGTTAAAATTCAGTGAGGAATGGAAAGAATTAAGCAGTCAATCGAAATGTTCTTTTAGTGTCTATTCTGATTGGTGCCAACCAGACTGTTATAAAAAAGTTGTTTAAGCAATCAACTAGTGAGATTAAAAAGAAAAAAAAAGTAATAAAACAAGAGATGAGAAAGACTAAAAATAAAGTCTGATTTTCCTTCTACATCAACGTATTTCCAAAGGAACAAAGTTAATGATGAAAAGTATTTATTTAAGTAAGAGAATACTTACACTAGTAACTTGCAGACTATTCAGTGGTTTCATAGAGCCTTACAGCTTTACTTATTAGAGCTTAACAAGAATCTACATGTTCCTACTGTGCAAATTTTCTGAGCGGGCAATGTTCACAAAAAGTACATAAATGAACTTGTCAGAAAAAAACCTTGCCTCTTCTTACTGCTTCTTCTATTATGTGCACAAAAAGCATGTCAGGACGACTCACAGGAAATATCCATTTCTAAATCAAGGCCATATTTGTGTACCTAGGGACCAGCCTTCAGCTTCCCTTTTTTAGTACAGAGTTCTGATACTAAGCCAAGACATGAAAGATCAAGCTTTAAAAAGTAAAAATCGAAACAAATTGCTATTAGGATTAGCTTACTAAAGAGGACAATATAATAAGCAATTAGACACACACACACACACACACACACACACACACGTATATACAAACATATACACACACAGAATCTCACATTAAATGGAAAGTATGTGCAACTTTTTTTTTTTTAGAGAGAGAGAGCACGCGTGCATATGCCAGAAGAGCAGGCGGACATGCAGAGGGAGAGAGATCATCTTAAAGCAGGATCTATGCCCAGCACAGAGACCGACACAGGGCTCCCCACAGGGTTCCCCCACAGGACTCAGGGCTTGATCTCATGACCCTGAGATCATGACCTGAGCCAAAATCAGGAGATGGACACTTAACTGAGCCACCCAGGCACCCCATGAATGTGCAACTTTTTAAAAGAAATGTTTAAAATCAGGTACGTTCTTTAAAGGACAGACAAAAAAGAACATTTGTATGTATGAATTTTCTGTAGTTTTTTCCCAAGGCCTTGGGTATAAACATATATGGTTACCACAGTGGGTGCTAGAACCTTTAAATAAATACTAATTATATATTTTTTTCATTTAATTTTGTTTTACAAAAGAATCTCAGTGAATATGCACCAAATTTTTTTTAAAAAGTATTACATATGTTCATAAGAAGTATACAAAAAAAATTAAAATGCCCAATCCTATTCATGGGCCCATGTTCTAAATTGCTTCAGTTTTTTCAACCCACATAAATTAGTATATAAAAATAATTCTATGTTTTATCGTGTCTGCTTTTGCTGCTAAAATTATTATATTAAATGTTGAAATGCTTTGGTAGAGAAGTTCTACTTACTCTATGTCAGTGAATGAGCAGTCATACATTCTATCTCTCTCTCTTCTTTTTTAAAGATTTTTATTTACTTATTTGACAGAGAGAAACAGGAGAGAGGAAACACAGCAGGGGGAGTGGGAGAGGGAGAAGCAGGCTCCCCACTGAGCAGGGAGCCCGATGTGGGGCTCAATCCCAGGACCCTGGGATCATGACCTGAGCCGAAGGCAGACGCTTAACGACTGAGCCACCCAGGCGCCCCAAAACATATCCTTTTCTAAGAAATACACAAAAATAACTAAAATTGTTATTTAACATTACTCTTTTAAAAAGTCTACATCAAATCACTGCAAAATGATTCTTCAAGTAAAAGCAGCTTTCTTCCTTTATCTCACATTGTACCAATTTTGAAATTGACTGATGGGGTAGATGGAATCATTATTCTAAATCCTTCATCCCTTACTAGTGTGCTACATCCACACCCTACTATGCACTCACTGCCACAGGCAGAGGATTCTTCCGCATCCCAATCCACTCATGTTGGGAATGACCACGTGACTTGCGTGGCCAATGGGAAGTGGACAACACTGACAGCTCGCCAGCTCCTCGGCCAGGCTTTAAGAGGCATTGTATGTTGGGGCGCCTGGGTGGCTCAGTCGTTAAGCGTTAAGCGTCTGCCTTCAGCTCTGGCCATGGTCCCAGGGGCTTGGGATTGAGTCCCACATCGGGCCCCCTGCTCCGCAGAAGCCTGCTTCTCCCTCCCCCACTCCCCCTGCTTGTGTTCCCTCTCTTGCTGTGTCTCTCTCTGTCAAATAAATAAATAAAATCTTTTATTAAAAAAAAAAAAAAGAGGCATTGTATGTTAACACTCACCCTCTTGTGCTCCTGTAATCCACTGAGGAGGGCACCCCCAGGTAGATGGAATCCTTTTAGCAGGCTGTAGAAAGGAGGCATTCAGAGTCTACTTGAAACTAACCAAAAACCTGTTGCCCAGGCCTAGGTTCAGGCAAGTCAGGCCCAGCCAAGCCCAGTCCCCGATGGCCAAACCACAGCCAAACTGCAGAACTTGAACACGAATATGTTTGTTATTATAAAACACTAAGATTTTGCAATCAATACAAAACAAAAACTAGTATACTGACTCTCAGTATCTTTACACAGCAACTCATGTAACATTAGCTGCTCTGAACCACACCTTTGTGATTTACCTATCCCAAACAGTCATCTTCTTGGGCTATCTTCCATTTCAGAAAATCAGATTTTTTTTAATAAAGGAACTTTTTAAGAAAAACATTGTCATAGAAAGACATTTGTTCTATAACTGGTGTGATTTCCAGAAATAAACTATAATAAACTGAATAAGCTATATTTTAAGACATCCAAGTTATAATTTTGTAACCTCAGATGTTTCTCTAATTTACCAAGCAGTCCTCCAAGTGAATTGAACATAAAGCAGCTCCTTGAATGTCTGATATACTCTAGAACTTTTTTGCCTGTTTTTTGTTTTGTTTTGTTTGAGCAGTTTCTCAAAACCTCACGTGCAAACTAACTCATGTTGGGAGGAGAAGCTAGTATGAATTAGCAAAAGTCTTGAAGAAGTTTTTGATATGTGCAATTTTATTACTTTTGAGGACTAATACTTTCAGGGCCTGCCTTAACTAGAAGGGAATCATCTGTTAATTCTTGGGTTAGGAGGTTATCTTTTCATATTCCTAAAGGATTTAGAAATCTGTTGTTTTAAAAATGGGGTAGATTTTTGTTTACAAAGATATTTTATTAATTTTTTCTGTCATAATTTGAATGAAGTTCAGTTATCACATTATAAAAGTAATATTAATGAGATTTTCATGGATCAATTCCAAGAATGTCATTGCCCTTTCTGCCATTTATATATAATAAAGGCGATACTGTGAAAACTGTGTAGTAGTAAGTAGGAGTCACTACAGGCAATTATTTTCATTATTATTCACTTAAGCTAGCATCTCAGAATTTAAAAATCACAAAATTTTAGCTTAGAAGGAATCTTTTTTTTTTTGAAGATTTATTTATTTGAGAGAGACATCGAGAGAGGGAACACAAGCAGGGGGAGTGAGAGAGGGAGAAGCAGGCTTCCTGCCGAGCAGGGTGCCCGACGCGGGGCTCGACGCGGGGCTCGATCCCAGGACCCTGGGAACATGCCCTGAGCCGAAGGCAGACACTTAATGACTGAGCCACCCAGGCGCCCTGCTCAGAAGGAATCTTAAGGCTAGTTCAATTACCCGCCAGATATTTGAGTAAACTCTGTACCATTCCTCCAGAATGCTCGGTTATACTTTGGACCTTTCCAGTGAGAGGCAGTGTTTCCAAACTAGTGGGATTGCCACTAGGTTTCAGTAAATTAATTTAGCAAAAGGCAGTAATTGGGCCTATTGTAATTTCTACTTTTTAAAAAAAAAATTAATTACTTTTAGATGACCCCTTTACACGATACAAATGGGAAAAAAAAATGTACCAAATGAGCATGAATGATAGTTAACACGAGAACCGACAGGCCAATTCCTACCCAGGCAGTCCCATAGGCAGCGTATAATTGGCGGGACAATGATACCACTGCTTGTGTCTTGAACATTAAGTTATAGTTGTTCTTACTTGGGTCATATTTTTAAATCTGTACTGATAATAGACCAGCATTTGTAGACAGGATGCATAAGAATATTAAATTAGCACTAGTAGAGGGTCAATAATAATGATTTTACAAATACACTCAAAATAGTCCTTAAGGGGCATTATCTTACTCAAAATAGTCATCAAGCACATCGAGAAGCTGCTAGTCCTAAACAAGGCAAAAGAACCGGAGCATTCATAGCAGCAGGAATTGATATTACCCAAAAGTCCATCAGTAGAAGAATGAATAAATTCTAATGGCATACTAATAGAAATGAACAATCTGTAACTACATGTAACAGCTTGGATGAATCTCACAAACAATGTTAAACAAAAGAGGCCAGACACAACCGTACCTATTGTTTGATTTCGTTTATGTACACTACAAAAACAGGCAAATTAATCCATGGTGATTACCCACAGAGGAAGGGGCAGTTAGTGACTTGAAGGAGCTCAACAAAACTACCTGCTGCCGATATTGCTACGTGTCTTGATCTGGTTGCTGGTTACACAAACATATTTGTGAAAGTTTGTGATGCTGTATGCTTACAATCTGTGCACTTTTATGTATATAAGTTAAAATTCATGGTTCAATAACTAAAATGTCAAAAAAAAGTGTTAGATTTGACTGAGCTATTCACATGACCAATGTTTTTATGTGCAAAGTATTTGATTCTTTCTTACCACGTCGAATGTAAGAAAATAAATAGGTCTAAAAGTAATTTTGCCTTATTTTAAAGTTACAATAGGTAACTAATTTTAGGCTACATTTTAATATACACCTGTGCCAAAATCAAATACAATATTATTTTGAATGTATTAAAAATTGTCCTCTGAAAAAAATGTTTTCTAACACAAATAATTCAGAGAAAATGTCAGTGTCACTAACAATGAGAAAAAAATTGAAAATGGTCTTTATATGTCATGAATATTAATTTTATTATCTTTAAAGTTAGCTTTATTATAAAATTGTTAATATACAGAGCTAAATTTTCTTTACATAAAATCACTTCTGTATTATGTACCATGTAAAAATTAGGAAAAACAAATTCCCATAGGAGTTGGTGGGAGTATATGTTATAATGAAAAAAGGTTTTGAGAATTGTGGGGAAAAAAAATGGACACTACTTTAGTAATGGAGAAAAAGTATGGTTAGAACTGTGGAAATCTGCTGACCAATTCCAGACCTGGGGGGGTCTGTGTGAACTCTGTCAGATCAGTACCATCCAATAGAAACACACTGTGAATCACATTTGTGATTTTTAAATTTCTAGTAGCCACATTTTAAAAAGTAAGAAGTATATGTGCACTGTAATATACCAATAATATCTAATGCAACACAGCACTTCACCAAAATGTAGTGCCACCAAAACAGTAAGGTCGTGTTTTCCAGAAAAATATTTCACAATGCTTTAGTTTTGTGATTTTTTAATTTTATTTATTTATTTATTCAGACAGAGAAAGAGAGGGTGAGCAAGCATGAGGAGGGGGAGGGGCACAGGCAGAAGAGAGAGAATCTCAAGCTGACTCCACGCTGGGAGTGGAGCCTGACACAGGGCTTGATCTCAGGACCGAGATCATGACCTGAGCAGAAATCAGGAGCCTGATGCTTAACCAACTGAGGCACCCAGGCACCCCAACAATGCTTTAGTTTTAACTATTGAATTTAAATTAGCTAAAATTTGAAATTCAGTTTCTCAGTCATACCAGCTGCATTTTAATGCTTCTACCACACATGACCAGGGGCTACCATATTGGACAGCACAAGTGTCAGATCATTCCATCTCTTGAAGCTTCACTTTCTTCACTGATCAACTAAAGAAGTTATTGCCCGACATACAGAATTCCCAGTGAGAATTTCTGCCAACTGAAGCCCACATGCCCCAATCAAAATGTGGGCCACTCACCCTGCAGGAATGCAGACCAGTGTCAAGGGATCTTTGGCCTTTTCAAATACAGTCAGAAATCTGGATGTTTACATAAAATATCTTTCTTTTTCCATGTAGACAATTACTGTGAAATTTTTCAGAGCGCTGTGTGGGGCAAACCAAAATATATCCATATGCTACTCTTTGCAACCTGGGTTCTATAAACATTCTTTCCTGCTCTACCAATCTATGATTTATTTAGGAGTGATTTGACTTCTACATCTGGAAGCTAAAAAGCACAGCTGGAGAATCAGTTGAGTGGTGAGATTCAAAGCCCCCCTGTGAAGTCAAGGTGAAGCTACAGATGCTATCAGGAGGTGACAGCCTCTGGTGAAGGTTAGCAGTATCCAGTGTGAGCTTAAGCTCTGTCTATACCCCAGGATGCAGAGGAGTCTAAAAAAAGAATTACTTATTATTATTATTAAGGTAAGGGACAGCCTAACACCCTACTTTTTGGATCAAGGGCAATGTGCCAGAGATAGATGGAACGGGTAATGAAGCCAAGTTTATCACAGTGAATATCACTCTTCTCGCCCTGGGGCCCAGTCCCTACGGAGCCTGCTTGGATCCTCCAGGGCATGTAGGATCCAAAAAACAAAAAAGGTAAACTTGCCACTGACTTTGGAAAGCTGCAGAGGTGAAGCAGGAAGTAGCAGCTTGGGCAGCTACTGGTACCTTCTGTGGACGAAAGGGGGGAGGGGCAGGGAATGGAGCTGGAATTCACCAGTTCAGATAGAAGAATGACACCAGGGGTCCTACCACCCCCAGGAAGGACCTGACAACCAAGGAACACACAGGCCTAGGCTCGAGGGACAGGAATGCTTGCTTATCTTTCAAAGGAACCTGTAGGACAAGTAATTAATCAGCACTAACGAAAGCTCTCACATATGGAACAAAGATATTTCTCAGATTCCAAGTCTCTTGAGACAGAACAGACCATGCGGGGGCCAGATGAAGTGGCACCATAAGTTATTAAGGAACATGTGCTACCATGACCCCATGGGCCTCCAATCAACAGCATCCACCTTCTCAGAAGACCTCTGTCCCCAGTTTTGTCCTTAAAAACCCTCACAGGCAAGCAATCAGAGCGTTCCAGGCTTTTGAGCATTAGTTGCCCTTTCTCCTGGGTAGTGCCACACCAATAAACAGCCTTTCCTCACTGCAGAAGCCCAGTGTCAGTTTGTACTGGCTTGCTGTGTATCAGGTGGACAAACTCTCACTGGTTCGGTTACTGTGGCAGGTGGACTCCAAGAAGACCAGTCCTCAAGTCCAGGTGAGTCACCATCTGGGAATATTCTTAACTGCTTAGCAGAATCTAAAAAGGATAGAGTTCCCTCTGAAGAGGTAAAGTCAGAAACTCTGTTTTGTGAATATTGTTAAAACCTCATTTTAGTTCCAGGATGAGAGGACCTTGATAACCAAGGATAACTAAGAGCCCTGAGTTAGGATTCAAGCAGTTTGAACATTAATCCCAAGTGTGTCGCTGTCCTGCTGTGCGACTTCTGTGTCCTCAAATTTAAAGTGGTAATAATACAGCATATTGCTTTTCTCTATATCTTGCTTCCAGGACCAAATGATATCATGAATATAAATTTGGAAGATATAAATTTCTCATGTAATTACAAGGTATTTTTTATTATTTACTAAGCAATTACTAGTGGATTCTAGGAATGCAGTTTATAAAGTGCCATTTAAGTCCCTAATCAGAATCTCAAATTTGAGACGGGTGGAGTAGGTTTAGGGCTTTAGGGAAATAGCACTGACTACCTCATTACAAATTCAGCCACTTTCTAGAGGATTCTCGGGGTAGGACCAAGGGAGGTCAAATTCCAAGATGGACTTAAAAAGACCTCAGAAGAAGGAATTTGCCCTAAACCATAACCTTTTTTAGGTCACTGATGCTTTGAGGAGCTGATAAAAGCTATGGCTTCTGTCTTGGAAAAAGGCACATATAAGGAGCTGACATATATTTTCAGGAAGTTCATGGACCCCCATGGATCCCAAATTGAAAATGCCACCCTTAAAGAAGAGAGGGTCACAGATGAGACACACAATATGGCCTTAGGAATGAGCTACTGCTGGCAGTTTTGAGAACAGCTGGAGGCCTACAAGAAAACAAAGTAGTCTTTCTTTAAAGACTCAGCCTCTACTCAAAGTACTGCTACCATGGGACCCTCAGATGGAGACTTCTTAGGGTCTAAATAAGGAGTCTGATAATCACTCACAAAAGCATCATTCTAGCTAACCGGGTTAGTAGCTACTACTTCCTTGGACAGTTTAACAACAGAGTACATCCTCTAGCTTAATCCGAATGGGTACTAATCAACCAATGGAGCAAAAGATACACGAGAAAAAAAAATTATGCAACCTATTAAGTCTCCCTAAGAACCACACTGCACATGTTAATACTGCATTGTAGAACATGTAGAGAATTTTTTACATTTTGGTTTTGGGGACATAGAATGAAGACTGATGAAAGATAGCTGGAAGAAAGGCAGGCAGGAACAAGGCCCTCCCGTTCCCCCACTCCACCCCAACCCTAAGAGGAAACCACCCTTAAAAGGATTTTACAACACCCTGGAAGGAGAACTCCACCCTTTCCCACGTGATAGATAGATGACAAAAACCTGATTGGGTAACAGGCTCACGGAGGGTTAACAGGATTAAACCAGCCCGACAACAAGCCCATAAAAGCCCCTAGACTGGGGCGCCTGGGTGGCTCAGTCAGTTAAGCGTCTGCCTTTGGCTCAGGTCATGATCCCAAGGTCCTGGGATCCAGCCCTGCGTGGGGCTCCCTGCTCAGCAAGGGAATCTGCTTCTCCCTCTCTCTCTCCCTGTCCCTGCTTGTCCTCTCTCACTCACTCTCTAATAAATAAAATCTTAAAAAAAAAAAATTTCCTAGACTTAGAAACTCCGGTGGCAACTCTCTTGAGTCCCTTCCCTCTTTGGAAGCTTTGTACTATCACTTAATAAACTTTGCTCTGCTCGCCACCACTCTGTCTGGTCTACCTCTTCATTCTTCAAAGTGGCGTGAGTAAAGGAAAAGAAATCCTGTAACATGACCACATATCACAAGGGACCTAATGGTATCCATGTGAATATCACAAAGGAAAAGATGTCCACAGCAGCCCAGAGTATCAGTGAATATGATGGCAGCAATCTGGCACCCACATAGGTAGCAGTGGGGCAGGAAGAGATCATCTTCCTTTGCAGAAGGAAGCAATCCACAGAATTTCACAGAAATTCAACAGCAACTTTTCACTGACAAGGAGAGAACTCTTCTTGATTCTTGAATGGCATATGGCCTCAAACACATTTTGACAAGATATTCCCTAACCACTTCCCAATCCTATCTCTTATAGAAATTCATTTAGGAAGGTATAACAGAAGTCAAATGGAAAACAGAAATATTTGGGGCACCTGGGTGGCTCGGTTGGTTAACTGTCCGACTCCTGATCACAGCTCCCGTCTTAATCTCAGGGTTGTGAGAAATACTGATCTCGTATTTACTCGTAATTTCTAAATTACTTATAATTACTAAAATATGTTAAGAAGAGTGAGGTTATACCATGAATTTGGAATACCAATTGTTTAGAAAACATTTAATGACTTTTTCATAATATGCTCTTATAATCTATTTTTATTAATATTATGAAAGAATACTCTTCTATTGTAATTTTTTAAACTTGATTTTCAAAGAGACCAATGAACAAGTTGAAATCACCAGTCATGCAATTAATGTTCTTTCTTTAAATCAAAGATATTGGGGCACCTGGGTGGCTCAGTCGTTAAGCGTCTGCCTTCGGCTCAGGTCATGATCCCGGGGTCCTGGGATCGAGTGTCGCATCGAGCTCCCTGCTCCGCGGGAGCCTGCTTCTCCCTCTCCCACTCCCCCTGCTTGTGTTCCCTCTCTTGCTGTGTCTCTCTCTTTCAAATAAATAAAATCTTTAAAAATAAATAAATAAATAAAAGATATTTATCTTTCTAAGACCAGTAAAACCCACCCCCCCCAAATTTATCTTCTGACCATCAAATAACAAGGTCTTCACCAAGAACTGCAGTCTATAAAATCAGAAGGAACAGTCAGAAGTAAAAATATTATATGAACAAACACACTACACTGCATTCCTATGTACTTGCCAAAGAAATACAGTCAACTGTATGAGTGAGACCTTTTCACATGTTGCCAATGGATTTTGAAACTCCTCAAGGACACGATGCTTTCCACTATGGGATTTCCCTTGTCAGCCTACTAGTTGGGTTTATATTTCAGAGAGTTACTTGGGACTCTTTTAATTTCAATCTTTACAGGTCACATGGTTTAAATACCAGATAATTTCTCTCTAAAGTGTCATGATTTCAAATGCCACTTCTTGCTAATACACTTCAAATTAAATAATAAATCACATTAAAATATGTAGTAACACATTTTTACAGAAGTATTATGTTGGATCATCCAAGAAAATAATTTAGAACAGCGCCTGCTACAGAGCAAGTGCTCAGTGAATGTTAGTTTATGATGACCTTGGTAATGATACTGCCAACAATGACAATAATGACATTATTACCTGCCACTTTGTGGTGGGCAGCTCCTAAGATGACCCCAATGACCTCCACCTTCTGTTATTCATGCCCTCACAAACCCCTTCCCTTGAGCATGGACTGAACTTAGTGATTCAATTCTAATGAACACAACATGGCAGAAGTGATGGGTTATCACTTTCAAGATTGAGGTTATTAAAATACTTTCACTTTCATCTTAGGTTCTTGCATACTCTCTCTTTAGCTCTCCCTTGGATCTCTTGCCCTGAAGGAAGCCAGCTATCATTTTCTAAGCTCCATGGTGGAACTGTAGAAAGTCCTAGGGAAAGGCCCAGATGACTGAGATTAAAAGCGGATCTTCTGAGGCCTGCCAGCAAACACATTAGTGAATTCTGAAGCAGATCATTCAATCCCAGGCAAGTTTTAAGATGACTACAACCCTGGTCAGCAGCTTGACTGCAACATCATGAGAGATCTTGAAAAAAATCACCCAGCTAAGCCCAGATTCCTTTCCCGTAGTAACTGTGAGATAACATTTGTTGTTCTAAGCCAATTCAGTTTGGGGATAATTGGCTCTGCAATAAGATAACCAATACAGATTTTGGAATAGGGTGCTGCCATCACAAAAATCTGAAAGGCGATCAGCTTTGGAACTGTGTAATGGGCCTTAAGAAGAGTGTGAGTCAACATGCAAAGTGCCTTAAACATATTGTTCACAGAATTTTGGACTTTGAAGAGATTGCTAGGAAGGGCATAAATGAAAATGAGGAAAATTTTATTGGAAACTGGAAATTAAGTAGTGACAAAAGGTTTAACAATACCCACACTTATGCAGAGTTACATGACCTGCAGTCACTTGCAGTTATATAAGAAGTAAAAAAAAAAAAAAAAAGTGCTGAATGAACTGGGTAATTTAGCTACGATTTCCCAGCAAAGTGCTGAAGATGCTACCTGGTTTCTTCTTGCTGATTATAGTAAACTGTGAGAAGATAAATTGAGGGAAGGACTGCTGAACAAAAAGGAGGCAGGACTTGATAGTTCTGAAAATTCTCAGCGTCTCTGGACAGCAAACAATGCTGAAATTAAGAAACAGCTTCCACGCAAAGATTAATTCCAGAAAAATGTCAGAGAATACAGGGTCTAAAGATGAGACAGAGATGTGACTTCAGAAATCCTTGTTAAGACCTTAGAAATGTGCCCCCCCCCTTTTTTTTTGTTAGAGAGTGAGAGCATGCATGTGCAAGTTGCTGGGGGAGGGACAGAGGGAGAGAGAGAATCCCAAGCAGGCTCCACACCCAGCATGGAGCCTGACACCAGGCTCAATCTCAGTACCCTGAGATCATGACCTGAGTCAAAACCAAGAATCGGAGGTGCAACAGACTGAGCCACCCAGGTGCCCCAGAAATGTGGCCTCTTAAGGAGCTATTCAGTCAGACCGTAAGTCTCCTAAAACCTTAAGGTTATGACACAGAGAGACTATCAACAGGCCTTTGGAAAGGAAAAGGTCACTGCCTATCCCTTGTCTCAGCAGAAGCCCCAGGTAGAGAAGGATTTATCTCCAAGAAATATGTGGGTGTGGTTTTTGTCTAACAGAGTAAACCCCGAGTTTCACAGGAGACTGACAAAAGTTTTGAGAGGATTTGATCAGCAGAAACCCTGCCGGTTTAGAATGAAAGGACCAGAGACTGTACTAAATGAAAAAAGGCCATATAACCCCCAATTCTACTGTCAGGCAGCAGGCTGAGAAAACTCAGCTGCAAACCACATGCTACCTTTCATGAAAAAAGGAAAAGATGACTCAGAGAGTAGAGCCAACAGCCCAAGGAGAAGAATCAAGAGCCATGGAGAATTATCCCCAGGTTTGGAAACTTAGTCAAGGAACATCTGCCGAGCTGGATTTCAGAATTGCTATGGACCAGTGACTCCAAAATACCATGCATGTTACCCTTTTTTGAACAAGAACACGTAGGTATCTTATGCCAGCCTCATTGTTGTAGGTTGGTTGTATTGAGGTCAGTATCTTGACTCTAGTTTCACAGATATAGAGATGACAAGGAACTGTACTTGAGGAACTATACCCAAGGAGCCTCACCACACCCAGATCAAACTTAGATGACTTTTGGATTTAGAGCTAATGCTCACCTACATAGTGAAGACAAGTTATTTTTCATCTTCTCATGAAAGTGATGCTTGACAGGAGTGCAAATTAATGTGTTTTATAGCATCAAACCTTTAAAAAAGGATATAAAATTCTTTTAAAGGTCAATGTGTTAATAGGTTGACAGATTATAGATTTAATCTCACTAATGTAAAACTTAAACTATTCTACATAACCAAGTTAAGTAAAAAAGTAATTAACAGCTGCCCAATTTTAATCTGCTTAGAATATCTACTATATAGCATCATAGCTATTGTTAAGATCATATAAGCAATGTTAAAGCCCTCTTAAATCTCTTGATTTCCAGATTTTTTGTTGTTGTTTGTAACAAAAATTCCACTTAAAGAAGGGGTTTAAATGATATGTGAAATGGGAAATAAAATGTTCGACTCTCCTGAAATGATTATATATTTTTCTTAAACTCGCTCTCAACAGAAAGGAAATAGTGTCATTCAAATGTGCTATAATGCCTTATCTTTCAGAATGACAGCCCATCTTTTACTTTTCTATTTACAATCTATCATATTGTGACATTTTATATATGAAAAAATAGTTAAGGCAATATTTTTTAAAATGTCATACTGTTTTAAAGAACAATTTATTTCATGCCCACATCCCTCCAGGCTATGAGTCTATTTAGTGAGGTTTATTAGTGAAGGGCAATGACTGGCATGTCCTCTGAATAAGCACTCACTGGCCAATAAAAACAAAGAACACAAATATGCCATTCAGAAATACACAGCATTGTTTAAAAATAGCAACACCCATTTCTGCTGGAACTGAGAAGAGGGTACTGGTCTCCAGAGACAGCAGAGCACAGAAGAATGCTATGTTGTTTTGGAAGTCAGGATACGTGGACTTGAGATATACGATAAATGATTCATCTGCTTCAGACTGTTTCTTTAGCTGTAAAATTCAATGTCTGTATCAGATTCAGTTAATGCATTCCTGAACTACAGACATGCAGGTACTCAAACATGACTTCTTACTTTATGTATGCAAAACCTGCACAGGTACTATGGGTTGCCAAATTTCACTTTTTCCCCTAAAATAAACTTCTAAAAAAAAAAAAAAACCCTGTATACTACTACCTTGTAAATGGAAAATATGATTTACATGGTATTAAAGGATATAGTGACTGTAAATTTAAAATGCAATAAAACAACAAACAATTATTAAATTCTAGCTATCAAACTGTTGGCTGACCTTATTCAGCTCTCTGAGAAAAACAAATGAGTAACTATATCTAAGAGAGCGATTCTAGCATCAAACTGAGAGTTTCTCCTTGACTTGTCAAGAAAACAGTGAAAGGGAAATCAAAAGGGCTTAAGGTTTTTACTATATGATTCAATATTATTTAATGCAGCATCTTCATACCAACTAAATTCAACTCCATGACAACCAAAATTACCTTTTGTAACAGCAGCAAATGTCCTACACTCTGCATCAAATAATCACCCTGTTACTTCTGATTCTAAATTTTATCTTGATTCTTCATACGACCCACCTAACCTACTTTCTCAAAACCATCAATATTGTCATGAGACACACGTAAATAATTTTGAGGGCAATGGAGTACTGTGAAAAGAACACGGCTGGGAAGTTACATTAGGGTTCTAAGCTCAGTTTCATTAGATTTGACCTTGACACTAGCAAGTTAATTAACCCCTCTGAGCCTCAGAATGCTCACTCACATTAACATGCTTATGTCACTGTTAAAAGAAAAAAAATGCATGTAACGTGCTTAACACAGCACCTGAACCTGGTAGACATTCAACAAATACTGTATTTAAAATAATTTAATTTCTTCAAATAAATTTTCAAAATTCTATCAAAATGCATTCCCTTTAAAGAACAGTAGCTTGAAAGGAAAAAAAAATAGTTTGCCACTTTTCTTTTATAATAAAGTTGTATTATATATAACTTTTACTTCCAAAGCTACAAAATCCATAAAGCACTGACTGGCAAAGGTAGCAAAAACATTTTGTCCTCGATAAAATAAAAACACTATTTGTCAAAATGAAAAAGAGCACTCTTAATTGATACCACCACCTAAGTGTACGCAGGCCTTTTCTTTCTTAAAAAAAAAAAAAAAGAAAGAAAGAAAGGGTCAATACAGTAGAAAAGACAGAGTGACAATGTCTTAAATAAAAGTTTCAGCCAAGTTGGGTACTTAATTCTGAAAAGAGCCACATTTAGACCACAACTAATAACACTATTGCCTACCAGATGCAGTAAACAACGAGCAAAATAAAAAGCAGTCCAGTGCTAATCTAACAACAGCAGTCCTGGTCACCTAATAAATGTAGTAGTAATGTGCTCCAGGACCCGTGCTAGTCATTTTGGATGTATTATTTACAATCTATACAAGTGTGCAAAATAGACATTGTTATCCCCAGTTCAACATGAAGAAACTGAAGTCCAGAGGTGTTACTTGCCTGTTCAAGGTCTCTACCTGTGAACACCAGAGCTGTATTCAAACAGTACTTGATGCCAAAACCAATCTCCCTTCACTAGTCCATTTCTCTCTTTTTAGACATAAACATGTGAGCAAGAATATTCCTCAGTGCTTTGAAAAGTCATAAACTGATAGCAGTCCTCTGTTCCCTCTTTCCCTTCTTTTAGTTTCTCATCTGTTGCATATCAGTTCTCTAACTCCAAGTCACTCATTCGTTGACAGTTGCTGAAACCTGTCTTGTGCCCCGGCCCTATAAAAAACTGTCCTCGGAAAGGCAGAAGAGAATAAAGTCAAGGCAAGGCTTCCAATTTATCTGGGACTTAAACTAAAGGCTCACAAATAATGAAAAATTCTCTTATGTGGTCAACCAATATGGGCATGTTCCAATTTATACGGATGACTAAGGCAGACACAATATGTAGAATCATACAAATTTGTGCAAATCATATATATTTAACAGAATGCTTAATTGAGTCAGATTTTCACAAAGTACCTAGAAGCTTTCATCTTTTATTCGGGGAATGCATTTTAAGGCAGGGATTTACATATAAATAAAAACTACTTAAGTTAAAGAATGTTTAATTCTATTTTTTAAATGCAAATGTTCATCTAATGAACAGTATCTAGTTGATGTAAGGCCTAACTTTGCACTTGAAAATGAGTATACCTAACCACATACAGCCACACTCATGGGTCTAAATCACTGAGTTCTGTGAACCACTCTGTTGTACAGTCCAAAATGTAAGCCTTATACTTCTAGGCATTGTAAGCCAGCTAACATGACTGATCCTCATGACAACCTATTATAAGCATTATTATTCTGATTATTACATATGATAAAAGTGGGTCACAGAGAAGTAATTTACCCAAGATCACACAGCCGGTAAAAAAAAAAAGACAGCAAGACTTGAAATCCAAGTACTCTGACCCCTCAGCCTGTACCCACTACACTTCCCTGCCCACTGTATAGAAGCACATTCATAAGCAGACAGAGAATACCACAAAGCTATAGACCTACTCTCTACTGAGCTCCTACTATATGCCAGGCACCACGCACTGGAGATGAAAGAAAGCCTGGCCCTGAGCTGAAGGAGACTCTTACTCTTTTTTAAGCAGATTCAGGGTAGGTTAAAAACAAAGAAGTCACCAGTTCTTTGAGCGTGAACATATCACCAGTGTGATGGCTAGCATGCCATCCTGTGTTAGAAGCACAATGCAAGGGACAACTAACTTAAATAACAGTATGAGCCTTAGAAGCACCAAACTTTTTTTTTTTAAAGAGAGTTCACGTGCATGAGCAGGGGGAGGGGCAGAGGGAGAAGCAGACCCCCTCCCCCCTCACTGAGCAGAAAGCCTGACAGGTGGCTCTATCTCAGAACCCTGGGATCATGACCTGAACCAAAGGCAGGTGCTCAACCGACTGAGCCACCCAGGTGCCCACTTTTTTTTTACTTTAAATAGTTGCAATACACTTATCTGGAACAGGAGCGTAGGAAACATTATATAAACCTTTCCTTAATGGTTTCTGGCCATCACTGGGAGGGCCAAAAGCACTGCAAAAATGTAATACAGTGTTTCAGGAATGAGGGGCCATTTGCCCCTACTTTTAAAAATTTAAATAGTTCTATCTCTATTCCAGATGCTATTACACAAGGTTATTGCCTACCCTAGGAGTTACACCCTCTTCTTATCTGATATGACACAGAAGAGTTAATCAGTAACCCTACTTTAATTTTTTAAGTTTAAATTGTCAGTGAAGGTCCCCTCTCCAGAGGGAAGTACTTGGATTCATGTCTGTTTACCCGTTTCCTTTGATGTTCAATCAGGTACAATAAAAGGAGGTAGCTAATTATAAAAACAAATTTTGTCAATTTTAAAACTTTTACCCATGACAAACCTGGGAAGAGAAAGATGTGAAATATCTTGCCTCAAACAGGGACCATGATGATAATAACAGATCGTCTTTAATGAGCAGTACCTACTGTGTGCCAGGTATGTGCTAGGAGCTTCATAGGTATTCATTATTTTATCCTCACATTATCCCTATGAAATAGATCATTCTAATCTCCATCGTCTAAATAAGAAAAATGAGGGCCAAGTTCACACAGAAAGCTGCAGGACTAGAATCTGAATCACATGCTGGGGTAAAAGCGACAATAAAACCCTCGGACGTCTTTGCAACCAAGCAAGTAAAGTAAATGTGTGAAGTGGCTCAGTTTTAAGATTACAGGGCTGCAATTCTCAACCTTGGCTGCATACTGTAATCACCTGGGGAAGACACCATGTGGGTTTCACCCCCATAGACTGTGACTGATTGGGTTTGGGAGCTGCCCACGTGATTCTAAGGGGCAGTCAGAGCTAAGAACCACTGTGTATAGACACAGAGGGTGGGGCATGGCCCACCTGAAAGCAGTTTTTAAAAAATTTAAGAGGTTAAGTAAACACTGTGCTGGTCAAAGGTTGTAACCCCTGCCCCACTAATCAGTAGAATTAATGTGCAGCAGAAGCGGGAGATAGTGGAGGAAAGAGACATACTGGCTGGCAAACATAGACATTTGTTTTCACTGGAGAGGGTGTTGCTTAGTCTTGAAATTTTCCCCAGGTCACCCCTCACCGTCTATTTATGGAATGGGTCTACTACAAAAGGCACTTGAAGTTAGACGTAACCTACTTTCAAAATAATCTCTGGAGTACAACCCATTCTTAAACTGAAGATGACCTAAATATGCTCACTTAACAAATGTATACCTTCAGATTACAGGGCCAAACTACTTAAACATTTCAAGAGTCATATATATATATATATATATATATATTTTTTTTTTTTAAAGAAGGCCACTCATAATTAACTCTGATCTTAATCCAACTCAGGTCAAGAGATCTCACTTAACTAAACAAGTCCTAAGAATGGACAGCCTAATGCCCTCAAAACAAATCTATGCAGGTGGTACAACATAGCGCCGCTGAGTAAAATGTCATTTGTCATTGGAAAAGGGAAGCAAAAGCTGCATACCATCAGAAAATCTTCATTAAATGGCCTGCAGATGTGAAATCCAAAATACATGCTCTAGAAGTCAATCGTGAATCCATTAAAAAAAGAAACGATAGCCTGCTTAGGAAATCATTCTTCAGGCAAAACCGTATTATAATTGTTGCAGCACAATTCAAGAGGAAATGGCAAAATACATTAAGAAACGGACGTTAAGTCCACTCAAACTAGCTACATTTTTTCATCTCCTGCTACAAAACAAATGTTGTATATTTTAATGGCCTTGTATTACCACTTGCCACCAGTCTCCCCTACTACCACCACCAAAAGAAGGCAAATAAAAGGAGAAAAGAAATTGAGATTGATTTTCAAAATCAAATACTGCAAATACAGGCCATGACTCAGAAATCAGGGCCTCAGTCAGTCCCAGCATTGGCTGCTGAGGCAGAAGCTCTACTTGGGCAAAATATTTTGTTGTTATTTTGTTTTGTTTTGCTTTTCAAAAAGCAGAGACAGGGAAGTGAAGCCTGAGAAAGCAGACAAAAGTGCGCTGAATTAATCTTCCCACCACAGTTCAGGATAACAGCTCGTTTGTTGACTGAATAAATATATATTGATTCCCTCATGAGTGTCCCGCACTGTGCACTGCTGAGGATGTACTGGTGAACTTGACGGCATCTGTTTGCTTGGGTCTCCTAAACTAAGACACCAAGGCACCAACCTCATATCATCCACCATACACGCCCCTTCCAGCCACATGTGGGAAAATCCAGTCCTGCCCTTGTAGTATTAGATGGCAAAATTATCCCTTTGTCTAACTGTACTGAACTTCTTAGGGAAACCACTAATGTCTTCTAAGTAAAATAAGTAAATACATAAATACCCAGAATTTGTATACCAACAATAAGTCATGGGTAAATTTCAACAAGTTTAAAGAAAAATTTTCTTAACCTAAGTCTGTATCAAAACAGGTTTCTTTTTGAACCAAACCCAGACCCAGCTCACATATTTTCACTGCCTGTGGCTATGCAGCTTCAGTAAGCTAAAAATACTTCCCTTTCTTCTAAGTTGGGAAGAGAAAATAAGACCAAGCAATCAGCCACATGTCATTTTCTCTCATTTTAATTTTTTTTTACTAGAAAACACTCAAAATAGCTGAAGCAACGAAAAGGCATCTGTTTTCTATTTGTATACACATACACTGACACAAACATCCATCCAGCTTGTATCTTCCCAGTAATATGAAATAAGCTATATTTGCATTATCAGCAAAGACTGTCAACATTTCACTACTCACAGCTTTCTAGTAGTATTTTTTTTTTGGTTGGGGAGCGGACTGCATGACTGTTGAAAACTAGACACAAGTACAAGTAAAAGCTTTCACAAAATATGTATAGGACGACTATGCTCTTAAGACCACATGGTGCTTAGTTCAGTCATGCATCATTTATGTTTCTGAAATTTACATTAAATGAGATTCTAAAATAGAAGGATAGGAATTTTAAATCTTTCTGCAGGTCTTGCTCAAGTTGTGTTCACTGTATCTGATGAACGAAAAACTGTGTTTCTCCCCTTGGACTTCTCAAGGCTAACTGTAAAATACACAACACACAGACACCCTTACCTCTGCGATAAACTAAAAGTTACTCAGGAAGACAAACTTTTTTTTTCCCCAAAAAAACATACCTGCAAGATGGTGAACAGTAGTAGTGTGGACTTTTCCAACACTTCCAACATCACTAAAGTCACCCTATTAACAGAAACTACCAGGTCTAGGTTCCATTCGACTGGGCCATTGGTTTGGGCAGCTAGGTCATGGCTAAATTTCCCTTGAAAAAACAGCATAGTTTGAATAATCACTGCCAATCTCCATTTCTTATGCTATTGACAAAGTCAACTCAAAGCGAATACCCAGCAACGGAGACCATGCCCCCCCCACCCCGGGATGGGCTGGCAGAAACAGAGGAATGGCTACTGGTCGGCCTGCCCAGACTACAGCTGGGCCACTGACAAGGGCTGGGGTAAAGCGCTCAGTGGGCGCCGTCGCATCCAACGCCCGGCGCGACCGGCCGCTGGTGCTAGCCATTTCAAACGTAACCGCCGGAGGAAGTGGAAGGTGGGGATGTCATCTCCCTTGACACTTCGGAAACCCGGCGGCCCTGCAGGGCTCGCCTCTGATGTCCGTGATGGTCAGAAGTGGCACCCTCAGTGCCAGCGTTTCACCAAAGCCACTTTTCCAGCCGGGGCGGGAGGCGCGGGGCGAAGTTGGCCACCGGCCGCGCGCGTCCCGTTAACCGTACCTTGTAACTGGGCGGAAAGGGACTCCTGGTGTTGCTGGTACTTGAGCGCCACCGCCTCGGCTTTCCGCAGCTGCGTCTGCAGCTCGTAATAGAGCATCGCGCCGTAGAGAAAGCCGAACACCACGGTCAGCAGCAGCAGCGTCTGGAAAATCCGCTTTTGCTTTCGGGAGCACATCCCGTTTCCCATAGTCCCGCCTGGACCCCGCGCCGCGGCCACCCCCGCCGCCGCCGTCCCTTCCTCCCCTCTGCCTGAGCGGAGCTCCTCAGCAGCAGCCGCCGGAGGAGGTGGCCGGACGCAGCATGAGGAGAAGACGCGAGACACAAAAGCGGGGCCCGAGGGGAAGTGGCGCTCGCTCAGTCCCCGCGCGCCGCGGGGCGCACAACCATCGACGCCGCCTGGGCAGCGGCCGCCAAACTTTTGCGAGGCTGGCTCTCCGCGAGTGCACGGGCCCAAGAGTGGGCCCTCCGCATACTTCCGAGCGGGCTCTGCCCGCGCCGGTCCCCAGACACCGCCTGCCTTTTTTCCTCCTCCCCACTTTTTGGCTCGGCTGCCCCCGGCGGCGCTCGGAGTCCCGCCCCGGCCGCTCCCCGCCCCCTCGTGGCGGCTCCCCACTGCGCGACTTTGTTGCCACCAAAAGGAGGGGGTGCGCGCCCAACAAAGGGACCCGGCTCCCGGCGGCGCCTCCGTGCGCGGCCCGCGGGGGTAGGTGGATGGGCGGGGGCCGGCTGGCCCGGCTGGGTTTGGGGGGACGGCGGGCCGGTGTCACTGACGGGGCTGCCGAACCTTGGCCGCCGCCGCCGCCTCCCACCCAACTTACGTGTCACCCACGGCCCCGCTATTCTGGCCAACGGGATTCCGGGAGGAAGTCCCACTCGGGCTCCCCGCTCATTGGGCCCGTCCGAGCCGCCGCTCCCTCCCTTCGGGGAGGCAGTGCGGGGCTCGATTGGACGCCGGCTTTGTCCGTCCGACCCCGGGGCCGCGCCTTTCCCTCCCACCGCGGGGGCCCGCGACGGGCTCCGTGGGCAGAGCTGCCGCCTGGCGCCGGGGTGCGCCCACGTGGAGCGCGGGTGGATGGGGAGAGGTCGCCGAGCCAGGGGCGGGAAGGTTGGGGTGCTCGGGCGACGTGTCCCGGCTTGCGGCTGGGTGAGCTACGGTGCGCACGTGTGTGAGAGTGCAAGTGAGTGTGTGCGTGACCCAGCACTCGGAATGCACGTGGGGAGAGGAGTACAGTGTATATAAGTGAGAGAGAGTGGGTGGGAGCAACTGCTTACACTCTACCAAATACCCTTTCTTTCTTTCTTACCCCAGCCACTGGGCAGATGCGGCAGACACACGGCATAGCTACACCGTCAGCATAAGCTGCGTAGCCGAACCGGTGATGTCTTGCCAATGGACTCTTGCCCCATCCCGCGTGCTAGAGTGAATGCGTGTGTGCTCATTGATGGCAGGACACGAGTCGGGAGACTCAGCCACGCTAACACGCTAGACTTACTGCTCAACTATCCATGTGGGTTGGGGAAATCAGCTTGCCTTTGGCAGAGGGGAAAGAAATGATCTCATTTTCTTCCCGGGGCTCCAAACAGAGTAATTTAAAAACAAATCTCAGCGGCTGAAATAAGTATGCATACATTTTGTCATATGTATTTGCTTGATTGTACATCAGTTACATTGCTAAATTACATTTTAAAGGCCAACAAAGGTTCCCTATGTAAAACAAAGTAAAACTTAATAAAACCACAAACCTCTTCAAAGAAAATCAAATTCAAAGAAAACAGTGCTTTTCTTCTTTTTATATACTTGAGGGGGGAAAATTGAGGTTAGGCATAAATGATAATTTTGTTTCTGCTCTTGACCTGACTTCTAAGAAAGTAAATTATTTCTCAAATGCCTCAGAAATGTCATGGAATTTATTTTATGCTGCATAATTTTTATGATATTCTAACCAGACTTTAGTTATCACAATAATAGCCAATGGGTGCTCAAAATGAGGGTAGATCTGCATAGCCAATTAAACATAAAGGTGGTCTCTGATGCAGAACTTTTTTAGGTAGACTCTGAAATTAGAGAATGCTAAACCATAAAATAAACCTCCTTACAACCTAGCAAGCCTATGACATTTATACTACCATGAAAACTAAGTTTGCCTGGCATCTGCTTTTCCCTAATAAACAATAACTTACAATATAACAATAATTATATTGTTCAAAATGCTTTCATTTACTCCTGGGTGGCTCAGTTGGTTAAGCGACTGCCTTCGGCTCAGGTCATGATCCTGAAGTCCCAGGATCGAGTCCCGCATCGGGCTCCCTGCTCAGCAGGGAGTCTGCTTCTCCCTCTGACCCAACCCCCTCTCATGCTCTCTCTCATTCTCTCTCTCAAAATAAATAAAATCTTAAAAAAAAATGCTTTCATTTACAAATACACTATCTCACTTTTCACACCCAGATTAGGTATTAGCCTCACAGTTTGGTAAAGAAACTAAAGTTTATTAAAGGGACTGTGATAGCTCTAGGACTTACATTCGACATGCAGAAAGGAGTTCAGCAGGAGTAGATCTAGGTTAGAATCCTGCTATTTTTATCTCTTTCTCCTGTGGAAGCCACAGTTCTCATTCTTTTTAAACAAATGATATTAACAAACTGTGTCTGGTCCGTTAAAATGAGAACCTGGTTTAAAAAGAAAATTATTTAAGCAAGTTTTAGAATTTTGTTCTGTCATACAGATATTATATAGCCCTACTTGTTATTCAACCTACCACTATTTAAATTTCCCTCGTTCAGTTTTACTCTTAAAAACTGAGACTGGATAGTTCCTGCAACCTTGTTAAAATTCCTTATAAAAAGTCCTTAGTATTATCAGTGTACAATTTGCTAAATAAACTCTTCTTCCAAAAGTACTACCAAAACTACTCAGGAGGAAATGAAGCAACAATCCTGGCCCATTAAAGGAGAGAAAATTATCTTAACTGAAAAGGAAGGAAGGGAGGGAGGGAGGGAGGGAAAGACAGACAAAAAAAGAAAGAGAGAAAGAGAAAGGAAGGAAGAAATTGTACAGAGGATTGGAAAATTATTACTCATACATTACACAGTTTGCAATATTTAGTTGTATTTCAGAATCTTTGGAAGATTCTTATGCTTCTGGAATACATGATTACTCATTTTAAACCTCTGATTCCTTTGCATCTGATTTCAGAATCCAAAGGTATTCTTTGCCTAAAGCTGCTGGCTGACTCTACAGAATATAATAAATGTAGGCCATAAAACACAACTCAATATTTTAGTCATAAAATTTGAAAGAGAACAAAAATTATTACCTGGACTTATCCATTATTTCAAATTCAGGAAGGGTATGCAGAAGTATATAAAATCACTAATGGCAGTGTCTTTATAAAATTACTTTTCCAAGGTGAAGTATGCTGCTAGTTTCTTAAAAATATCAGTATAAAGCTTTTGAGAGGCCAACATTGGGGAAGCTATCCAGGGCCTATAAATTTAATTTACATAACATTGCCTTTGGGTAGAACTTGTAATAGATGAGCTATTTCTACTGGTCTTGTGAGGTTCGTTGTTAGTTCTATTTTATTTTTATTTATCATTTTTAAAATAGTATTATATAATTATATTTCTATATGCCATATATTTAACAATACATATAATTTTAAAATTATATATCCTGAGGTATTTCACCAGTTTAATATTTTATTTCTAAGCAGGAAGAAATTAAAGATTAAAGGTCTTACATTTGAGAAGGACTCAGGTAATATTTGGAAACCCTAGCATTCTTTCCAGTTTTACTATATTTATCATTTCAATAAAATTTGTTCATTTTCAAAATAGGGGAAGGCAAGAAAAATATAGCTGAGGGATACAGCCGGTGTATAATTTATAAAAATAGATGACCCACCCTAGAGTAAGTAGTTTCCATTGTCTGTGAAATTTTTCAATTAAATCTCTTTCTACAAATTGAATTCAATAGTTTGCAAGAGACATCAACACCTAAGAAAAGGTGATGAATGTTAAATAATTTTTTTAAAAATTTGTAGCCAAAAAAACAAAAATAATAAATAAATAAAAATTTGTAGCTGTGTGGTGATGGATGTTAATTAGAATTATTGTGGTGACCATTTTGCAATAAATATTTATATTGAATCATTATGTCATACACCTAAAAATAATATAGTGTTATATGTCAATTATATATCAATAAAAAAATAAAATTGTAAATGGTGTTTCAGTATTAATAAAGCACAGCTTTAACCTTTTCATGTAAATCTTGCAGAAATCAACTATCCTTTTTCCTCTGCAGAAAACTATACTCTCCATCTCTGCCTTTTTGCCACTTCACCCATTTGCTATCACCTAATTAACACAAGGCTTCCTGCTTGCCAATTATATGTACTCTGTTTTGAGAGGTAAGGAAGCTACATTCAAGATATTCTGTTTTTTTGAGGACTCTGTGAGAGATGTTTTGAAACTCCTTTTCCACAAAATTTTGCTAATGACCTGGTGATAATTGTTAGCAGATTAACAAAGTATGAAAATTATTTCATAATTAAAAAATGAAAATTATTTAGGAGCCCCTAAATGTGTAGATGTGTAGCTAGACTAAAGAAATAAGAACTATCATGTCAAATGTCTTTAACATCCTTCTAAAGCAGGACAATCTAGTATACCATAAACTCTTCCAAATTCTAAGGTGGCATAAGAAATTATTTTGAATTTGTTGCTTAATGTTTATTATAGCTAGCATATTAGTTTTAGAAAAGAGTTTAGTTTCATAGAATATTTGAATATATGGAAAAGGACCATATGTAAGACTCAGGTGAACTGGACTTCCCAAATCTTCCATTGATTCTTTCAGGCCGCTTTCACCAGCTGACTGTCTTCAGTAACTCAGAGACTTCAGATAAACAGACGGTGGGAAGATCAGTAGTCAATGAAACATGACATTTTTAATGTTACCCCCAAAATGTATAGTTTATTGGATTGCTTTGTATAAAAGACGTGCTTGGTTTATCCATGACCATTTTATAGAATTGGTATTAAAATTTTAATGTTATATGATAGGTATGTGTAGTAATTTCTTAATTATCATGAGACATGGCTGATCATATTTATGATGTATCCAATGCTAAGTCCTGGGTCAGAAATTCAACATTCAATTTCAGAACTATTCCTAAGGGAAATCATAATCTGCTCCATAAATATTTTTTTATGCTCTAGCTTCAGGAATATTTTGAGTCAAAACAAAGGAACTGTCAATGGTTTTACTTAGAAATAAAGTAGAGCAAACTTTCAAAAAAAGAAAAAGATCGTAAGAGTCGAGTTACCTCAGCATTAAGTTCAGCTCATATTAAAATTGTGAAATAAAAACACATGTCTTCCCTCACTCTACTCCTTCTCATTCTACTCTCTAGTGCAACTCTTCAAATCTTGGCATCCAACATCCCAGGAATCTCCTTTTGTTTCCCAGGATCCTTGTCTAGGACTATGCCCTTCACTCCCTACTACCCACCCACATACGCATACATTGTCCTTCCCTTCTTGAAGACAAAGGACAAAAATCTAAAATAATCTTCCTCAAAACACCTATTACTGTCCTTCGAGTAATCAGTTATTCAAAGGAAAGCAAATTGGATACATTAATTAATAGGAAGATATTAACAGATGAATTATAAACTTATTATTGCTCTCAAGAATTTTGTGAGAAAATATATTAAGCCAAAGGACTGAACTCTAATGGCATAATCCTAGACAGGCTGGTGAGCAGATGAGTCATAATTATGGATAGAAGAGTTTCATTTTTTGCTACTTAGCTCCTGATTCTCCTGCCCAATTGTAAAGGGATTCAGGAACATTCAAAAGTGACTCAAGATGCCTACTGCCAGTATACAAATCCCATTTAAGTTACAAACTACCGGGAGTTGGACCGGGTGCGGGCGGCTGCGGCGCGGGCTCCGGGTGGGCCCAGCGGGCAGCGGGAAGGAGGGCTCGCGCTGTGGCTGCGGACGCCGCTCAGTCGGACTCCTCCGCCGCGTGGCCATGAACCTGGAGCGGCTGCGGAAGCACATCCGACAGTACCTGGACCAGCAACAGTATCAAAGTGCTCTATTTGGGGCAGATAAAGTAGCTTCACTCTCTCATGAGGAACCCCAGGACATTTATTGGTTGGCTCAGTGTCTGTACCTAACAGCACAATATCATAGAGCAGCTCATGCACTTCGGTCACGAAAACTGGACAAACTATATGAAGCATGTCGCTACCTTGCAGCTAGATGACATTATGCTGCAAAAGAGCATCAGCAGGCTCTTGATATTCTTGATATGGAGGAGCCAATCAACAAAAGGTTATTTGAGAAATACTTGAAGGATGAAAGTGGCTTGAAAGACCCCTCCAGTGACTGGGAAATGTCACAGTCTTCGATAAAGAGTTCTATTTGTCTCCTACGAGGGAAGATCTACGATGCCCTGGATAACCGAGCTCTAGCTACCTATAGCTAGCTACAAAGAAGCTTTGAAGCTCGATGCCTACTGTTTTGAAGCATTTGATCTTTTAACATCACATCACATGTTGACAGCCCAAGAAGAAAAAGAACTTCTTGAGTCACTACCTCTTAGCAAGCTCTGTACTGAAGAACAGGAATTGCTATGCTTTCTCTTTGAGAACAAATTAAAAAAGTATAATAAACCTAGTGAAACTGTCCTCCCCGAGTCTGTAGATGGTTTGCAAGAGAATCTGGATGTGGTAGTGTCAAAGACATTATTATAACTGTGATTTTAAAATGTGCTACAAGCTTACTTCTGTAGTAATGGAGAAAGATCCTTTCCATGCAAACTGTTTACCTGTACATATAGGGACACTTGTGGAGCTGAATAAAGCAAATGAACTTTTCTATCTTTCTCATAAGTTGGTGAATCTATATCCTAGTAATCCTGTGTCTTGGTTTGCAGTGGGATGCTACTATCTCATGGTTGGTCATAAAAATGAACATGCCAGAAGATATCTCAGCAAAGCAACAACACTTGAGAAGACTTACGGGCCTGTGTGGGTAGCATACGGGCACTCGTTTGCAGTGGAGAGTAAGCACGACCAGGCCATGGCTGCCTACTTCACGGCCGCACAGCTGATGAAAGGGTATTTGCCAATGCTGTACATCGGATTAGAATACGGATTGACCAATAACTCAAAATTGGCTGAAAGATTCTTTGGCCAAGCACTAAGCATTGCACCAGAAGACCCATTTGTTATGCACGAGGTTGGCGTGGTTGCGTTTCAGAACAGAGAATGGAAAACAGCAGAAAAATGGTTCCTTGATGCTTTGGAAAAAATTAAAGCAATTGGAAATGAGGTAACAGTTGACAAATGGGAGCCTTTGTTGAACAACTTGGGGCATGTCTGCAGGAAGCTTAAAAAGTATGCCGAGGCCTTGGACTATCACCATCAGGCGCTGGTGTTAATTCTCCAGAACGCATCCACGTATTCTGCCATAGGGTATATCCATAGTCTGATGGGCAACTTTGAAAATGCTGTTGACTATTTCCACACAGCTCTTGGTCTTAGGCGAGAAGATACATTTTCTGTTACAATGCTTGGTCATTGCATTGAGATGTACATTGGTGATTCTGAAGCTTACATTGGAGCAGACATTAAAGACAAATTAAAATGCTATGATTTTGATGTGCATACAATGAAGACACTAAAAAACATTATTTCACCTCCATGGGATTTCAGGGAATTTGAAGTAGAAAAACAGACTACAGAAGAAACAGGGCTTGCACCACTAGAAACCTCAAGGAAAACTCCAGATCCCAGATCTTCCTTGGAAGAAACCTTCGAAATTGAAATGAACGAAAGTGACATGATGCTGGAGACCTCTATGTCAGACCACAGCACATGATTGCAGACAGCTCTCAGCTCCATTTTGTCCTGGGGGAGGTCAGGGTTTCCTCACATCCTTGTCCTATCTTCAGAATTCCCCATTTCTTGACACAAAGGCAGACTGCACCTCTCCGTTTAGGCATAGAGACGTGCTGGAAGAGACCGGACTGCACACCTTTGCAACACATGTTTTCTGATCCTACAAAACAATTCTGTGTAGAGGAATAAAGAGGTAAATTGTGTATTATGTCTTTTTTTTTTTTCTTTTTCAATCAGCTTTTCTTTTGGACTGATTTTAGGTTTATGGACAAAAGCTGCAAAGGTAGCAGAGAGCTCCCACAGACCCCTCACCGGGTTTCTCCCCATTCACATCTTAAGTAACCAAGGAACCTTGTCATAACAGAGAAGTGCATGCCGTCCAGGAGCCACAGTGCCCTGAGCTCTCCTCAGGCTCCTCTCTGCTGTGACCATGTCTCAGGCTTCTCTGGTCTTTCATGACCTAGATGGATTTGAGGAGGACTGGTCAGTTGTTTTGTAGAATATCCCTCGATTTGAGTTTGTTTGATGTATTTCTCATATTGGACTAGAGTTCTTGGTTTTGGGAAGAAAATACCACAGATGTGGATGAAGTACTGTTCTCATCACATGTTAGGGGGTACACAGTATCAGCATGACTTATCACAGACGGTGGTAATCTTGGTGGTGTCTACCAGGTTTTTCTACTGTAAAGTTACTTTTTTTCCCCCCTGCCCATAATGCATGCTTTAGAAGGAAGTCATGAGGAGCGCCTGGGTGGCTCAGTCGTTAAGCACCTGCCTTCAGCTCAGGTCATGATCCCCGGATTCTGGGATCGAGCCCCACATTGGGCTCCCTTCTCCACGGGAAGCCTGCTTCTCCCTCTCCCACTCACCCTGCTTGTGTTCCCTCTCTCGCTGTGTCTCTCTCTGTCAAATAAATAAAATCTTTTAAAAAAAGAAAAAAAAAGTTACAAGCTACATATGAGGTCAACAGTCAGTCAGTAACTGTTAGGACCTTAATTCTCTTATCTGTAAAACGCAAGGGATAATCATATCTGTGCTGGTGAGCTTCAGAGAGAATAAACCCACAGGATTTAAGAGAACAAGACAAACTCTGGACTTCATTTAAATAAAATTGAATGTTGTAGTGATACTGTCACTGTCGACCTAAATTTGTTTGTACATTTCTGGAAAACTAACAGTTGATTTAAAAAAAATCAGCTACCCAGTTTAAAATGATAATTTTCTAATCATAATTATTAATTGAGCTTCTCTAATAGTTGAAAAGGGATAAATTATGACCTTAAGGGACTTTCCTTGTAATCCACTTATTCAAGCTAGATTTCTAATTCTTGGGTTATAATTTATGGACTAATGTTTTCTTTCTTTTTTTTTTTTTAATTTATTTGACAGAGAGAGACACAGCGAGAGCAGGAACACAAGCAGGGGGAGTGGGAGAAGGAGAGGTAGGCTTCCCGCAGAGCAGGGAGCCTGATGTGGGGCTCGATCCCAGGACCTGGGGATCACGACCTGAGCCGAAGGCAGACGCTTCACGACTGAGCCACCCAAGCACCCCTGGACTAATGTTTTCATTATGCTTTACATGTCAACAATTTTCTCAAGTAGTTATTGTATGCAAGGCACAGTGCGGGGAGGGAAATGGAAGGTGGAGGATATAATGATGAATGAACCATGGACCATTTTGGTGAAGAGCTTGTGTATTTGGTACTTGTTGATTTAAAGGCTAAATTGGAGCTCTGGTTGGAAAATAAATTACTCAGGGAGAGAGCAGAGCAAGAGAACAAGAGGCCTCATGATGTAATCATGATTTCTAGAGAAGGAGGCCTGTTAGAGAAGGCAATGGTGTCAGTTAATCAGTAGAGGCAGTTCAAGCTGGGAAAAAGAAAAGTGATGCATAGACCCCTCAAAACATAGAAATGTTACTTTGCTTTCATTCTCTTTTGATGCAGGGCAAGGCCTTGGCTTTGTGTGGGGATCTGTTTTTGGTTGGAGCTCAGCTTAGCCACTTAAGCCAAAGAACATCGTTCAGATTCCAGTTTCAGCTTCGTTGAGTGGGGCAAGATCTTCAGGATATTTGTATGGTAAGGTCATTCAATGTAAATACATCTCGATTGGAAGGAGTTTTTTCTTGGTTTTGTTTTTCACCTAATTTGACCGCAATTTTTCTTTCAGACACCAGCCATTATGGAGCTTTTCCAAATCACTTATCTTAATTTTCATAGAAACAACTCTTTTATTTTTTTCACTCTCATATTTCATTAGTTTACATAACAGTTGATTAAATTACATAATTAAAATAGCAAGTGAAATTGCATAAACAGCTTTTAGAACAAACCACTAGTTTCTATGAAGCATTCAGTAAAGGGGGCAAACACAGGCCAAGCAGAGATTAGTTGAAGTGCCAGGAATCCTCAGCCCTGAAGTGCATGCGTTGGGGGGAAGGCCTCCTGTCATCCAGTGAGTTGGTTAAGTGGAGTTAAGGGCTTCTACCATACATTGAAATGACTCGTGAGGTAAAAGGAGGAACTGGTGATCAAGAAAAGGTATGTGAAAGAAGTAACAGGGAAACCAAAGGTATTAAGAAGAGAACTTTGAGCACTGTTGGTAGAACTACCAAAAGAAGTTGGGATAAAGACGACAAGGAGGCTGTAGGAGGAACTGATTTGGAGTGGGGTGGAAGATTACAGTGGGCTGGGGAATAAATGGGTGACAGGTAAATAAGGGCAGAGGAGTAGTAGGGTGAACTCTGCTTTTGAGAGTTTGCCTGCAAAGGAAGACAGATTGGGTGGAGATTGGAGAGGCAATGGGGTTGAGGGAAGTTTGCTGTGGGGGCTTTGGTTTTTGGATTAGCACACACAAGAATTTCTTCAAGGAGCTAGTAGAGAGGGATAGGTTTAAGATTTGAAGTGCCACATTAAATACATTGGAATGTCTGGAACGTTCCTCTTAAGGCAGTGCCCTACTATGGTTCATATTCCCTTTTAAAGGCTCAATAAATTATGGAATGAATGGTGTTAAGAGTCACTAAGAGGAAGAAAATTGAAAAGATTGCCTGGCTAATTGAAAAAGAAATTTGTTGGAGGGCCTAAGGTGGTGTGAACTTGTATTAATTCACTCTGATTAAATGTGCACACCCCCCAAAATGGGCGTTATTGTATGAAAATATCCCGAATAGAGAATGTGTAAAACAGTATGTATTTATTTAAAAAGAAAAATGGACTCTGCTTTGAATAACAGTAATTGGTACATTTAAAACCTTTTATGTATAACTGTTAGATATGTTTACTTAGTAATTTATGACTTTTACAAATGCTTCATAACATTAAATGCAAACAGGAGAATGTGAAATTGCATAAACAATATTACTGCAATCATCTTAAAAGCTTAAGGAAAAAATAATTTGATATATATTGCAACTTTTAAGTAATTAGATTAAGAGGGGGGAAAGGTGGATATTTTCAATAACTCATGAAAATCTATTCTCTTCAGGATAATAATGCTTTCTACTCATTTGCTGCTTTTAACATTGTTGAATATATCCCTGATCATAAGAACTGTTTTTCTTTAAGGAGTGAGTTGATATAACACCATGAAAAAGGAGGGAAAAATACTCAGCCCTGGGCAGGCATTATTTCACACACATCTTCCCTCTCTCTCTTCCATTATCAATAATGAATTAAGTGAAATGTCTCACTGAGTGACTGGGACAGGGAAACTAAAACAACGCCACGAAAACCTGTTTTTGCTCCTTTTCTTGCTTCTATTCTTTTTTTTTAATTTTTTTATTATGTTATGTTAATCACCATACATTACATCATTAGTTTTTGATGTAGTGTTCCATGATTCATTGTTTGCGTATAACACCCAGTGCTCCATCCAGTTATGTGCCCTCTTTAATACCCATCACCAGGCTAAACTATCGCCCATGCCCCTACCCTCTAGAAACCTCAGTCTGTTTCTGAGTCCATAGTCTCTCATGGTTTGTCTCCCCCTTCAATTTCCCCCCCTTCATTTTTCCCCTTCTGCTATCTTCTTCTTCTTCTTCTTTTTTTTTTTTAACATATAATTTATTTTTTGCTTCAGAGGTACAGGTCTGTGATTCAACAGTCTTACACAATTCACAGCGCTCACCATAGCACATACCCTCCCCAATGTCTATCACCCAGCTGCCCCATAACTCCCACCCCCCACCACTCCAGCAACCCTCAGTGGGTTTCCTGAGATTAAAGAATTCCTCATATCAGTGAGATCATATGATACATGTCTTTCTCTGATTGACTTATTTCGCTCAGCATGATACCCTCCAGTTCCATCCATGTCATTGCAAATGGCAAGATTTCATTCCTTTTGATGGCTGCATAATATTCCATTATATATATATATACCAATTCTTCTTTATCCATTCATCTGTCGATGGACATCTTGGCTCTTTCCATAGTTCTGCTATTGTGGACATTGCTGCTATAAACATTGGTGTGCACGTACCCCTTCGGATCACTACATTTGTATCTTTGGGGTAAATACCCAGTAGTGCAATTGCTGGGTCGTATGGTGACTCTATTTTCAACTTTTTGAGGAACCTCCATACTGTTTTCCACAGTGGCTGCACCAGCTTGCAGGAGGGTGGAGGGTTCCCTTTTCTCCGCATCCCCGCCAACATCTGTCGTTTCCTGACTTGTTAATTTAGCCATTCTGACTGGTGTGAGGTGGTATCTCATTGAGGTTTTGATTTGGATTTCCCTGATGCTGAGCGATGTTGAGCACTTTTTCATGTGTCTGTTGGCCATTTGGATGTCTTCTTTGGAAAAATGTCTGTTCATGTCTTCTGCCCATTTCTTGATTGGATCATTTGTTCTTTGGGTGTTGAGTTCGATAAGTTCTTTATAGATTTTGGATACTAGCCCTTTATCTGATATGTCATTTGCAAATATCTTCTCCCATTCTGTCGGTTGTCTTTTGGTTTTGTTGACTTTCCTTTGCTGTGCAAAAGCTTTTTATCCTGATGAAGTCCCAATAGTTCATTTTTGCCATTGCTTCCCTTGCCTTTGGCAGTGTTTCTAGGAAAAAGTTGCTGCAGCTGAGGTTGAAGAGATTGCTGCCTGTGTTCTCCTCTAGGATTTTGATGGACTCCTGTCTCCCATTAAGGTCTTTCAACTATTTTGAGTGTGGTGTAAGGAAATGGTCCAGTTTTCCCAACACCATTTTTTGAAGAGACTGTCTTTTTGCCATTGGACATTCTTTCCTGCTCTGTCAAAGATTAGTTGACCATAGAGTTGAAGGTCCCTTTCTGGGCTCTCTATTCTGTTCCATTAATCTATGTGTCTGTTTTTGTGCCAGTACCATACTGTCTTGATGATGACAGCTTTGTAGTAGAGCTTGAAGTCTGGAATTGTGATGCCACCAGCTTTGCTTTTCTTTTTCAACATTCCCCTGGCTATTTGGGGTCTTTTCTGGTTCCATACAAATTTTAGGATTATTTGCTCCATTTCTTTGAAAAAAGTTGATGGAATTTTGGTAAGGATTGCACTGAATGTGTAGATTGATCTAGGTAGCATTGACACCTTCACAATATTTGTTCTTCCAATCCATGAGCATGGAATGTTTCTCCATTTCTTTGGCTTCCTCAATTTCTTTCATGAGTCTTTTATAGTTTCCTGAGAACAGATTCTTTGCCTCTTTGGTTAGATATATTCCAAGGTATTTTATGGTTTTGGGTGCAATTGTAAATGGGATCAACTCCTTAATTTCTCTTTCTGCTGTCCTGTTGTTGGTGTATAGGAATGCCACTGATTTCTGTGCATTGATTCTCTATCCGGCCACTTTACTGAATTCCTGTATGAGTTCTAGCAGTTTTGGGGTGGAGTCTTTTGGGTTTTCCACATATGGTATCATATCATCTGCAAAGAGTGAGAGTTTGACTTCTTCTTTGCTGATTCAGATGCCTTTTTTTGTTTGTTTGTTTTCTGATTGCTGTGGCTAGGACTTCTAATTCTATGTTGAATAGCAGTGGTGATAGTGGACATTCCTGCCATGTTCCTGACCTTAGGGGAAAGCTCTCAGTTTTTCCCCATTGAGAATGATATTCACTCTGGGTTTTTCATAGATGTCTTTTATGATATTGATGTATGTAACCTCTATCCCTATACTCTGAAGAGTTTTGATCAAGAAAGGATGCTATACTTTGTCAAATGCTTTTTCTGCATCTATTGAGAGGATCATATGGCTCTTGTTCTTTCTTTTATTAATGTATCACATTGATTGATTTGTGGATGTTGAACCAACCTTGCAGCCCAGGGATAAATCCCACTTGGTCATGGTGAATAGTCCTTTTAATGTACTGTTGGATAGTTGTTGGCTAGTATTTTGGTGAGAATTTTTGCATCCATGTTCATCAAGGATATTGGTCTAGTATTTTGGTGAGAATTTTTGCATCCATGTTCATCAAGGATATTGGTCTGTAATTCTCCTTTTTGATGGGGTCTTTGTCTGGTTTTGGGATCAAGGTAATGGTGGCCTCATAAAATGAGTTTGGAAGTTTTCCTTCCATTTCTATTTTTTGGAACAGTTGCAGGAGAATAGGTATTAATTCTTCTTTAAATGTGTAGTAGAATTCCCCCGGGAAGCCATCTGGCCCTGGGCTTTTGTTTGTTGGGAGATTTTTGATGACTGCTTCAATTTCCTTAGTGGTTATAGGTCTGTTCAGGTTTTCTATTTCTTCCTGCTTCAGTTTTGGTAGTAGATACATCTCTAGGAATGCATCCATTTCTTCCAGATTGTCTAATTTGCTGCCATATAGCTGCTCATAATATGTTCTTATAATTGTTTGTATTTCTTTGGTGTTGGTTGTGATCTCTCCTCTTTCATTCATAATTTTGTTTATTTGGGTCATTTCCCTTTTCTTTTTGATAAGTCTGGCCAGGGGTTTATCCATCTTGTTAATTCTTTCAAAGAACCAGCTCCTAGATTCGTTGATCTGTTCTACTGTTCTTTTGGTTTCTATTTCGTTGATTTCTGCTCTCATCTTTATTATTTCTCTTCTCCTACTGGGTTTAGGCTTTATTTGCTGTTCTTTCTCTAGCTCCTTTAGGTGTAGGGTTAGGTTGTGTATTTGACACCTTTCTTGTTTCTTGAGAAAGGCTTGTATTGCTATATACTTTCCTCTCAGGACTGCCTTTGCTGTATCCCAAAGATTTTGAACAGTTGTGTTGTCATTTCCATTTGTTTCCATGAATTTTTTAAATTCTTCTTTAATTTCCTGGTTGACCCATTCATTCTTTAGTAGGATGCTCTTTAGCCTCCATGTATTTGAGTTCTTTCTGACTTTCCTCTTGCGACTGAGTTCTAGTTTCAAAGCATTGTTGTCCGAAAATATGCAGGGAATGATCCCAATCTTTTGGTACTGGTTGAGTACCTGATTTGTGACCTAGGATATGATCTATTCTGGAGAATGTTCCATGCACACTAGAGAAGAATGTTTATTCTGTTGCATTGGGATGGAATGTTCTGGGTATACCTTTGAAGTCCATTTGGTCCAGTGTGTCATTTAAAGTCTTTATTTCCTTGTTGATCTTTTGCTTAGATGGTCCATTTCAGTGAGGGGGCTGTTAAAGTCCCCCACTATTTCCTTGTTGATCTTTTGCTTAGATGATCTGTCCATTTCAGTGAGGGGGCTGTTAAAGTCCCCCACTATTATTGTATTGTTGTCGATGTGTTTCTTTGCTTTTGTTTTTAATTGGCTTATATAATTGGCTGCTCCCATGTTAGGGGCATAGATATTTACAATTATTAGATCTTCTTGTTGGATAGACCCTTTAAGTAGGATATAGTGTCCTTCCTCATCTCTTATTATAGTCTTTGGTTGAAAATCTAATTTGTCTGATATAAGGATTGCCACCCCAGCTTTCTTTTGGTGTCCATTAGCATGGTAAATGATTTTCCACCCCCTCACTTTCAATCTGGGGGTGTCTTTCGGTCTAAAATGAGTCTCTTGCAGACAGCATATTGATGGGTCTTTTTTTTTATCCAATCTGATGGCCTGTGTCTTTTGATTGGGGCTTTTAGCCCATTTACATTCAGGGTAACTATTGAAAGATATAAATTTAATGCCATTGTATTGCCTGTAAGGTGACTGTTACTGTATATTGTCTCTGTTCCTTTCTGATCTATGTTGCTTTTAGGCTCTCTCTTTGCTTAGAGGACCCCTTTCAATATTTCTTGTAGGGCTGGTTTCATGTTTGCAAATTCCTTTATTTGGTGTTTGTCCTGGAAGCTTTTTATCTCTTCTATTTTCAATGACAGCCTAGCTGGATATAGTATTCTTGGCTGCATATTTTTCTTGTTTAGTACTCTGAAGATATCATGCCAGTCCTTTCTGGCCTGCCAGGTCTCTGTGGATAGGTCTGTTGCCAATCTAATGTTTCTACCATTGTAGGTTACAAATCTCTTGTCCTGAGCTGCTTTCAGGATTTTCTCTTTGTCTCTGAGACTCGTAAGTTTTACTGTTAGATGTCGGGGTGTTGACCTATTTTTATTGATTTTGAGGGGGCCTGTGCCTCCTGGATTTTCATGCCTGTTTCCTTCCCCAAATTAGGGAAGTGTTATGCTATAATTTACTCCAATATACCTTCTGCCCCTCTCTCTCTTTCTTCTTCTTTTGGGATCCCAATTATTCTAATATTATTTCATCTTATGGTATCATTTGTCTCTCGAATTCTGCCCTCGTGATCCAGTAGCTGTTTATCTCTCTCTCAGCTTCTTTATTTTCCATCATTTGGTCTTCTATATCACTAATTCTCTCTTCTGCCTCATTTATCCTAGCAGTTAGAGCCTCCATTTTTTATTGCACCTCATTAATAGCCTTTTTGATTTTGACTTGGTTAGATTTTAGTTCTTTTATTTCTCCAGAAAGGATTTCTCTAATATCTTCCATGCTTTTTTCAAGCCCAGCTAGTATCTTTAAAAATCATCATTCTGAACTCTAGTTCTGACATCTTACTAATGTCCATATTGATTAGATCCCTGGCAGTTGGTACTGCCTCTTGTTCTTTTTTTTGAGGTGATTTTTTTTCCATCTTGTCATTTTGTCCGGAGGAGAATAGATGAATGAGAGAACAAAATGCTAACAGAGTAACAACGACCCCAGAAAAATATACACTAAACAAATCAGAAGAGACCTGAAACCAGGAGAAAAGAAAGGGAAAGAAAGAAAAAAGAGAAAAAAAGAAAAAGAAAAAGATAAAAACAAACAAACAACAACAACAAAAAACAGAATATGATCAAATATGATCAGGCTGGTGCATAGATCAGTGCCACACACTAGATTTTGGGTGTATTTTGGTCTGTTAGAAGAAAGTGCCTCCCAAAATTTTAAAGAAAGAAAAACTTATATATGTACAAAAATAAGGGTTAATATGATGAAGGGATGGAATATGACTATAAAGATGAAAATTATAAAAGATTTTATAAAAGGAATTGATAAGAAGTTGGTTGAAAAAAGAAAAAAGAGGATTTAAAAAAGGGAAAAAAAAGGGAGAGGATATGATCAGGCAGGAGACTAGAACAAAGCCATACACTAGAGATTTAGGTATAGTTTGGTCTGTTAGAAGAGACTGTATCCCAAAATTTTAAAGGGAGAACAACATATATATGTGTATATATATATATATATATATATATATATATATATATATATATATATATCATCTTCTTCTTGTATATATATACCAAAAATAAGGTTAACTACTATGAAGGGATAGCATATGACTCTAAAAATGAAAAATAAAAAAGAAAAGATGTTTTAAAAAAGGGATTGATAACATGTTGGTTGAAAAAGGGAAAAAGGAAAATTCAGAAAAAAAAAAGAAAAAGAAAGTTAAAAAAAAATTAACTTTGAAAGACTAAAGAATCATGGAAAAAAAGCCATGACTTCTACGTGCAGTATTCCCCTAGCGCTGGAGTTCTGCCATTCTCATTGATCAGTAAACTTGGTCTTGGCTGGCTGTTCTTGCCGATCTTCTGGGGGAGGGGCCTGTTGCCATGGTTCCCATATGTCTTTGCAGGAGGCGGAATTGCCCCGCCCTTGCTGGTCCCGCTAAGTAATCCACTCGGGTTTGCTCTTGGGAGCTTTTGTTCCCTGCAAGCTTTCCGTACAGCTTCAGAGAATGAGAGTGAAAATGGCGGCCTCCCAATCTCCGCCCTGGAGGAACCAAGAGCTCCGGGTCCCACTCCTCAGTGCGCCCCCAGAGAAAAGCAGTCAATCACTCCTGTCTCCCCTGGCTCCGGCCACACTCCGTGCTCACCCGGCCTGTGACCGAGCATTTCTATCTCTGGCACCTGACGTGGTATGGAGTCTCCAAACCCAGCAGATCCCTGTGGTGCGCTCCCGTGCCGCTCCTCCTGGGGGAGGAAGGGGAGTCTCCCCGATCTGCCACTTGTTTGGTCCCTACTGGAGGAGCAATGGCCCAACTGTGGTGCAGAATACAGTTTATGGCAACTTGAAACTGAGAGCCCACTCCTCAGCTCTGTCTCTGCAGCCAGCTTCCCCACTCCGATACCTGGGAGCTCTGCCGCACTTAGTCACCCCTGGTCTTTCTGTGACCCCGAGGGTCCTGAGACCACACTGTCCCAGCGAGTGTTCCACCCCCTCTTAGCCCCACTATCTTCCCGAATATTGCCTTGGATTCACTTCTCCACATGTCCTACCTTCCAGAAAATTGTCTCTTTTCTGTTCAGAGAGTTGCTGCTATTCTTTTCTTCAAATTCCTGTTGAGTTCGTAGGTGTTCAGAATGGTCTGATCCCTATCTAGCTGAATTCCTGGGACCAGATGAAATTTAGGTCGCCTACTCCTCCACCATCTTGCTCCTACCCCTCTTGCTTCTATTTTTGCTAGGACCTACACCCCACCTTACACGTGCCTTATAAAACAGAGAGTGTATGTCCTCTTTGTAAAAGTCAAGGATTTAATGATTTTTTTTTTTTTTTTTTGAGACTTCCAGCACAATACATAACATCTAAGGAATGACTAGGTGGGGTTGTCATGAATGCTTCCTGAGACCACTGACTCATCAAGACCCTTGGCTCCAGGGCGTAAGTGACTTTTGGAGAGCACCTAGACCCTCATCTTTGTTCCTGGATGCTTGAGAAGACACTGTGCACCAGATCACAACCCCCAATAAAAACCCCAGGCCCCAAGCAAAGACAAAATTCACTTTTCTTTCCTTTCTGAGGTTCTCAGATGCTCTGTCTCTACACTCTTTCTCTCTCTTAATAAACTTCTCTCACTTCCTCTCAGCTCACGTTTGATTTCTATCCAGTGCACAAAGTCAAGGACCTTATTGGCTGGTCCTGTGGGACCCCCCTTGGTCCTCAGACCCAGCCAGCCTGCATCAACTTCAGATGTGACTTCAGTGTCCCTCTCAACATCTGCCTTTACCAACAATGTCTCTAGAACTATGCCTAGTACCTAGTAAACACTGAACACATTTAATTGAGTGAGTGAATTAACTTAGCACACAATGAAATCTATTTTTGTTCTCTGACAACGATCAAAATAAGTAACGGGAATTTACAAGATAAAGAGATAGAAAGAAAAAAATCTTGGGAAAAATGTAGAATAAAATTTATCTGATTTTAAATGTAGTGCAGTTTCTAAGTAGGGAAGCCTTAGGAGAAATCAGAAATGAAAAGAAATAAATACATTGGATTACTTGAATTCAAAATTGTCGCACTTCAAACAATACTAAAAAGTTTAAAAGCAGACATATACAGAGAATATTTGCATAGATTAAATAGATTGCATGAGTTACATAGATCTAACAACTTTATATAATTGTATGCATATTGTTAAAACACTAAGATAATAAAAAATTGCAAAGTTCATAAACAGTTCATAAGCAGGTAAACCACCAGTAAATATGTGAGAAAGTATTCAATCTCAGTAATCAAAGAAATGAAAACAATACTAATAATCTTATAATGAATAAAAATAGCAAGGTTTTTAAAAAAGTTTACATTAAGATTGGCTTCATGTGGTCAAAAATATTTTAAACAAAGATATGCTGCAAAAGGAACTATGAATGGATACATTTTCTGGGAGGCAAATTGGCAATTCAGATCAAGGACATAAAATATTCGTATCTTTTTTCAATAATTTCTCTTCTAGGAATCTATCCATAAAAAGTAGTCTAGAACTCAAGAAAACATTTGCAAAGATAATTATCTGTAGATAATATAGTTGGTAGAGCATATAACTCTTGACTTCAGGGTCCTGAATTTGACCCCATGTTGGGTGTAGAGATTACTTAAATAGATAAATAAACTTAAAACAAAGACAACAACAAAACAAAGATGATTATCACAAAATTAGTTATTGTAAAAAAAGTAGAAACAAACTAAATGCCGAACTATTTGGAAATAGTTCAGTAAATTATAGTATAAATGGTATATAAAAAATAGTATAGGGGCGCCTGGGTGGCTCAGTTGGTTAAGCGTCTGCCTTCGGCTCAAGTCATGATCTCAGGGTCTTGGGATCCAGCCCCACATTGAGCTCCCTGCTCGGCAGGAAGCCTGCTTCTCCCTCTCCCACTCCCCCGGCTTGTGTTCGCTCTCTTGCTATGTCTCTATCTGTCAAATAAATAAATAAAATCTTAAATAAAAAGAATAGAACATTGCAATATAATGATTTATAAGAAATATACAGTTAGTCATTCAGAAAACCAAAATATATTTCTCAAATATATTTGGTCTCCATCCACAGTTCCTGAAAATGCTTCAGAGCCATAAAGGTGAAATGGGTGTCTTGTTAAGAATGAAGGTGACTTTTGGACCTGACCCAAGGTCAAAGTCGGGGATTAGTTGCCAGGAGGACTAAACGTGTAATTAAAGGATTGAAACTCTCAGTCCCATTCCCCAATGTCAGGGGAAGGAGCTGGAGATTGAATCAGTCAATGGGCAATGACTTAGGCAATTATGACTATGTAATGAAGCCTCCAGAAAAACCTAAGACAGTTTTTTGGTCCTTTATTTCAGAGAGCTTCCTGGTTGGTAAACAGGTGGAGCTTTGGGGAGAGTGGCATGCCCAGAGTGGGCATGGAAGCTCCCCACCCTTTCCTCATACCTTGCCCTATGGATCTCTTCATTTAGCTGTTGATTTGTGTCTTTTATCATATCCTCCAATAAACTGGTTAACGTAAGTATTTTCCTGAGTTCTGTGAGCCGCTCTAGGAAATTAATCAAATTTTAGGAGGAGGTTGTTGGAACCTCCAATTTGTAACAGGTTGGTCAAAAGCACAGGTAACAGCTTGAGACAAGTGTCCGAAGGGTTGGGAATGGGGATATAGTCTTGTGGGACTGAGCCCTCAACCTGTGAAATCTGATGCTATTTCCGGATAGATAGGATCAGACATTTTTTAAAAATGTTATTTATTTGACAGAGAGAGATAGAGCGAGAGAGGGAACACAAGCAGGGGGAGAGGGAGAAGCAGTCTCCCAGCCGATCAGGGAGCCCAATGTGGGGCTCAATCCCAGGACCCTGGGACCATGACCTGAGCCGAAGGCAGACGCCCAAAGACTGAGCCACTCAGGCGCCCCAAGACTTTTTTTTTTTTTTAAGATTTTATTTATTTATTTGACAGAGAGAGCACAAGCAGGGTGGAGTGGCAGGCAGAAGCTGACTTCTGGCTGAGCAGGGAGCCGGACAAGGGGCTTGATCCCAGGACCCCAGGATCATGACCCAAGCTGAAGGCAGATGCTAACCATCGGTTACTGACTGAGCCACCCAGGTGCCCCTAGATAGGATCAGACTTGAGTTGAATTTTCGGACTGCCTGCTGGTGTCCAAGAATTGCTTGGTGTTGTGGGTGGGAGGAACACACCCCCATGCTGGAATTGGGTCCAGAATCTCTAAAAGAAATATTAAGCAAACATTAGAACTAGTTGTTTAGCTTGGAAACTTCAGAAAGGGACCCTGAAGAAAGCTTTCATGTGGAAGAAGGTTATTAGGAAGAATTCTCATGAAAAATCAGGATAGCAGGAAGGATGGCAAATGAGCAATCCCGAAGGAACTTTTGCTCACTCAGAAGAGCTCTGGAAAAAGTGTAGATCATACTCAGAGTTGTTCCCATAAGGAGGAAGAGAGCTGGCATATTTATATCACTACTCCACGGAGTCATTAATTAAGGGTTTGTTTGAAGGGTGTAAAGTCCCAGAAACTTCCCTGTCCTCTGTGCAAACAGCAAAATGGCCACAGCAGCCCGAGTCCCAGGTATTGGCTACCACAGCAGTGAAGCACAGCAGCAGCCCGGGGTGGGGGGTGGGGGGCAAGGGGGGAAGGAAAATGGCAAAGGTTTCCCAGCAAATACGCACGGGGCGGTGACATATCTGCTAACCTGTGTTCGTAAAGAACAGACCATGATATGTTGAATGCTAAATGAGAAAAAAACAAAAAGGTATAAAATACTGTATAAGGGGACCAGATTTGCACCACAGCCTGAAATAACTAAAAAACTGAACAAAATACATGACACAATGGTTCAGCCATAAGGCATCTGGAAAGAGTGCTTCTAGAGAGAGAGAGAAAACAAAAGAGGTAATGACTGCTGTCACTACTGTCTGGCCAGAAGGCTGCCGCATAGAGAAGGAGGAGCCCAGGTGGAGCACGGCCATCTCCCCAACAGGAGACAAAAAACTCCGGCAGATTGAAGAGACATTCTGTGTGAGGGAAAGTTGGTAAAGGGTACATGAGAACGATTTTTGCCATTTTTCTGTTAGTCTAAAATTACTTCAAAGTAAAAAGTGTTAAAAATGCCCAAAAGGGAAAATATAAACTGTGAGAATGCTAATCAAAATAAAGATGGAGTGGTGATGTTAATAATAGAGAAAGGAGATTTTATTTTACTTTTTAATTTTTTTAGAGAAAGTCGATTTTAGAGAAAAAATATTATCAAGAAGAAAGACGATCATTTCATAATGATAAAGGGGTCCATTTATCAAGAGGACCAATAATCGAAAATGATTATGTGCCTAATAGTAGACCTTCTAAATACATGAAGCAAAAACTAATAGAACAAGGAGAAATAGACCAATCCACAACTACAGTTGGAGACTTCAACACTTTTTTCCTGGTACTTGATGAAAGAAGTAGCCAGATAATCTGTAAGGATATAAAAGACCTGAACAACATTATTAACCAAGACCTAATTGACATTTATAGAACATTCCACTCAACGACAGAATCACATTCTTTTTAAGTGCTCATGGACCATTTACCAAAATGGACCTAATTCTGAGATATAAATGAGTCTCAGTACATTTAAAACATACCACATACATACCATTTCTACTTGCTGGTGGAGTGCTGTTGTACATGTTAACTTTATGGCTTGGTGGGTCAGATAACATCCAGTTCATGACAGGTAGCTTCTGCTGTTTCCTACTAACAGGTATGGAGAAAAAGCACGTGCCAAATCAATAGCTGCATATCTGACATCAGGGGATGTGTTAATTTGCTCAACAATTTGAACCCATACAGGTATAGCAGCTATAGTCAGTCACCACCTGGTTAAAGCTTATAAAATCAACTGTTATGCTCCAGTATCCATCTGTCTTCAGCATAGACCAAATAAGTGAGTTGAATGGGAATTTCATGGAATTGCCACACTTGCATCCTTGATATTGGCACAAATCTCTGCAGTCCCTTCATGGATGCAATATTGCTTTGGTTTACTATTTTCCCAGTTAGAGGCAGTTCTAGAGGCTTCTACTTGGCCTTTCCCACCGTAATAGTCCTCACTCCACAGGTCAAGGAGCCAGTGTGGGGAGTCGCCTGCTGCTAAATTATATCTATTCCAATTATGCATCACAGAACTGGAAAAATAGCCACAGGATGGGCTCAAGGACCCACAGACCCACTGTAAGAGGGAACTGAGCTAAAGTCCCCAGACTACCTGACCTCCATAAGCCCCTCCTCCAACAGGTGAATCACAGTGATATTTCAGGTCTTCTAGAATTAGTGTGTCAGTTCAGAGCCAGTGTCCAGTAGTCCCTAAAAGTTCCATTATTTTCTTTCCTCGATGCCCAATTACCCTGGTAAAAGCCTGGAGGTCCTTTGAGTGAAGGCTTGAAGAAAGATTATAAAGTTTTGGTGGTGCACAGGGACTCAAGGGGACTCAGTGTCTTCTCTATTCAACAGGTTCTGGGTCTAAAAATTGATCAAGTCCAGGAATTGGTTGAGAAGCCATGACTCTATTTTTATGATTCAGGTTACACTTTTGCTACTTGACCTAAAACTTTTCTGTTGTGATAGATCAAGTGAAAATTTAGCAGGCTTCCTATATATCTCACTTCTTGGAACACCATGATCAACCAGCCAATGCCATGGTTTTGTGCAAGTCAGGCTATTCTGATTGCTGCTTAACTGCTATCCATTATGGTAACCATGCCCACTTTGCCTTTGGTGGTTGAATGTTGCCATTTGGACCTTGCTACCCCAGGATCCAATTACTCCCATTGCATTTAGGTTTCCTGATTCAGTGACTGTAGTTCCCACTCTAAGGACTTGCCTACAAAGAAGAGTGATTACAGAGCTCTTTAAGGATGCTAGGGCTCTATTCACAATTTTTTTTCTCAGAGTAGTGGTGAAAGGTATCTTCTGGACTCTGGTATGTCACCTGGACTCTCAGAGTGGGTAAGTCTTAACTGACAAATCCACTAATTTGACAAATCTGCATTCCAAACTTCCTAAGCGTTTGAATCCCTCCCTCTACATTTAAGCAAGGTGGGTCAAGTATTTCTAGTTTGCTCATAGTAGGCCACTTTTTGGTCCATGTTTCATCCAATCAACTAAAAGTGTTAGAACCCTTTCCAACTCCCTGAGCTACAATGTTAAATCCAAGATCTCTGCTTAGTAAGCCCATATTGATAATATCAACCTGATCCAGCTCTGCTTCTTCCATCATTATGCCATGCCCTCAGTATCCATTCCCATATATATTTTCCAGATTTTAGTCCATATAAATTAGAAAAGTCACATAATTCTTTTGGAGTATAGCACACCTCCTCATAGGTCACATTTTGTATCTCATCCTTAGGGACCTTCTGGAATTTGAGTCTAGTTATAGGTCTAGAAGCAAAGAGAGGCAGTTGATGTGGGTCCTAAGGAGAATCAGCTTTGTATTGCATAGCCTTACAGTTTCCTCAGGCAATGCAGAATAATTCCCTCCAATGGGGAATAAGAGGGAGTTGGAGAAGCCAATACCACTGGGAGTGAGGAGGCCACTCCCACTGGGAAAGAAGACTAGCCAGAATTTAGAGGCTCAATGTCCCTAGCCTCATCAGGCTCTTCCAACAGGTCCCCATTCCAATTTACAAGATTCTATTCTTTCCCAATCAATGCCCTCAGTTGAACAGTAGACACCCTGTAGAGCTGGGAGTTCCACTAGTGTAATTCAGCCAACTGCAGGATGAAATTCTGTGATTTTCAACAATCTCAGCTCTGAGGCTCCAGGAGATAAGGGTCTCCTTTAGGGCACACACAGAAGTGTTTAGGTCATTGATGTGACACTTGAACTGAGAATTTACATCCCTGAATTCATCCTTTCTTTCATCACTTTCTCTAGCAAAGTTAGGAGCAACCAACCAACCTCATTAAATTCACTGGATTTCCAAAAACGTTTGAAAGTATCATATATGCAGTCACCAAGCTCCTTATTCTTAAAGTGGTTGATTAGAATATCTAATGAAGATATTTTGCATATCTCTATTGCCAGATCTTGCCAGGGACTATCAACGCTCTCTTCACTACTGGTCATTACCATTTTTCAATCTAATGAGATTAGAGAACCAATTTCAGAAACCTCACAACTACTCTTCCTTAAAATTGTGGTCCTCTAGATCTACTCTTGGTACCAAAATCTGAACTAGTCAGGGTTCTCCAGAGAAAGAAAACCAAAAGTATATATATATATACATATATATACTTTTCTATAGGAAGAGGTGTCTCATGTGATTAGGGAAACTGAGTTCAAGATCTGCAGTCAGCAAGCTGGAGACCCAGAAGAACTGAGGGTAAATTTCCAGTCTGAGTCCAGAGGCCTGTGAACCAGGGAAGCAGTTGATGTAGGTCTCAAGCTGAGTTTGAGTCCAAAGGTAGAAGACGGATGTTTTGGTTTGAAGACCTTAAGGCCAAGAGTAAGAATTCTTTCTTACTCAGCCTTTTATTCTTTTCAGGCCTTTCATGGATTAGATAGGGGAAGGGAAATCTGTTTTATTAAGTCTACCAATTTAGATGTTAATTTCATCCGGAAACACCCTCACAGACACAACCGGAAATGTTTCATCAAATATCTGTGTACCTTGTGACCCAATCATATTGACACATAAAATTAACTATCACATGGAGGATGGAGAAGAAAAGAACCAAGGACAACTCTCTGTTTTATATCATAGTACCTTGCACTAGTGGTGGTTCCATAAATTTGTGAGTGATTGTCCTGGTAAGAATTTCAGGGCTGGACATGTTTTCTGGAGTATGTGTGGAACATCCAGTTGTAAATATATGGCTTTAGATCTGGATTAGAGATATAGAGTTGACAGCTATCAGTATATAAGCTTTAGGAGTGAATGAAATTCCCCAGATAAAGTGTGTATAATGAGAAAGAATAGAGTGTGAAGGATGGAACCCTGGAGGATTATTAACATGAAAGGACAGGAGAAAGTCAAGGGCATGGAGGCAACACAGTTTAGACAGAATGAGACCAGGAACCCAAGGCAGGAGTTTCAAGAATGAAGGAAAGGAAAACTATTATCCACTATAGAGAGGTCAAAGTTGGTAAATACTGAAAATCGTCCAATAGAAATAACAAATAGGAGGTTTGCGTTATCTTCAGGGAGAAAAGTTACAGCAGTGGGATGGACTGAGAGGTGACTGAGAGCAAAGGAGAAAGAGACATGAAATGTACACTTTCTCTACCAGTAGCTTGGACTGTTGGAAAGTGAGGAGATAACCCAGGTGGTTAAAGAATGTTTTTCTAAAATGCTGAAGGGCAACTCAGTGATGGGAAGAGGAAAGATAGGGAACAAGGTCCCTGAAGAAGAACGGGATCCAGAAAAATGGGATCCAAAACACATGAAAAGTCTGATTTTGACATGCTGGAGCCACTGCCCATTCATTCTCTTCTGGTCCAAATAAACATAGGGAGAGTTGTCATTAGAATTCTAAACTGTACTCTATTTTAGGTAATGAATCGCAATTTCTCTATTTTAGATGTTATTTTTTTATATAAGCTTAGGACATTGTTTAATTTCATGATTTCAAGAAGTATCTATATCCAAATGGAATAATATATTTGAAATTACTGTAAAAAGCTGTATAACTGCCAGCAGTAAAGTCATTGGGAATGATCTGAAAGAAATGTAATTTTTGTCCTTTATTCTTTATCTAAATAATAATAATAGGTCCCAGGGCACATATTTCTTTCACAAGAGATTCATAAAATCCCTCTTTCTTGCCTTTCCTTCTTTTTCTTTAAAAACCAAAACCAAACCAAACCAAACCAAAACCCTCCCAAATCTCTCCTTTGCTTTCTATCTCATGGTCCACTTTCTCTGCACTACTCAAATGATCTATTAATTGTTCGCTATTTGCTAGTTTCTGCTCCTTGAATATATCCCCAACCTGTAGCCTAAATTTAATTCACCTGAAACACTGATTACAACTTCACTATTCTTTTTTTTTTTTTAAGATTTTATTTATTTGACAGAGAGAGAGATGGCAAGAGAGGGAATACAAACAGGGCGAGTGGGAGAGGGAGAAGCAGGCTTCTTGCCGAGCAGGGAGCCCGATGTGGGACTCGATCCCAGGACCCTGGGGTCATGACCTGGGCCGAATGCAGACGCTTAATGACTGAGCCACCCAGGCACCCCACAACTTCACTATTCTATCCAAAATCCTTCAATGGCTTCCCCAATCATTTCCCTGCATTAAACACAGAACAAAGTCCATATTTCTTCGCCTGGAATTTGAGGCAATCCATAATCTTGTCCCCACTTTTCAACCTTCCCTTTAAGTTCTACTTAACACCTACCTATGTTCCACCAATGTCACACTGATGTGTTCTTTTGTTTCTTGAAAGTCATCCAGATTGGCCATGTAAGAACAAAACAAAACAAAGCAAAACAAAATTTAATGGAGTAAATTTAAAGATCTAATTGACTTTATTAATAGATTCGTGTATCAGAAGGCATTCCATTTAGCAAGTAGAGGAGCTTTGAGGAATTGTACAAAATGGAAGGTTTTTATAGGAAGGGTGGGACAAGAAGTTATTAGCAAAATAAAAGAAGGGATTGTTCCAGGCAAGGTCACCTTCCCTAACAGGGAAGGGCAGAAGGATTTATTAGATGGATTACCTCATCTTCCTTTGGGTGATAGAGAGAGCCCATAACAGATTACCTCATTGGTGCTGACCACAAAATTCTAAATTGACTGGCTTAAAATTCTACTCCTGGAGAAGCTGAAATTGCAGTTAAGTCCTCATTTACTGTTCTAGGGTCAAATGACTCCACCTCAGGCTTGTGGGTTTCTTTTTAATAGTCATACACTGTTATAAGTGTTGTGCATTGCACAACCCCAAGAGACTGCAATGTGATTGGTGCCCACTAGGGCTGTGCAGCTCACAACCCACATAAAGGGAAATGTTGACCCCTATTTCACAGTAGAAACATAATTCCAAAGGCTGAACTCCAATTTTATCATGACCTGCAGCTGGATTTCCCTCTCAATTCTTCTTTAAACCTACATATAGTGAAAATTAGAACTAGATCAAATTCAAACTCAGAGACCCAGTATTCAAAATCTGCTTTAAGCTAACTTCACTATAACCATTTCACCTCATTCTCAACACGAATTCTCCATTATAACTGAGCTGTTGTCTACAATTATGTCTCTACAAATAGAATGCCTACCTCTAGACCATTTAATTTTCTTTCCTTCTACCCTAATTTCTTCCTACCCTCTTCTAACAACTCAAAAACAGTCTTTCACTGAACAAAACAGTTTTCCCAACCACTAGAAAACCTTCAAAGGTCATTCTATTCCACGATCATCCTGTCTTTCCTGAGTTATTATTATTATTAAGATTTTATTTCTTTATTTTGGAGAGAGAGAGTGGGTGCATGAGTGGAGGGAGGGGCAGAGGGAGAGAATCTTCAAGCCAACTCCACATTCAGCGTGGAGCCCCACAAGGGGCTCGATCTCACAACCCCAGTATCAGGACCTGAGCCGAAACCAGAGTTGGATGCTTAACGGACTGAGCTACCCAGGTGCCCTTCTTGAGTTATTATTAAAGTTATCATCTGTGTTGCAATTTTTAAAAAAGATTTTGTTTATTTATTTGAGAGAGAGAGAGAGAACACAGAGGGAGAGGGTGAGGGAGAAGCAGACCCCCAGCTGAGCAGAGAGCCCCATGCTGGGCTGGATCCTAGGTCCCTGAGATCATGACCTGAACAAAAGCAGACGCTTAAACAATTGAGCCACCCAGGCAACCCCTGTGTTGCAATTTTTAACATTTGGTTGATAGCATGTCTTATATTCATTTATTTGTCATGCATCAAATTTTTTTTAACCACCAACTAGACTACATTTCCTCAGTGGTTGAGTTTGGCTTTTATATCATTTGTGTCTCTTGAGCATAATACACAGTTGTATGATATATTCTTGCTGATTTGATATTTTCACTACAATTTAAAAAATGGTAAGGCTGACCCTTATGTTAGTCTGTAAGATTCTTAGGAAGTTAATTTGTAATTTTGTAGTGTAATTTAACAGTTTTTTAATGTCCAGAGTGCTTTCTTATCGTTTGTCTTTGAGTTCCATTAAAAACTATGCTTTCTTTCTCTATCTGGTGTAACTTTATGAAACCCAGGAAGAGCCAATAGTTCTCTTCCCTGGGGTATGTGACCTGAGGTTGTATGTGCCTTTCTTGAAAACCATGTGGAAAATATCTCCTTGAAAAATGAAGACAAAGAGATATAGAAAAAGCAGAGAGTTAAGGAGAGATAACAGTAATGACATTCTTTGAGCCCCTCAATCCTTTTATACATGAAGTCAGCTGCATCCCTGGATTGGCCATTTATATGAGTCAATACATTCCTCTTTTAGAAACTAAGCCAGTGTGAGTTAGGTTTCGGTTATTTTGCCACCGATAAGTGACCTGCTGCATGCATATGTAATCTCACTGGATCATCTTGCATTTTGTATATGTAAAGCACCGTGTTGGGTATTGCGAGTGATAGTCCTATGAGAAATTAACTCCCATTCTGCCTTTAAGGTACTTTACAATATAGTAAGAGAGATAAGATGGGTACAGATAACAATACAACACCGTATGTGACGGATGCCACATGGGAGTACAAAGGACTACAGAAGTTCAGATAAAGGACCAATCTCTTATTTGGAGGGATCACAGAGGCTTCACAGAGAAGATTACATTAGAAATGGCCCAAGATCAGTGCAAGGCTTTCTTAAGGAATGATGAAATGTCTAATAATGTGAGAGTATAGGTTTGTATAGCAAGGGTTGGAAACTAAATTGGAAAGACAAATTGGGGTCAAAGAGGGGATAAAGTCAAAAATGCTAAGACAATGAATATGAGCTTCGTTAGGGAAAAGGGAGCCAAAACCCTGGACAGGATTTTGAACAGGATCAAAGTTTTGTAAAATATACCTAGTATTCAAAAAAGAAAAGTGAAGTCAGTCTACAATGCAGGAATTTGGGAAAGGAGGGTTTGATGGTATGAATTGTAAACTTTGTAAATCTCTTTTTGTTCATCATGTTTTCTTAAATATAATTATCAACATCTAGCAACAAAACATACTTCTAGCAAACTATATCCAGGTGTGTGAATGGGCTTTAATTAGAATTTCTCTTCTAGATATTTTAATTATTTATAGTATCTGTAGTCTTCAAAGATTAACTCTTTGCCCAAATTATATAATAATCATTACTATGACTGAGTTTGAATTATTTTTTTAGTATTTTAAAACATGATGTTTAGAACCTTCTATTATCCACTTAATTCAAGGGTGATGATGATTACATTTACTTGGAATAGGCATAGGCTTGAAGATAGCATTCTTTGGGTTGTATTGCTCAAGGTATTTTTGGAGAATAGATAATCTTATTCCTTTGTCCTTTATCAAGTTACACAAGGCTTGCTTTGCATTGCACACACATGCTTGGAAAGGAGATCAGAAAAGTTCTCTTTCACCAAGTTGTGGGCAGAAAATGACATACTGTGCAGCGCAAGCCAAGTAAAGAAGCAAACTTCCCACAGAATCACAAGATAGCCCCATCTGCAATTCGGTGTAGCTACAGTCGCGTGCCAAGTCTTTGCTCTGGAGGAGTTATATAGGACTCTTTCCCAGAACTTCTGAGAACGCATCATGTCGGGGCCCCAGTTAATGGTCCTGAGGCCAAGTATCTGACAACCGCTGGCCTTCAGCTCAGAAGTCTTTTTACTTAGTAGCTGTCTGGCTTGCCACAATTCATGTAGAAGAGGCTGTTCAGCTCTTCGGTGAGGAAACATCCTAATCCAAAAGACCAGGATGCACTCTAATAATCTTGAGACTGGTAACGAATTAAATTATGTTTTGTTTGTCCTACCAGTAAAGTCATGCAAACTTGTTATGCACTTTGGAAGGATTTCCACTTAAAATGTGTCAAAATAAAAAATTTTATGTGGAAAGAATAATTGTCTGATACCTGAGAAAAAAATAGCTCCTTGGCGAGTGACCAGATACAAACCACCAGATAGGCATTTCTTTACTGAATCTATATTGCAAGCAGAAAATCTCAACCAGTTTCATATTTGATGATCTCCAGGGAGCCATCATATTTGATTACAGTTTAGTAAATGACATATCATATACTTCTGATTCTAATCTGTGCGACTGACCAGAGACAGGCTAGTTCACCCCAGGATAGACTGGGACTATCAGAAAAAGCTGAAGAAGGTGTAAAATTTTAGAGATGGGGATGGGGGGTGGTGGTGGTGGTGGTGGTCGGGGGTAGGGGGCCCTGAGATGGAAGGCTGTTTCTTTGGGCAGCCCTTACAGGAAATACTGGCTTTATTGTTGAGAGCATGCCTAAAGGGCTTCTTCCTTTTGTTTACTTCTTTTCATTCCTATGGACTCCTCTGTGAGTATTAATAAATTACTCTTTGCTTAAGCACTCCAGGTAAGAGCCTATTCTCCCCATAGCTGGGAACAATGCCACCGCTACCACAAGATGAAACAGGCATGCAAGATTGAGAAGTGCTGCAGTGAAGCAACATTCAGCTTTATTTTCTTTGCTCTTCAGATAATAATGACTCTGGGGAAGGAAGAGAAAACTCCAGAACTACTTTGTTCTCTTCAAAGCCCAAGCCTCAGGAGAAAAAGAAGACAAGACACTTCACGAGCCAAGGGGCCACAGCACACACTGGCCCTGTGCCTTTATTTTATTATATTAATGATATGAAGTTCAAAAATTACTTACTTAAAAAAAAAAAAAGATGGGTAGTGGATAGGAAAAAAACCTTAATGGTGGCATTTAAATAAAAAATTTAGTTTGTTCATCTACATTTTCTTTCTTTTTTTTTTAAGATTTTATTTATCTGAGAGAGAGAGAATGAGTGGGGAGAGGGACAGAGGGAGAGGGAGAAGCAGACTCCCCGCTGAGCAGGGAGCCCAATGGGGCTCCATCCCAGGACCCCAGGATCACGACCTGAGCCAAAGGCAGGTGCTTAACTGACTGAGCCACCCGAGTGCCCCTCATCTACATTTTCAGTTACATTTCCCCTTGAAGAACGTTGAATTTGAATGTACAGAAGGGAGGAAAAAGTGAAATGAAAAGTCTCTGTTTTCACTATGCAATCAAAGAAATAAAATGAGTGTGTCTTTGTAATTGTTGGCTGTACACAGATGAGTGAAGAATTGCTGGGATTTGCTGTTAGCTGATGTGCTGGTTGCCAGTAAAAAAGCAAACATGAACCCTGGGGCTGTCAGTAAGAGCACTGTGGGGTGGAAGGAAGTGACTGTGATTTGCAGGGTGACGGGCCCTGGGCCACAAGGGGAGCAAAGGAAAGGGAGGGGGGTTTTCCCCAGGAGCTCATTCTTCCCAGGTCAGTTTCCTCTCCAAGCTCACCCACTGCCAGGCTCCTGTCCTAACCGTGGGCTCTTCAGGTTTTGGCTTGCCCATCTCCAACGGACTCTGCACACTCCATGACCTTGAATAAGCAATTTTGCCTCTCCTGTCCTTGGTTATGCACCTATTGTTATGAACTGAGTGTGTGTGTCCCCCAAATTTCATAGGTTGAAGCCCTTCCCGTGCCCCCACCCCATGGCTGTATTTGGAGCTAGAGCCGGTGAGGAGGTTAAATAAGGTCATTGGAGTGGGGGCCCCAATCTGATAGCACTGGTGCCCTTAGAGGAAGACACATGGGAGCTCTCTCTCTGCCCGGTGAGGACACAGAAGATGGCCATCTACAAACCAGATGTGGGCCCTCACCAGAAACGAATCTGCCAGCACCTTGATCTTGGACTTCCCAGATTCTAGGACTAAGATATGTTTGCTGTTTAAGCCACTCCATCTATGGTAGTTTGTTATAGCATCCCAAAATGACGAAGAGGACTGTAAAATATGAGAAAAATGCGGTAATCTTCTCTGCCTTTTTCAACACTAACATTTTGTAATTGAAATCGAAAGTTTGAAAGAAATAATTGGATATCATATTTACATGTCTTCTTAGTTGAATGATAGGTGTGTGTGTGTGTCTCTAGATCCTTCTAGATCCCATTGTGATTCCTCATGATTTCTCTAAATGTCCATATTCTCCTCCATACCCCTCCATCTCTGAGTAGAATGGATTGGCCCTCAAATTATCTCTTGTTTATTTATTTATTTTTAAAAGATTTTATTTATTTGAGAGAGAGAGTGAGCGACCTAGAACAAGCAGAGGGAGCGGCAGACAGAGAGAGAGGCAGGCTGTCTGCTGAGCAAGGAGCCCGATGTGGGGCTGGATCCCAGGACCCTGGGATCATGACCTGAGCTGAAGGCAGACGCTTAACTGACTGAGCCACCCAGGCGTCCCTCAAATTATCTCTTATTGTTCAATCACATCTTTCCCCTATTCAGACTACATTAGTCCACTTTAATTTCAGCTGGACTAGTTAACCCTATGAGAGTTGCCGTGAGGGTATTCAAGAGAAGAACCTAGAGATCAGGATATGACAGCAGAAAAGCTTCAGAAGTATGGATGATCTTAGGACCATTAAAGAATATAATTGACATGGCTTAGGTAGATATAATTATAACTCAAATATTATTCATGCCACTATATTTTCCTCATAATTTTTGGATGCTCATTAAACATGTAAACCTTGTTTGCCAGGATTCCCTCAGAGTCCATGAAATACATAACCTTTTCCTGATCAGGTAGTTTATTTTGAATTACTGCTGGCAAGGTTTGGAGCTATGATTACTTTTCTTTGAATCTTGAATAGACTTAAGAAATACAATTTAAGTTTTTTTTAAATGAAATTCATGCCATGAGAAATGTTAGTTTTGATATTACAACCTTAATATGTGATATTAAAACTTAATATACTTAAAAATAACAATATTTTTAAAAGCAGCCCCAAACCCTTTTTTGAAATAAGCGAGAATATGTGCTTTTGTGTATTTATTCATACAAACACATATTATCATTATCTCTGTATTTATTCTTGTGGCTTTTTTTTTTTTTTTAGCTCTTGGGAAGAAAAAGTGAGAGTGTAAGTTATTGATCCATGAAACTGGGAAGTCTGGGTTGGGCCAGGAGACTGAGCTGCTCATTGCACCCTATCCAGAGCTGCATCTCTGATTCTTTCTGTATTCCAGTATACTCTAATTAGAGAACAAACCTTTGTGCAGGGAATTTCAATATAGAGAGGTTTAACATATAGTGCATGATTGGTTTCTAAAAGAAGAGGGGTCTATGTCACTTCATAAAGTTTTCATAGGAAAGTACTTATCCTTGCATGGAAAACTCTTGGTTGCTTACTTTATGAGACTGGAAAAGTCAAGCCTTCTGAATGCCAAGGAAGGGGTCTTTCAAATGGCTAGGTGGTTCCAAAGAAATTGGTTGATAATCCTGGACAGGTTTACGGAGTAGGATTTTTTATATCTTCATCGGGCAGGTACTAGTGGCTTGACCTTTCCAATATTCAGCTGCATGACTTCAGAGATATTTAAGACTATTTATTCTCTTGTTCTAGTACACATTTTGCCAATGTAATACCAATAGCTACTTTATCTTCCTGTTATTGATATACTGATATTTCCTTTTTTTAAAAAAAGATTGTATTTATTTGAGAGAGAGAGTGTGAGGAGGAGCAGAGGGAGAGGGACAGGGAGACTCTGTCTGACCATGGAGCCTGACGTGGGGCTGCATCCCAGAACCCTGAGATCATAACCTGAGCTGAAATCAGTCGGTCACTTAACCGACTGAGCCACCCAGGAGCCCTGATATACTGATATTTCTTAAATGAACCAGCTGATAATTCAACACAAATGTCCATTTTACTTCTTTGGAGAAAAAAAGGAACAATTATCAACCATCTCACTTAATTATAATACATGATAGGTGAGTTTTGGCTAAACTCTGAGAGAAGCATAACCAGGTCTGCTTTTGAATGAGTGATCAGTAAATGTGTAAATCTCTTAGAGCCTCCTGTTCCCTCTTATGATCCTCCAACAGTTTCTCCTGCCAGTCCTTTGAAACCCCAGCAAGAGCTTTTATTCATTTATTTTTACTTAATATTTACCAGTCTGACCAGAGGGAAAAGGGACACTCCTTCTCATTAATCCATCTGATCCTATTTATAATACCTTTGTTTATATTTTAAGGTGCAGATCATAAGGTACATTCACATACTTCTCATGTAATCCTCACCACCACCTCCAACAGTAGCTTATGCAGTCAGGTTATGCCTTCTCTTAACACCTGCCTTTCCTTTGCAGGATTTAGTAATGGCTTATGGGATATCCATCCATGTGCCTTGCACAGTGCTTGGCACACATTTACTGGTCAATCAGTCCTCGTCAAAGAGATGACTTGACGAATGAATACAAGTTTCTGTCCTTATTTTGTAGTTGAGAGAATTGAGACTCAGGACATCTGAGTGACCGGCCTAAATTTAAAGAATTAAAAATAGGCTGAGTCAGAACTTAAGCTCTTCTGGGCTTGGAGCTGCTAGGCTGGAGACAAAGTACCAAGAAAAATTTTAAGTAAAAACAGAATTGATGGAAGCCAAGTAGGAAGCATGAGGGTGTACTAGTTTCCTCGGATTGAGGTAACAAAGTACCACAAACTAGGAGGCTTAAAAAAAAAAAAAAAATCTTTTTTCTCTCAGAGTTCTGGAGTCCATAAGTCAAAAATCAAGGTGTCAGCAGGGTTGATTCTTTCTCGGAGGCTCAGGGGAGAATCTGCCCTGTGGGCTTCCTAGCTCGAGGTCGTCGCTGGCCATCCTTGGCCTGCTTTTCTTTGCAGCTGTGTCCCTCCAGTCTCTACCTCTGTCTTCACTTGGCTTTCTGCCTTTTGTTTTAGCTATCCTTTGTTTTCCTTATAAGGACACCAGTGATTTGGTTTAGAGTTCACCCTAATCTAGTATGACCTTGTCTTAATTTACATCTTAATTACATCTCTGAAGATCCTATTTCCAAATGAGGGCACAGGCACAGGTTTTATTATTAGGACATCTACCTATCTTTTAGGGGGACCTAATTCAACACACACAGATGTGCTTTTTTTTTTTAAAGAGACTCATATATAAATAATTTAAGTATGGCTGAATTATTTCCACGGGTAACACTTGCCATAGTACTAAGGTTATAACTTTGTTAAATCATTTAGTACAACATTTCCTCAAGTGTGTTTTTTGAATACTAGTCTGAAGGCTATTAAGAGGTACTGCCGGGGAGGGGGTGGGGGTGGGGGGATGGGTTAGCCCGGTGATGGGTACTAAAGAGGGCACGTATTGAATGGAGCACTGGGTGTTATACGCAAACAGTGAATCATGGAACACTACATCAAAAACTAATGATGTAATGTAAGGTGATTAACATAACATAACAATAAAAAAAAGAGGTACTGCCTAAGGAGAAAAAGGGTTTAATTATTAGTTTTAAGAAACGGTAGGTCAAAGGGAGTTAGTAGCCTTCTTGTCACAAGGCTCCTTGGCATGTTTAATATGCCGGAGTACAATTGAAGATAGAGTAATTTTACCGAACTTATACGATAGCAGATCATTTTTTAACTTGGGTGCTATTCTAGGGTGCATCCTTTATGAAACCCTAGCTTCACGGATAACACTACACTGGAACTGTCTGTTTACAAATTTGTCTCATTAGGTTGTTAACCTCCTGATAGGCAGAATCCACATTGCACAGATTTTTGGATCCCCAGAACTCGCTTCACATCTGGCAGCTATAGGACCCCATGGTGGTACAGGATACAAGTAAATGCTACTCCCTGGACTCGTGTGGCAGAGCGGCCCTGGACTAGAGAGTGGTTTATCAGTTAGGAGCCCTTTCAGCCACATGTCACAGATCCTGGCCAGCTCTTCTTTGAACACAAATGGTTTCTTTTTTCTCACATAATAAGAAATCTGGGCTGCTTCACAACCAGCCACCACTTCTGAATTCCAGGCAGGAAAGGAAAGTTCGTTCTTTCTTTCTTTCTTTCTTTCTTTCTTTCTTTCTTTCTTTTTCTTTCTTTCTTTTTCTTTCTTTCTTTCTTTCTTTCTTTCTTTCTTTCTTTCTTTCTTTCTTTCTTTCTTTCTTTCTTTCTTTTTTTTTTAAGATTTTCTTTTTTAAGTAATCTCTACATCCAACATGGGACTTGAAACTACAACCTAGAGATTAAGAGTCACACGCTCCACTGACTGAACCAGCCAGGCCCCCCTCTCCATCTTTCCCTCTTTTTTCTTTTTTCTTTTCTTTTCTTTTCTTTTTTTCTTCCTTCCTTCCTTCCTTCCTTCCTTCCTTTCTTTCTTTCTTTCTTTCTTTCTTTCTTTCTTTCTTTCTTTCTTTCTTTCTTTCTTTCTTTCTTTCTTTCTTTCTTTCTTTCTTTCTTTCCTTCTTTCTTTCTTACACTTAGGAAAACAATAGCTTTCCTAGAAACCATACCAAGAATTTCAGCCTATGTTCTATTGTCTGGAACCAGGTCACCTGGTCTCCCCCAGATGCAAGAGAGTCTAAGCCAAAAACAAACAAACAAATAAACAAAAAATGGTATCTTATTGATAAGGAAGAATGAGAGAAAGGCTTTTGAGTAGCAGTGTCCTGAATCATGTGCAACATAAGTTTTTCACTACTGTCATTGTTAACTGTATTGGGTTTGTGGCTACTGCTGGACTATGGTCTTTATAAAAAAAAAAAGAAAGTTTTTTTTTTAAGTTAAATATTGCCAGATTTAAAATTCTATGAAGAAGACATTTGTTTCAGTAATCACTTAGGCTGTTAAGTTACATAACCTAGTAGTAATAAACTATCTTGATGGGAGAGAAAAATGTGCTGGAGAGTGTCCCAGGAGTTCTGGACCCAGAATAATAGGCTAATTGAGTGATTATGCAAGATTTTGATAAACTCACAACTGAGCAAGGAATTAAACATATAACTTCAAAATAATCCATTGATTCACTGCTTTGGGAATCAGTACTAACTGACTGCATCCTATTGATTTGGCATCATAAACAGAGAATTTTACTGGTAACTATGGGATTCCATAATGATTCCATTTCCAACATATGTAGAATTCTTTGGTCAGCCAGAAAAACAATTAGCAAGCCTTGAGCCATGCTGGTATGATGTTTGCTTTACAAAGTTTGTGACCTTTCCCTCTTAGACACAGCCACGCTCGATGAGAATCATGCAATGCTGGCTAAGGAACAGGGCAACAACCAATATTTAAATCGTGCAGAAAATATTCCAAAGGGTGCCTGCGTAATTGGAAGCAGGAATTCAAAAATAGAAACTGCTTTTTGCTGTGACTCCACTGTATAGCTGTCAGAGATTTTTTCCATTGATTTGGGGGAGCATAAGAGACACGAATTAAAAATAGGTAACAATAGCAGTATTGCCTTTTTTGGTCACATTTAATTGATTAGAAGTTTGGAAAACTTAAGACTTTGATGTAGCTGCTTTATTTGTCTTTCTTTCTATTCTTAGGCTTCCTGTTCATATTTAGTAGGTGGATTTCTGAGATCTAGAACTAGCTGTCCTTCAGGTTTGTTTTGTTTATCTTAACATCAAGACAATTAATCGAGGAATGGCTCATGATGGAAGATGATGCTATGGCACCTCTGACTTCTCAAATATGAATCAAGTGGGACCGACCTCACTCTCCCTCAGATGTCAGCTCATGAAATCCTATTGTTAGGGAGGGGATGAAGAAGGTTTTACCTCTGTCACATCTCCCAAAGATTATGAGGTTGAAAAGAATATAAGACCTCCAGAAAACTCATTCAGACAGGATCCCAATGCTTTGTCGAACCTCAGCCCCTAACTTTTTGGTCATTCTCAGGAATTCCCTGATAGACACAGGGTACATCTTCACTGTTTTTTACCCTTCAAGTTCTAAATAAAGCCCTGTGTGTCGTGCAGGAGACATGCTCAGGTTTTAGGTTCCTGGGGAGTTTCTTGAAGCCCTTTCTTTTTTTTTATTTATTTGACAGAGATAGAGAGAGAGCACAAGTAGGCAGAGAGGCAGGCAGAGGGAGATGGAGAAGCAGGCTCTCCATCGAGCAGAGAGCCCGATGCGGGACTCGATCCTGGGACTCCAGGATCATGACCTGAGCCGAAGGCAGTCGCTTAACCAACTGAGCCACCCAGGCACCCTCTTGAAGCCCTTTCTTGACTTAACTCTTGCCTCATGGTCCTTGCACAGGCTGTTCTTTTTGCCTAGAACACTCTTCTTTCTCCTACTTCCTCTTGTCCTGTATCGCCTTCAGGTCTCATTTTAAATTTTAAATTTGTGAGCTAGATGAGTTTTTCCCAGTTATGAGCTCCCTAATACCTACCCTATACTTATCATGTTTATAATTATTAATAACTTTAGAATTATTTGGCTAGGGCCTTACTTTCTTCCTTGGTTGCAGCTTAATGGGGGCAGGTCTGAGAGATATAGGAGAGGTGTAGAGAACTGTGGAGCATCATGCTTCCATTTCTATTTTAACCCTGACAATGATGTATTGTAATAACCTCTGTGCATGATGCCTGTTTTCTGTCAGATTGTGCTCCAGCCCGGAGTACTCATTCTTGTATTCAAACCCTTCTGGTAGTGGCAATTCCCATACCTTAGGAACTGACAATCTAGTTATCTATTCATGAAACATAATTAACTTTTCAAACCAACATGTGCCAAATACTGAACAAATCAACAAAGGTGATAAACCTGTACTACCTACTATGGTGGCCTTTACTCATGTTGCTATTGAGCATTTGAAGTGTGGCTAGTCTGAATTGGGATATGCTGTAACTATAAAATACACCTTGGATTTCAAAGGCTTAGGAATAAAAAAAAAAAGGAAGGTAGAAACATCTCATTGATCATTTTAATATTTCATGTTTTAAATGATAGTTTGGATATGTTGGGTAAAATAAAATCTAAAATTCATTTCATCTATTTCTTTTTACTTTTGTAATATGGCTACTACATTTTTTTTTTTTAGGTAGGTTCCACACCCAGCATGGAGCCCAATGCAGGGCTTGAGCTCATGACCCTGAGATCAAGACCTGAGCTGAAATCAAGAGTTGGATGCTCAAATGACAGAACCACCCAGGCTCCGCTGCCTACTACAATTTTTAAATTAGATATGTGGTTTATATTTGTGATACATATTGTATTTCTATTTGATAACTGCTATAGATTTCAAAGAAAGTATTCTTTACGGGTAATGCTCAGGTAATTTTGATGGACAATGAAGTGAGAAAAAAAATGTGCTCAATGAAGAGAGGACATTCCCAGCTTGCATTAACTAAAACCAAAAATAGAGATGTTTGAGCCAACATAGGGGACATTACATTGCCTAAACATCCGTGAGTGAGGGCTCATGGCCAGAAGTAGTTGTGTGTAAAGTTTGTGAGTAGACAGAGCAAACCCAAGAGTAGATACGAGAGAAAGAACGTGACAGTACAGCGGCCAGGTTTACTGCTCCAGGATAAAGAAGAATGTTTATCTTATGTGGCTAAACGTAGCAGTCAAGGTAAGAGGCTTGAGGAGAGGTGGCTGAATAGTTGAAAGAGGAATGGCAAAGAGAATCAGTTCTAGGCAAGTTTAATTGCAAGGACAAATGCTGTAAGGACCATAGCAGGCCAGAGTGAATCAGCTGGGATGAGTCACATAAAGTGGTTCAAAACTAAGTGTCTTGGAGGTTCACTGTTAACTAGGTATGTGGTGTGGAGCAGGCCTTAAAAACCTCACAGGTTGCCTGAAGATGAAACCATTGGGATATGCATGGCCTTAAATGCCAGATTAAATACTTTGGATGTAGACTGAGGGAATTTGAAGGGTTTGAGTAAACAAATGTCAAGTGATTTGAAGTACTGTATACAAAGACTCATCTGAAGGTAATGTGAATGGGTCTATTAATCAAGGTTGGGGGCAGGAGAAAGTGAAAGACAAATATTTCAGAGTTTTATATAATAGTCAAAGTATTAGATGATAGGCAACTAAGGTGTGAGAAAAAAGAGGACTATGAGATAACTTATGGAGAAGGTTTATAAAGTTTAGGTTTAAAACATGTTTTAGAAACACAGATAAAGAATCAAAGAGGGGTGCCTGGGTGGCTCAGTTGGTTAAGCATCTGACTCTTGATTTCGGCTCAGGTCATGGTCTCAGGGTCATGGAATTGAGCCCCATTTAAGACTCCGCACTGAGTGTGAAGCCTGCTTAAGATTCTCTCTCTCTCCCTCTGCCCCTCCACCACTGCTTGCTCTGGCACTCTCTCTAAAGAAAAAAGAAGAAGAAGAAGAAATTAAAAAAAAAAGAGAGAATCAAAGAAGACTCCAAGTTTTTGAACCTGATTTATTGGAAGGACAACAGAAGCAAGGAAGTCAGGAGATCTTTTTTAGGGGAGAAAATAAATTATTAAACAACTTGGGTTTGAAGTACCTGCAGGACATTCAAATGGAGATTATCCATGGGCAGTTGGAAATATAAGCCAGGATGAAAGTCAACAAAAGAGCAGGAGAGGGAAATTTGAGAAGCATCTACAGAGAAAAATATAGTAAACATGGATGGATCATAATGAAAGAGCAGTTTAAGTGAGCAGTGGAGGGCCTAAAGGAAGAGCTATAAACATGGAAGAGAGGGAGAGAGATCAAGAAAGCAATCCAAAAAGATGGTCAAGACAAAACAGTGTCACAGAGAGCAGGGGGTGGAGCTGGTCAGCTTTGAAGGACAGTTAGCTGTGAGTAGACTGGAAGGTGTGGCCAACACTCAAGTGGGCTCAATTTTAACAGAGTAGAGAGCTGGGGGTAACTGGGAGGCAATTTTGATGGTAGCCTGCAAATATCTCTAATTTCTTCTTGAAGTTATATCATCCATGAATTTATCTATTTCCTTCATAAACCTATTTATTTATACCTTCCCACAAAGATAAAAAGGAACCCCTATTCATAATTTGAATATATACCATCTTTGTAGGTCATTCAAAGGCAAAGTGCATGAAAAGAAGTAATTTTGACAGCAAAATGAGATCAGGGTTGGGAGTCCAGACACTAGGTTCTAATCTCGGATTTTTGATTCATTAGTTCTGGGAAATTGAACAAGCTGCTTCATTTCTCTGAGCCTAATCTCCTCATCTGTAACAAGGTGGGTTTCGACTACACGCTAGATTTAGTGCTTTCTAAACTTGTCTTTAATTTTTTTCTTCAGAGTATGGTTTTTGGTTATTAAAATTTTAAAGGCATCCTTTTTTTAGCATAAGAATTTAAAAACTGAGCATGTTCCTCAATATTATCACACCTTTCTCAATAAGCCACTATCTACCAATTTATGTTACACTCCTTACCCATATTCTCCAAATGAGAGGGAGAAGAAACCTATTTTAATCATCATTTTGGTGCCTAGAAGGGGTGACACATTAGAATAGAGATGGCATAAGTCTATAAATATAAACTTAAATACTACAGAGTTTGTAAAGTATGTCATAATGACATTCTGCATTTTGGTTAAAGCTATGCCTCAAAATACCAAAGCTACACAGAGTTAAAACTAGAGGACTGAAATATTTTAACAAGACGTGGAAGAGACAAGACATGATATTGATGGATATTTGCTATTTTTAGGACTTGTTTGGGGCATAGTCATGTCTCTCAATAATATATAGAAGTTTGTAAAATATTACTAGCTTCTGAACGTCATACTATGTAAATGAATTACCTATTCAAAAATAAAATGAAGAGCAAAAAAAAGAAAAATGGTAATATTCATGTTTTATTTTTAACTTTTGATTAACCAATACATCTCTTCAAGTTAATTGTATAAACATTATTATGCTCTTAGAATATGTTTTTGAAATTATAAACATATTTTAACAAAAGTGTATTTTGAAGGTGAGCTTTGGGAAACCCAGGTAGAAATATGTAGCTTATATGATAACAGGGATAAATAATCAATAATTAGTACACAAATAAATTATGAAGACTTGCTGAAAGCACAGTTACAAAACTACTTCCCAGGTAATTAGTTTCATGAAGTTCTTCCATGATTCTGTGGCAATTATGATTTTTTGTCATCACTGTTCTATAATTAAAAAGCTGGGTTGTTTTTTTTTTTTTTAATAATCTCTACGCCCAACGTGGGGCTTGAACTCAGGACACTGAGATCAAGGGTCCCATGCTCTACTGACTGAGCCAGTCAGGTGCCTCCAGAGCTGTGGGTTTTTGAGTTTTTCCCTTTGATCTATTTTATGTGCAGACTGCCCTTATTATTCTCCACCCTCAAATCAGTTTTCCATCCAATTATTTTTTTACTACCAAGGAATTTAACATTTTAGAAATCTCTCTGTGACTGAAATGTTAAGAATATGCCTGTTTTTATTATCAACATAATGAATGCACATGTTCCAGTCAATATTTCTGTTTTAAAGCTTGGTGGATGTTTAATGCACTTAATGAATGCTACCAATGACATTAATGCAGTCCACTTAAGAAACAGCCGTAATTTATAGTCAATATAATAATATTAGTTACCAGATAAATCCTCCAAATCCTCCAAATGAGAAAGTTAAGCTTTCTTTCATAATATTACAGACACATTTCTCTCAAGACTCATAATGACTTCAAACAGTTTTAAAAGTTTATCTGTTTTTTGTTTCCAGTGTATATAGAACAATTGCTTAATTCTTTACCAATTTTATGTTGAATGCAAAGTTTCCTCTACTTAGATTGAGAATCAATTTATGAGAAAATATTAAATTCTCAGATTTGCTTTTGTATACTTGAAACACTGCTCTTGTTTGGCTCTTAATGTCACATGGGATTTCAGTGAGGCAATATTTGTCATGCCAAACCCCACTTTTGTAATGACCATATGCAGGGGGCAAAGAAATCCTATGCAATTGCATTTCGATTAGCTGTGGAGTGGGAGGTTCACAACCACTAACATAGTTATTTCTCAATAATATACTTAAATAAAAATATAAACAGTGGACATAGCTTCCAAAACATTATGTGTTACAGTGAAATATGGTTTATTGGTCACTCTATTAATCTGGCATTTCACTTAAAAATGACATTTGTGTTTTGTCAGTAACAAGTTAAATTGGATTAATTGGTGTCTATTATGGTGACCCTGAAAATGTATAAAATTTTAAAATATCTTCTGATTTATCAAAGAAAGATTAAATTATATTTTCCAAGTCACTTCAGTGTCCAGAAAATTCTAATTCTTTGGAAATATTTAACCTATATACAATATAGACAATAATCTATTTATCAGAATACCTTATTCCCAGGCTATGTTCAAAAAAACCTGGAATTTGCAGCCATTTTCCATTTCAAGTACTACTTTATAACATTTTGAAAATTCCTGACATACTAATTAAAGAATGTGACTTTTACTTTTCTCTTATTCATATATTCTGTGGGAAGCATAAAGTTAAAACGGTTGGAGTAGTTTTCTGTTCAGGAAAACCCAAAATGATGAAACATTGTCAAGCTATGTGATCCCCTTAACAGTATCATTATTAGCGATTTTTTTCTTCTAACACAGGAACTTATAACCGAATAAGAAATAAATGGACTTTTCCAAGTGTGAAAAATAGACTTTCTGAAAATTTTACCAAGGGGTAAAAAAAATTTTTTTCACTGTAGCCAAACCAAGAGGAACACGGTAGGTTCAGCATTGAAAGTAGGTAATGTAATGAGTGAATTATATAAATCGGGATATGAAAGGGGTCTCCCGGCATAATGAGTCAGAGATGAAACCAACAAGCTAAGTTTTCTCTTCTGTTTTGCTTAGATATGAGTAAGTAAATAGGTCGAACTTTAGGTTAACTAAACTCTCAGTGTTAAATCAACCATCTTTCAAGGCCCCGAATTCATTTTTCCCACTGGGTTAACCTCCTTCACTTAACAAGGGCTCGGAGGCCCAGTGGAATTTACACTGATCAAAGCAGTGCGGGCAACCCAAGCGACCTCAGTTTTAGTCCAGGAAGAAGCCAGGGGCAGAATCCAAGCTATTGGTGAGTTTTGCACTTCGTATCGCCCAGCAGGGCGGACACTCTTCTCCAAATACACCTTAAAACAAAAGAAGGGACGGGGCAGACCAGACCGTAGAGCCCCTGGCTGGAATCGAGCCTATAGGACTGGTTAACAAGCCCAACTGACTTGTTTGCGTCCCAGGATTTACTCTCTCAATGAAAACTGTTAAAAGGCGGAATGTGTCTTTGGCACAACTTCAGCTGTTTTATATATTCATTCCTGCTTCACTTTGTCCTGGCTTGTTATTTATTATATGACCTTAAACTTGATTTGAACCTGAGAAATCTCGGATCTGGAGGTTCTTTCCAAGTAAGTTTCAGGGGATGGGACTCACGAGTTACACAAAGTACACCGGCCGGAGATTCAAATCCCAGCTCTGCCGAATCCGGGTCTGGCAAGTAGGACCCCTCTCCTCTCAGGTTCCTCAACTGTGAAGAGCGGTTCAAAACGCCTTCCGCAGAGAGTGTTCTGGGATGTTTACAACCCGAATATACTTGAAACCATTGGCACATAGTTAGGACTCAATAATGATTGTTTTGAACCTCCCTTTTTCTTTTTCTTTTCTCCTCCTCCCTTTCTTCTTTTTTGTTAAAATAGTTATTTATTTAAGTAATCTCTACACCCATTGTGGGGCTTGAACTCACAACCGTAAGATCCAGGGTTGCATGCTCTTCCCACTGAACCAGCCAGGTGCCCCTCTCTTTTTCCTATTTAAGGTAGACAAGTCTCCTAATAATGTCAGATTTTCCGTTTTTGTTTTTTTTAAAGATTTTATTCATTTGACAGACACAGCGAGAGAGGGAACATAGGCAGGGGGAGTGGGAGAGGGAGAAGCAGGCTTCCTGCTGAGTAGGGAGCCCCATGCGGGGTTCGACCCCAGGACCCCTGGGATCATGACCTGAGCCAAAGGCAGACGCTCAACTACTGAGCCACCCAGGCACTCCTTCCATTTGTTTGTTTTTGTTGTTTTCTTTCTACTCTCTGATGCTTCTCTTCCTCCTTCATTGGGCTCTGAACCTGAGCCCAATGCTTGCTATGAAATCATTTCAGGTTGGGGTGATCTTCCTTGCATTCTGACTACACCCCAAGACTTTGATACACCTCAATGAAAAGCAATTGGCTCGCCAAAGAACTGGTATCTTAGTGTCAGGAAATAAGCTTTGCATAGTGTGATTTTGTGCTGCTCTTTATGCTGTACTGAGTGTCAATTTGTATATTCTGGCCAGAGTTTCTTTTTATTGTGGGTTTTAATCCTTGCAATTTACTCTTTCTGACATGGTAACATTAGGTATTTTGGGGCACCGCTGGGGTGAAAAAACAGAGAAATGATGGGACTGGAGAATGACAAGTTGAATTTTTTTCTCTCATGATCTTTTCTTGGTCTATGGATCCAGTGTTTGCTTTTCGGTCTAAGGAAGGAAAAATATCTCCCCTTCACTGTTTTCAAGATTAAAAAAGAAAAATCAGTGCTTCTGACAAATAGAAATGATCACTGTTGAAACAAACTGACTGGAAAGGAGTATATATATGTATTGTGTTAATATGTATTCTGCTTTTTATATGTGAAGCACCATTGTAAGGATTGCACCTGAATTAACTCGTTAATTTCACAAAGACCCCATCTTATTCCTCTGTTACTGTTGAGGAAGATGAGGCACAAATATGTTAAGATGACTCATTGTCTTAATAGAAGTATCAGGGCCAGGATCTGACCCAGGCAGTCTGCTGCTAAGGAGTAACTTATCTGCCTTATGATGTATGATGTGAACTCAGGGAAGGCTAGGATCTGCCTCCATCCCCTAAAATTATGCTATGCAGTGTCATCCTTGACCAGATACAACGACAGGACCTGAGAGCTTATTAAAAGTACAGAATCTCAAGGCTCATTGCAGACCTGTCCAATTATAATTTGCATTTTAACAAGATCTCAGGTAGGTAGAGTGCATATTAATGTTTGGGAAATACAGGCCTAAAGCATTATTTCTAGAATCATATGTATACATTTTATGCAATACAAAGAGAAAAAAAAATCAGCATTTTGGATCTCAAAGGGATAAAGATTTAGAGACAATATAGTTCAATCTTTTCTTTTTATAAATGTTGAAAATGAATTATATAGTGGTTAAATGTGTATTTAAGAATAAATAAATATTTATTGTGTTCTTAAGAATTCAGTCAACTTTTATTGAGAGTCTGTTACCTTCCAGACAATATGTCAAGTGGGATGGGGATATGAAGGCATATTAATCATGCCCTTGGGGATCCTGGTGAAGGAGACAGGCAAGTGCACAGAGTTTACAGGTGCTGTGATGAAACCATATATATGCAGGGTATAGAGCACACAGGATGAAAGAGGTTGGAGTGGGGATCACGAAATACATCATTACAAATGTAATATTGGAGCTGTGTCTTGAAAGATCAATAAGGTCTGACCAAAGGTACTGGAATTTGATCCGTTTCATTTGCAATTAGAGCATGAATGTCATCAGTCAGGGCAACAAGCTGTTGAGAGAAAGGAGGTATTTAGAGGAGTGGATCTCAACCTTGGCTTCACATAGAATCACCTGGAGAACTTTCAGAATACCTATCCTTGGGTCCACTTCTAGAGTTACTAATGTAGTTCACCTGGGACCTGGGCACTAATATTATTTTGTTGTTGATGTTTATGTTCTGTAGGTGATCCTAGTGTCCACTCAAGACCATTATAGCTCTCCTGAGCCTGCCTGGTTTCCCTCTTAACTGTCTGTATCTTCTGACTGTTTCTTCTGGTTCCTGACCCATCTTTCTGCCCCAGACTTGAAAGCCACCCTTTTCATTACTCTCGTCTTGTTATCTGTTAGAACCTGCACTAAATCTGATGACAAATACCAAAATCTTGTAACCCCCATGAGCATGGAGTGCTACTTTCTGCAAATCCCTCCGTGCCGGCGGGGTGGGGGTGGAGGAGGAAGGGCCAGCACCCCTGTCAGGGAAGTTAGCTACAGAGGCAGCCGGGGCGTGGGGAGGGGGAACCTCCTGATGTTTAATAGTCTGCAGTTCTTCCCATAGTATTTGAGGTCATAATTTTCTCCCCAAAGTAAATAAAATGTCAAAAGATTTTATTTTACAGTTTTGATGAGCATGATTTCCAAACTGATTAGGACAGCTGGATTCAGTGAGGAGGGAATAAAAAATCTTGGTAGATGTGGCAAAAGTCAGAGACATTTTGTTGGATACACTACTAACCAAGTACAAAAGAGTGTTTCCCAAAGCATGGCTCCTGGGCTACGCACATGAAATACCTGGAGAAGCTAAATACAGTTCAGTTTCTAGCTCCTTCTCTAATTTTACCAAGAAGGTTAAGAGACAGACCCAGAAGCTGAGTATTCAACATCCACCAGATGTAATTCTGATGGACAAGGATGCTATTTTATCTGAAATCATTTTATTAATCTGGCAAATTTATGTTTTTCATTATTGTTTGCTAATTCTTCTTTTAATTATATCCCAAAGAAAAGATGTCATAAGCAGTCAGTGGAACACTATAAATAACCATAAAACAAGAAGTACATTTCAAATATTTGAACAGGAAAATAGGTTCCTTGCTCATTTTTATGTTGGACATTTGAGAAAATGCATGGTGTGGTGAGGTCTTTGAAGAGTTAAGGAAAATTTATTTTTTTAATGTCTGGAGCATGTGTTGAATGGTGTCATTTCATTCCAAAGCAGCGATTTTGTTGATCAAGAGAACTGACAACAAGAAGAGGTGGTGCCCATGAAGCATTAATGCTAAAAAGTTCCACAGATGTTGCTGACAGACAACACTGGTGAGAAGTTCTACCTAAATGGTTGGATCTATAGAGCACACAAAAAATGTCCTACCCTGTGCGCTTGTCAAGTTGGGAAGCAGCTAGTGAAGTTAGACCACCTGGTTGGAGTCAGGTGAACTAGGGAAGAAAGGTCCCCTACTACCATTACCATTCCTCTTACTTAGTTTCTTCTTTTCTCTCATTGATCTTTTCACCACTCTCCCTTCCTGCTGCCTAAATTTGGACTCTTGTGTCTACTCTGGATTTTTGCCAGAACGTCCCAACTGTTGTCCGAGTCTTTATTTTCTCTCTTCTACCTGCTGCCCAAATCCCCTTCCTTTTTTTTTCTTTTAAGATTTTATTTATTTATTTATTTGTCACGAAGAGAGAGCATGCACAAGATTGAGCACAAGCAGGGGGAGCAGCAAGCAGAGGGAGAAGCAGACTCCTCACGGAGCCTGGAGCCCGATGCGGGGCTCGATCCCAGGACCCTGGGATCATGACCTGAGCTGAAGGCAGACGCTTAACCCACTGAGCCACCCAGGCATCCCCAAGTCCCCTTCCTAAAACCAAATCTGTTTCACTTTTGAGCTTAAAATCTTCCAATGAATGGTTTCTCGTTGCCTACAGAGTCAAGTCCCAAGTCCTATCCATCCAGGGAAGACACCCTGGGTCCTGCCAACCTTCCTCAACTCTGGTCACTCACTCTCATACATGCAATTTGAAGCCATCTTCCACCATGCTGATTGCAGTTCATCGACCCATTCATGAAATTACATCTATTCCTCAGCAACCAGAGATAGGCAACACAGCAAATCAAATCCCTTGAAAGTATGCATTTCTGGCCAAAGCTTTAAAGGTCAAAAATGTAGTATTTTCTCTCTCAACATCAGCTCATGAGCTCCCAAGTTTTATGACTGCTATTGGAAGAAAGAGTACACTTTGTCTTGATTCCAAGGCTTTTCGCCTTTGCCTGTGAATTTGTCCTGGGCAGTTCTTCTGATCTTTTTATGAGGTGTGGGCATTTTATGACAGTGTTTTTAGGAATGTGGGGGTGGTTCCTGGATACCTTAGCACAAATCCTTTCCCGCATGTCCAGCCTCACCTGACGGGATCATTATCCGGGATATCCTAGGTCTCACATATTTGCTGGAAGAGAGGTATAGCACTTAAGACAAAGGGAAAGGGCTAGCATTTGGTGTCAGTTATAGATTAGAAAACAGGAAGAGAGAGATTTAATGTTATTTAATCTTGGAACAATTATTACTCCAGGCTTCTGATTTTGTCTAAATTGAGAGTCGAGGGTACTTAGATTATTCAATTAGAGGACAGGGGACGTTAATATTCTCTCTTCTGTTTTCTAAAGATATACCTAGAGTTAAATATTAATGAGACACAAAGTTAATAATTCTGTTCAATTCCTAACATTTCTCCATTTTTTCAAAAAATCCTCAGCCATCTGCAGTTGCTTAGATGCTTGCTCTCCAGCAAGATTCTTTGATGCTTTAGGACAAATATTCTTTCTATCTCTCAAATAAAAATTCTTTTATTAGGTTTTTTAATTAAAAAATTACGTGGTAAGCTTTGGGTGCTGCATGTGTTTGTAAGACAGACAGAGACAGGCCAAGAGAAGAATGTGGTTTGAAAAGATTGTAAAATAGTGCCATTAAGGGCAGCCTTTCCCTCCCTCCTTCCTTCCTTCCTTCCTTCCTTCCTTCCTTCCTTCCTTCCTTCCTTCCTTCCTTCCTTCCTTTCCTCCCTCCCTCCCTCCCTCTCCCCTTCCTTCCTTCCTTCCGTCTCTCCTCCTTTCCTCCCCTCCCATCTCCGCTCCTCCATTCCCTCTTCCTTTTCTTTCTCTGTCTTTTTTTTATTCTCTTCCAATTTTTCTTTTCTCTTTCTTTCTCTTGCACCTTTTCCTTTTTTTTCCTCTCATTTCCATCCCCCTTTGTTTGTTTTTGCTTCCATAGCATTTATTGAATGCTGCAATACGGCCAGGCACCATGCAAAGCATTAGAGATAAAAATATGAACAAAAGTCCACTACTGCCTTTAGGAACCGCACAATCTAGCATTGGGAGAAACCTACGAGTACACAGTGAACAATGGTGTTTGAAACTAAACTGGTTTTTAAGGGAAGGAAGGTATTGTTCTTGGCTATTTATTGATATATTTATTCTTTCATGCTGCAGAATATTCTCACGGGACTGAGACTATGACTCCTGTAGTTACAGCATGAGGGCTGAGTTGGAGAGTGCTGGTAAGAGGCTGGTAAAGCAAGAGCAGATAATAATGGCCTTATAGTTCATGGTAAAGAATTTGGCATTTGTCATGAAGTCTGTGAGAAGGCATGACTAGAGAAGATTAAGCAAGGGAATGAGATGATCCATATCATTAGAAAAAAACAGTTATCTGGTAATAGTGAGGAGAATAGACAGGCAGTGGGGAGGTTGTGGGATACTAGACCATGAAGGAGACCTTTTAGGGGGGGTGTGGCCACCACCCAGACAATAACAAAAGCCTGAACTAAATCAGTAGACACTGGACCTCTAGAGAAGGCATTAGGTTTTAACCCACAGAAGAAATGTGGGTGAGTGAGGGAAAGAGAGAAGTTCCCGATGCCCCCAGGTATGTGAACACAGTATCATTAACAGAGTAAAGATAACAGGGGAAGAAGGCCTAGGTTTGGTGTGGAGGATTGTGATTTGGGGTTCGATTTTGAACATGTTGGGTCTAGAATCTCTTACTGGATATTCAGCATGTATTTGGGGGAGGGGGCTGGGTTAGGAACTCAGAAAAGAGATGGTCGCTAAAGGTGTGGCTTTGGGCGTTGGCAGTCTGTAGGGGCTAGTTGAAACCATGTGAGGGGGGCAATCACTCAAAAGTGGGGCAAAGAGAGGAGAGGAAAAAAGACCAGAATCTTGGGGAACACTAATAGTTGAGGAAATAAGAGATAACAACTAGAGACACTGAGACTGAACGGCCTGGGGACAGAAAGAGCAACTAAAACCACTGATTTCATGGGAGGCAAGGAAGAAAACATTCAAGGAAAGATCAATAAAAGCCAACAACAGATACTGTAGAGAATTCGAGTAAGAAAGGGCTTAGAGAATGTTGGTTGAATTTGCAAAACGGTGGTCACTGGAGACCTCAATGACAGAGATTCCCATAGATGAGGGTAGGAGTTGAAATGTGAAATTGGCTGAGGAGAAAAGAGGTGGAGGCATTGGGAAGCTAATGAAGGCCACATTGTGGCACCACTGGCAAAACCAAGTGACGGTAGAGCCACTGTGAACTGGGGACATGCTGGGGAGGCGTGGCCATTCTGGGGAGGCCGAGGAGCTGGAACTGAAGAGGACAAAAGTCTGTCCATGCTAAGCCCCACTGGAACAGACAGAAGGGGGTGGCCAATTTCAGCCAGCTCAGCGCCTACCCTGTGCTGCAGTCCCAGAGCACTTAGGCTCAGGAAACTGACCCTACATTCTCTTCTTTTGTAATTCCACCCCAAAACTGTAGAAGGAGGAGGAGAAGATGGAAAATATGTAGTTGGCTTCTATCTCTGTTCACTTTACTATATTCCTCACATCAAACCCTTAAAAAAAAAAAAAAGACTGCTGTTGCTTAGCCAATTCTACTTTTAATACTCAAAAGAGAAAGAGAGATGTGAGCTTATTTATGGAGGAGGATTTACATTAGATTCTACTCCAGGGCACATTTTTATTAGTTTATGCCATTGGGTCAAGAGATTTTTAAAAAAAACTTAGTGTTCTATTGTTTCTTAGAGGGGTCGGCAAGACTTGAGTATGTATATATGCACAAACAGAAAAATCCCTCCCTCCCTACAAGACGAAGATTCTGGAAAGAAATGAGCTCTGAACAGGTATGAGGCGAGTCAGGTACAGAGCAGTGGTGAAGATAGGGAGAGAGCACTTCTGAGGAGTTGGGAGGGCAGGGAAGAGAGGCTCAGATATGCTCTGCCAGGAATTTGACTTCTTGTTCATTGGCCTCTAGCTTTCCAGGTGGAAGAGATTCATCTCGGGCCTAGGTTGTATTCATGGCTAGGCTGAGCCATGCCTAGGCATGATGCGTAATTTGAGAAACAGACCCTGTGGCATGGTCAGTTATATATGCCAGTTTCCAGGAAAGCTTTATCATTTGGGGAGATGATGAAGAAGAAGGTTTTGGTTGCCCAGCGTGAGTGTGGGATTGAGAGCGATGAAGGTGGGGATTGTAAAAAAGAGAAGACACATTAACTTCCAGCCCCTCTGAAGGGACTCCACCAGCAAAAACTGAAGGATCTGTTTTTTATTTTTTTTTTTTTGAGATGTGGAGGCACCACCTGGCACCAGGTAATAGTGTTGGTTGGAACACAGCTCTACCTGACATCTGGAGGACGCTGGTACTTTAGTTGTTTGTCCTGCAATGACAGAGGTCTTGGGACCAAAGGGATTCATGAAAGACAAGGAGGTCCTCCGAGGATGTCTCATTGGAGATGTTTGTTGGCCTCCCCAGGTCTCAGTATCTCTCAGTTTGAGGTGGAAACTCCATGGGGATGTGCAGAAAATCAGGAGGATGAGGTCCTGAGGGAGATGAAGGCAAGGGCTATGTTAATTCAGATTACATTTTCATGAAGAAAGAGCTTAGGCCCACAGGGAGAAATGAGGTGTGGGTTTTAAGAAGAGTAGTAAAAGTTAATGGAGAAGAGGACAGAGCCCTGTCTTGGGGTAATGAAAGATTGTTGAATAGTATGGAGGGGTCTAGCTGGGGATAATGATGGTGAATTTGTAGTGCTATCATTTATCTGATTTTCTTCAGTGTTTAGTAACTTGAGTATGAGAATGTGAAAAAAGCAGACAGCTAGCTTAATCCATGGTTGAGATAGTTTCTAAAAAGAAAATAGAGGGACAAGCTCACAGTAAGACTCCAAAGGATTCTCAGAAAGTTGGTAGGGGAGGTTATCTAGAATTCCCATGGACTAAACAGGAGAACACAGGTGATTGTAGAGTAGAAAAATCCTGTTTTGTAAAAGGTTCTTATGGCTGGTGTGGCCTGAGGGAGATCTTAGTTACACTTCTAGTAAGGCAGCCTACAACAGCATTAGCATTTTTGGCAACCACATCACACTGTTGGCTTATAATGAGTTTACAGTCAACCAAAATCCCTAAATCTTTCACACATGCTGCTCTTAAGCCATGTTTCCGCCATCTTGAACTTGTGAAATTAATTACTGTTTTGGGCCTAAAAGTAGGGCTTTACATTTATGACTATTAAATTTCACCTTGTTACGTTTAGGTCATTAGGCCAGCTTTCATAGACTATTTTACATATTAGTTCAGATTTTCATATACTTTTCCCCATAACTTTCAATAAGACGGAACCCAGAAGAATTTGTTATGCACATTCAAAAGTGACAGATTTACCCTACTATCCTGTTTCTTAGTCCACATCTTCATTTTGTCTGAAAGAGGCTTTGTCATATTTCTTCCTAACACCCTGTTTTGCCAAAGTGCATTGGTTAAAATGTTTTTGCATGCAAGGGTGGAACTCTAAATCAACCTGGAATAAACAATAAGGGCATTAATCGGTGCACAGAGGTAGGGAGGGCCCCAGGCATGTACAACCAGGACCGTGACTCTGTTCTGCTGTTTGTAGTTTGTTCTACCTTCTTCCGTGTGTTGTCCTCGGGCCAGCTTTCCTTGCGGTTGTAAGATGGCTGCCAACAGCAGTGGGGACAACATGCTGTCTTGTTTGTGTCCAGAGCGGGGGCGAGAAGGGAAGAAAGTGTGAACAGAAGACTGTTTTTTCCAGTTTGACTGGGACAACCTCCTCGATCACCTCTAAAGTGACCAATAACCCTGATTTGCTTGGGAATAAAGGGTATCCTGGAATGTGGATTTTGAGCCCTAAAACCAAGAAAATCCTGGGCAAACACGGACAGCTGGTCACCCTAGCACTCAGACCTAGACCAGGAACCATTACCAGGATAAAAACCGGATCTTGTTTGGCTGAAACTGAGGCTCCCAGCAAGGGGATGTGATCTCATGTTTGGTTTCAGGACATGTTTCTGAAGTTCTGAGGTGTGGCTCTGGCCTACCTGTGTCTGACTCCTCTGGGAGAAAATTCCTGGGCACCTAGACCTCCTGATTTAGAATCTCTGAGCACTGAAATAAGAAATAATTAAAATTTTTTTTAGTTTTATTTATTTAAGTGATCTCTACATCCAACGTGGGGCTCGAACTCACAATCCCGAGATCAAGAGTCACATCCTCCTCCCATTGAGACGTCCAGGTGACCCAAGAAATTCATTTTTATCAAGCATGCAGTTGGTAGCTCTACAGACCAGTACTTGGAGAAACACTAGTTTAGACCAAACAGTCCTCACCCCTGAAGCTGGCATCAAGACCCAACATGTCATGGCTTCTGTGCAATGGGGCAGGGCAGGGGAGGATGCTGGGGAGTCACGCCCATCCCCACACACCTACTCTAGTTCCCTGATTTAAGTTCAAGTCGTCCTGTCTCCCAGAAGGAAAGGAAGCTGGTTAGGAATTGCTTATTCCTAGAGAAACCACAGTTTCCTGGCAATGCCCAAGGGTATTAGTGAGACGACCCTCACTAAGTGTTCACAAACCAGACTTAAGAGTCACCTTTGCCCTTTTTCTGGAATATGTGTCAAGCTCTCAAGTGGTTAGCATACAGAGTCCATGACTTTCTTTTAAAAAAAAAAAGTTTTGAAAGTCAGAATAGCATTTCCTCATATTCAGTTTTTGGGGAAGCCGCGTAGATTTGAGTGGAGAGATTCGGCTCTGCGGAGCAAACTAAACAAAGATGCTGAGCCCTTAATTTGCATATATTGTTTTTGCATGTATTTCTTGACTTCCTGAAACTTTCCGTCTGCCAACCAGAATAATTAAAGAACTCACTTCATCGGGCTATTGAAGTATATGAGATACTGTTTACAAAGGTTTAGCAAAATACTTGTCTCATTACATAGTCACTAGATGTTGATCAATAATATCCTGCCTCTTCATTGATTCATTGTTCGAGGTATTCTGAGTACTGAGTAGGGCTAGGCACGGTACTCGTCAATAAAGAACATAAAACTAAGGAGCAATCCCTGCTATTAGGGGACTCACAGTATTGGCATTAAAGGATAATGACCCTCTGATACATTCATATACAAGGTACCAAGGCGGGACAGAGAAAAAAAATGATCAATTTGGGGGATGATCTGGGTCTTGAAGAATGATGAGGAGTTTTCTAGATGAATGAGGGAGGAGATAGAAGGATATTGCTAAGAAGGGATGTAGCCTGAGCATTAATTAGGACATGAGGCATGGAGGAGGAGGGCCCCTTTGTGAATGTCAGTGGTTTAGAAGATTGGAATGCAGGGTTCAGGTCAGGAGGAGTGGTGGATGATATTACAGGAGGCCTGGGCTGACTCGTAGGAGGAGGAAGGGCATTCCAGAGAGTTTGAACTTTTATTCTAGAGACAGAACAAGGTTTAAATAGGACTAAGTTGCATGATCACACTTGTGTTGGGGAAAGACCAATCTGGGGACAGTGCGTGAGGAGCTGGAAGGTGGCGAGGCAGGGAAATGTGTTTAGAGCTTGCTGCATTACTCAGAGTAGAGCTGACCAGGGCTTAAACCAAGAGAATATCAGGAATCGAGTGGAAAGGATGGAAAAAGGAAATGGCAGAGTAGATCCAAATGACAGGACCCAGTGATTAATTAGGCAGGAGTCAGGGAGAAGGCAGACTGGAGGGGAATTCCCGTGTCTCTGTCTTGAATGGATGCCGATGTCATTGTCCAGCTGAGGCCTATAAGGGGGCAAGCGTTGGACTTACGGAATTACAGCTCCCTGGGAGGTGGAGGTATGCAGTAGGTTGTCTGTAGCTGGAAAATGCTAGTCTGGTGAGAGGCTGGGAGTCAGCAAGGAACAGCCTTCAGATCCTGGAATCTGGGGGTGATGATAAATCTGCCTGGGATGATGCCTCACTGTAGTGAGTAGCCCAGAAAGAGGACAACAGAATTCCCTGAAGCTCGTGGACAACAATTTAGTGTTCTCCCAAGTCCAGGCCAGAAAAGTTAAACATTCACTCTCCTCTTTCCAGGATCTTTCACTCATCTTTCTAGTCCCTCACTTTTTCACCTTCAAGTAACTGAGATTTTTCTTTGTTTTATTTTTTAGAGGGTGAAAATGCCAATGTTTAAAAATTTAAAGTTATTTTTTGAGAAGCTTGTTTCCCAAGTAAGTTTTTCTAAGCTGCTTTGGCATTTCTCATAGCTGTTTTCTTATGTTCTTGTCCAAAATTCAGACAGTTTTAAATAGAAAGCTTCAACAAATATATTTAAGTTAAAATAGAGTATTACTTCTCATGGAGAAAGGGGACGTGCAGGGGGGCATAGAAATGAGACGGGCCTGAGAGATATACGCAGAAGGGAGGATAATGCTGCAAAGTCTGTGTCCAAAGAACATGTTTAAGGAAGTGAAATGGAGGGGCACCTGGGTGACTCAGTTGTTAAGCATCTGCCTTTGGCTCAGGTCATGATCCCAGGGTCCTGGGATCGAGTCCCGCATCGGGCTCCCTGCTTCTCCCTTTCCCACTCCCCCACCTTGTGTTCCCTCTCTTGCTGTGTCTGTCTCTGTCAGATAAATAAATAAAATCTTAAAAAAAAAAAGTGAAATGGATGTGTTTTCGGCAGCTGCTCGGGTATTTAGATGAGCTGTAGCTAGATACTTCAGTCTTTTTCCTCAGCAGTTACAGAGACGGCCTGGGAAAGATTAGAGGGGAAATCCCAGCAGTTTTGCATTAGAAAAAAAGTTTAAGTCTCTAGTGAGATACTCAGAAACATCTCTGCTAGCTGCAAACAAGGAACCATAGGTCCAGCGAAGGAAAAAAAATCCTGTAGCAACCCAGGAAGTAAAGACTCCAGATAATGGCCGCCACCTAGTGGGTAACTGGAACATTTTGGAAAAAAAAATTGAAAGAATTTCAGAACTTGGGGATGGCTTAAAAGAATTATTATGAGTTTTATTCACTCTTGTAATAAACATTCATTGAGGACTCGCTATGCATGAAGAATATTAATGAGTTCTAGTTTACTTAAGAATTATTTGTAGTTGAGTCTACTAACCGAGATACCCAAGTATTCTAACCTTACTTTCCTATGACATAATTACTATCTATATTAAACCTCCATCTGTTTGGTGATGAAGACTTCATCTCAGTCACTTTAGTGCCCCTACACCCCTTGCCTTGGTTAGTTTGAGCTCTGGGGTTTAGCTGGTGAGAGGCATCCCCATCCAGTGCTCTCTGTTGCTGTCCCGCCCCAGTCATGTGCTGACATGATTTTGTTTCTGTCGGTTCTTTCGACTTTGGCCCCCACAGGTCACTGTTGAATCTGCTCTCATTTCCATGCACATGATTTCTTCATGTCTGCCTCTCTCTCAGTTATTCCATTGCCTTCTCAGACATTCTGCTGCTCCTGGAAGGCCATTGACTGCCGTATGATTAGGCACATCGAACATTCATGTTTGTGTCGGCGTCTTGATGCTTCCCTTGGTTTTATCTAGGAACTGGTTCGCAGGTCCCTTTGACCTTACATTCTCCAGATCTCCCTTGGGCTTCTTTTGTCTCTATTTTCCCGAGGCATGGAAGAGCTTTGTTTTGTTCAAATATCCCTGTGAGGCTAAATCACAGTCCGCATGTTGGACAGCAAATGCAGATAGGACCAGTAGGGTAAACTGAGACCGGATAATAAAACATTTTATTCGTTATGCTAAAGAATGTTGTATAAAGGCATTGCAATCAGAAGGCTATTTCAGGAGTTTGGGTCGGAGATGAAACGATACTGACTTGGGCGTTGGAGTTTTTCTGGACAATTTAAAAAGCTGGTCAATTTAAGAGACAATAGGTGGTAGAACCTACTATACTTGGAAACCCCAACTTTCTCTAGCCCAAACAGCACCTCTGTGAAAATTAGACAAAAGCAGTTCCTACAGGAAGAGGCAAGGCATGAGTCGATAGCTTAGAAGAATAGTGGGGTTTAGATTTGATCCACCCCCCCACCCTTGCCTGGGTGCCTCTGAAGTTGGGCTTGCCCAACCACATGGGATGACCCTGAGTGTGGAAGTGGAGAGTGGAAGGAAGGGCCAAGTCTGTGCCCTGAAGAGACATGTCTGGAAATAAGTTTCTATGCACTAGTTTTTTTGCCCTTTTATGTTTTAGGGAATGACTCTGTAGGATGATAAGCTGCAGTCTGGTGTGCCATGTGAACTTCTTATCTGTTTTTCTCCACTAGAATTATGATACAGTGCGCAAAGTTAAAAGGTCATAAAAAGAAACTACATGATTTGGGTGATTTTTTTTTAAAGATTTCATGTATTCATGAGAGAGGGAGAGACAGAGACAGAGCACAAGCAGGGGGAGAGGCAGAGGCAGAGGGAGAGGGAGAAACAGATTCCCCCCTGAGCTGGGAGCCCGACGACGTGGGGCTCCATCCCAGAACCTGGAAATCACGACCTGAGCTGAAGGCAGATACTTAACCAGCTGAGCCACCCAGGTGCCACTGGGTGATTCTTAAGAGAAAAGCTACCTCATGATGAAAATTTCTAAAAAGGTTTCCTTGGGGAAGTCCAAAAATCTGTCATGGCGAAGAACAGCCTAAGGAGTTATGACAACTACATGTGATGTGATATCCTGGATGGGACCCTTGAGCAGTGAAAAAGTATTAAGTAAAACCAAAGAAATCTGAAAAAACGACAGGCTTTAGTTAATAAAAATGTGTCGATATTTGTTGATTAGTTCTAACAAGTGCACCATACTAACGTAAAATGTTAGTTAATAGGGGAAGTTGGGTAAGGGTATAGTAGAACTACAGGTACTATCTTTGAATTTTTCTGTAATTGTAAACCTCCTAAAAAATGAGCTACCTTTAAAAAAGAAATAAATGGAAGATGAATACATATGAAAACAAGGAAAACAAAATGTTTCCTTGGTTAGAGAAACCAGAGTGCACCATGAGCATTAAACAGACGAATTTATTCTCTCAGGCATCATGGGGCATATTAGGCCTACAACCTAGCTGGGGAGATGTGCCATATACTTTTGTATGAGTGGATCACAAGTACATGCCATATATAAAATTCCAAATGACTGAACCATGCAAGAAATCTTGGAATTTAGAGGAGTAAGAAATAAGTTTGGTGGAAAGAAGGAGGGTTGGTTAGTGGTAGGGGAAGAAATCAGCAAAACTCTCACGTAAAAGGTGGGAATTCAACTGAATTTGAAGGAAGAGTGGGGCTTGAACTAATTTAATTTAATTCCCCAAATATATATTAAATGATCATCAACTGTATGCAAAACACTGTATAATATGGACTGATGGCTAACTTTATTCCTTAGATTATAATAAGCAGACACTTGAATTCAAAGAAGCCCCATTCAAGAATCAGTCTGATATCTTGTTCAGTCTGGTGTTTTTTCTTAATCTCTCTTTCTTACTGATATGTATTTTTCTTGAAGATGAGGTAAAATTCACTATTCAGCAGCTTTCTTGAACGTGAAGACTACAACTGCTGACATTGTACGCAGTAGCAAATGCCGCTGCCTCTGAGTACCTTATTCAGATCGTTGCAACATAGTTTTCACTGCAAGAAAACACTCACTGCGTAATGAAATGAGATCCTACCTGGAAGTGAGATCTCTGGACCATGTGGTGTGTGTTTAATTTGATAAGAAAGTGCCATACTGTTTTCAAAAGTGATGCACAATTTTGCATTCTCATCAGAGATGCATGAGAGTTTCAGTTGCTCTACCTCCTTGGCAACCTTTCATATTGTGAACCATTTTTAATTTAGCCGTTCCTTTGGGTGTGTAATGGTTCCTCATTATGGTTTTATTTTGCATTTTAATGATGCATTATGATGTCGAACTGACCATGTGTTATCTTCTTTGGTTAAGCCTTCATCCTCTTTGTCCATTTTTAAGTGGGGTTTGTTGTTTTCCATTATTATAAGTTTGAAATACATTTTAGATACATCTCTTATCAGATAGATGCTTTGGAAATATTGTCTCACTCTCTGTGACTTGCTTTTCCATTTTTTTCCAGCATTCTCTCTCTCTCTCTCTCTCTCTCTCTTATTCAACCTGCAAAGAGATGACTCTATTCCAAACTTTATTCCAAACTGTAACTTAAATTTGGTCTCCCCACCCTTTTCTCCTCTTTTTTCTTCTTGTGCACACGTGTGTGTGCACGTGTGTGTGTGCTATAACTCTATAATTTTTAGTTCTTTATGTGTCTAGTTTTGGATATCCACCACAGTCAAGATCACAGCACTTCTGTCATGATAGAGATTCCTGGTGTTGCTCTTTTATAACCATATGCATGGATTCCCCTGTCCTGACCCACCCCTCCTAGCCCCTGACAACTGCTAATGTTTGTCATTTCAAAATGTTATATACATGGATTCATACAATATGTTACCTTTTGAGATTTTTTCGCTCATCATAATTCTCTAAAGATTGTTATGTATCAACAGTTTGTTTCTTTTAAATGCTGAGTTTTTTCCATAAAATTCTTCTACCATAGTTATTTTGACCATTGAAGGATACCTGAGTTGTTTCCAGTTTTGGGTTATTAGAAATAAAGCTGATATGAACATTCATGTAAAGATTTTTATATGGATATAGTTTTCATTTCTCTAGGACAAACACCAAAATTGTAATTGCTGGGTCATATGGGTAATTGCATGTTTAGTCTTATAAGAAACTGTCAAGCTACTTTCCAGAATCGTACCACCTTACATTCTTGCCAGCTGTGCATGGTTGACCTGGTTTCTCTACATTCTCACCAGCATGTGGTTTTGTCACTATTTTTTATTTTAGTCATCCTGATAGGTGTGTAGTGATATCTTATCATAGTTTTAATTTGCACTTTCCTGGGAGCTTGTGATGCTGAATACCTTTTCATGTGTTAATTGTCATCCATACATTCTCTTCGATGAAATATCTGTCCATGTTATTTGCCCATTTTCTAGTTGGGTTATTGATTTACTGCTAAGTTTTGTAGTTTTTTATGTATTCTAGATGCTAGTCGCTTGTTGGATATGTGGTTGGCAAATATTTTTTTCCTGTTGCGCAGCATGTCTTTTCTTTCCCTTCACATAGTCTTTCTGAAAGCAAAAGTTTTTAGTTTTGTCGAAGTTTAATATATGGATTTTTTCCTTTTATGGATTATGCTCTTGGTGTCAAGCCTAGATCCCAAAGATTTTCTCCTTATTTTCTAAAAGTTTTATAGTTTTATGTTTTACATTTAAGTCAATGATCCATTTTGAGTTAATTTTTGTATAGCTATGTGGCTTAGTTTGAGATTTTTTTTTTTCTTTTGCCTGTGGATGCCCAATTGTTGAAAAGATTATCTTTCCTCCATTTAGTTGCTTTTGTATCTTTGCCAAAAATCAGTGAAGCATATTTGAGTGGGTCTATTTCTGGGTTCTCTATTGTGTTCCATTGACCTATGACCGCATCCCTCCACCAACACCACATTGTCTTGATTACTGTAGCTATTTGGTAAACCTTCATATTGAATAGAGTGATTCCTCTCACTTTATTCTTCTCTGTCAAAATTGCTTTAGCAATTCTAGGGCCTGTGCCTTTCCATATAAGTTTTAGAATAAGCTTATCTATGTCTACAGAAAAATGTCCTAGTATCTTAAAAGAAATTGCATCAAATCTATAGATCATTTTGAGGATAACTGAAACTGTATTGAGATTTCTAATTCATGAACACAATATATTATTTATTTTGGTCTTTGATTTCTTTCATCAGCATTTTGTAATTTTCAGCACACAGATCCTGTATATGTTTTAAACATACACCTAGGTGTTTCATTTTCCTTGAAGCAACAATAAATGATATTGTGGTATAGTTTTTGCACATTCAATGTATATTGTATTGAATTACAATATATGTATTTTTTTGCATTTATCTTGCATCCTTATATCCTTGATAAACTCACTTATTAGTTCTAAATAGTCATGTTATCTGCAAATAGAGATAGTTTAATTTCTTGCTTTCCATTTTGTCTTTTATTTCTTCTTTTTTGCCTTCTTTCAGTGATTAGAACTTCCAATAATACAATGAATAGGAGTAGTAAGAGTCATAGCTTTGTCTGCAAGTGTTCAGTTTTTCACCATTAAGTAAGCTGTTAGCTGTAGATTTTTTAAAAAAATATATTTACTTATTTATTTGAGAGAGAGGGAAAGTATGAGCTGAGGGAAGGACAAGGGAGAGGGAGAGAGAATCTTAAGCAGACTCCCAGCCCAGCGTGGAGCCCAACTCAGGGCTCAATCTCACACCCCAAGATCATGACCTGAGCTGAAATCAAGAGTTGGAAGTTCAACCAACTGAGCCACCGAGGCATCCCTAGCTGTAGATTCTTTTGTAGATGCTTTTAATCAGGTTGAGACAATTCTCCTTTACCTGTAACTTGATGATTAAGGAAGGATAGTAGATAAGGACACATAGTGTTGATATGATGAATTACATTGGTTGATTTTTCAATATTGAACCAGGCTTGACTACCTGAAATAAATTTCATTTAGTCATGGTGTGTAATTCTTTTTCATACATTGTTGTATTTGATTTGCTAATTTTTTGGTGAGGATTTTTTTTTTTTCATTTAAGTTCATAGTAGGTTTCTTTTTTTGTACTCTCTTTGTCTGGTTTTGGTAGCAGGGTAATACTGACCCATAAAATAGGCTGAAAAGTGTTTCCTGTTCTTCTCTGTTCAGGAAAAATTTGTGTAAAATTGGTGTTAATTCTTTAAATGTTTGGTAGAATTCTCTAGTGAAACTATCTGAGCCTGGAGATTTCTTTTCTTGAGAGTCTTTTAATTACTAATATATTAACTTAATGATTAAAAAATAAATTAAGCTATTTCATTTAGGTTGAGGTTTGGTAGTTTGTGATTTTTGAGAAATAGGTCCATTTCTTTTAAGTTTTTGAGTATATGAATATTTGAATAGAAGAATTGCTTGCAGTATTCTCTTACTATGCTTTGTAATAGCTTCAAGACCTATAGTGGTATGCTTGTTTCATTCCTGAGACTGAGACTGGTGATTTTTGTTTTCTCTTTTGATTCTTGTCAGTCTTGCTAGATGTTTATCAATTTTATTGAAATTTTTAAAAGAACTGGGTTTTGTTTCATTGATTTTTCTCTACCCATTTCCTGTGGCCAATTCTACTGATTTCTAGTCATGCTTTAATATTCCCATCCTTTTGGCTTTGGGTTTATTTTGCTTTCATTTTTCTAGTTTGTGTAGGTATGAACTTAGATGATTAATTTGAGTCCTTTTCCTATTTCTAATGTAAACACTGAGTGGAACAAATTTCCCTCTCATCACTGCTTTAGTTGCATTCTACATATTTTGATATGTTGTATTTTCATTCAATTATCTGTATTTTTAAAATTTCCTTTGAGATTTTTCTTTCAGCAGGCTTTAGGTTTAGAATCCAGGTCACAGGCTACTTTTGTGAGCTGTGGTTCTAATGACAGTTCAATTTTCAGGCACTCTGTGGTGTTATTTTGTTCTTTCTGGTTTATCTGGGGCTCTGCTGGTGCTGAGGGGGTAAAAGTGTTTCCCCAGGCTGGGCAGGCTGGTGTCTCCTGGTGGGAAAAGGGCATCTCAGGTCTGCAAGACAAAGAGGCTTCCAGGCCTGTACAATTTGTTGTGGCAGGCCCTTCTTGCTGAGGCTCTCTGCTACTCTGAGTTCCCCAGTTGTAGGAGAGAAATTTCGGGCCTGGAGGGGAAGAAGAGTGCTTCCTTGGCCAGTTATTGTGAACAGAGCTCTGGGATCTATCCTCCTCACCAGTGGTGCCAGGCTCATCTAGATTTCATTTCCATCTAGGTTTGGGATGGGCTTACCTGGGCGGCCTTCTATTGCTAGGTTGGGAGTTGGGAAACCCCAGATCTTGATTGCCTTCTTCTGTTGGGTAGGAAGAGAGTTAAGATGCCTTTCCCCCATGTCATTCTCCAGTCCTGGGATCCTAAACTCATTTCCCTTACTATCTTCCAGGTTTCTCCTTTGGTTGCCTCTTGTGTTATTTCAATGTCTACAGTTGTAATGTGTATAGTTTACAGTTGAGGAGCAGTGAGAAATGAGTCTCTGCCATTTTGTCTGGACAAGAAGCTTGCCAGTGTCTTTTTTTTTATTTTTATTTTTTAAAGATTTTATTTACTTATTTATTTGGGGGGGGGACAGAGGGAGAGGGAGAGAATCTCAGACAGACTCTGCACTAAGCATGGAGCCTGATGTGTGGCTCTGTCTCACAACCCTGAGATCATGACCTGAGCCAAAACCAAGAGTCAGATGCCTAACTGACTGAGCCACCCAGGCGCCCCACCAATGTCTTTTAAAAAAGCAAAGGTTTTTAAAATTTTGGTGCAATTCAAATTATTGATTCTTTACCTTTTATAGTTTGTGTTTTTCGAATCTTAAATAGGAAATCTTTGCCTAAACCAATGCTGCACAGATTTTCTCTTATGTTTTCTTTTAGAAGTGTGACAGTTTTAGCTCTTATGTTTTAGTTTATGATACATTTCACAATAATTTTTGTATATATATGCTGTGAAGTAGCAATCAAGGTTCATTTTTTTTTTTTTGCATATGGCTATCCCGTTGTTCCAGCACAATTTGCTGAAAATTTTATCCCTATCTATTGAGTTACCTCCCAATAGTTGTCAAAAATCAATTATTCATATATGTGTGGGCCCATATATGGACACTATCTGTTCTGTTATTCTATGTTTTTGCCTTTACACCAGCAAAAGCCCTCCAACTCTATTCCTCATTGTATTTCCATATTAGTTATAAATCCATGACTATAGTATATCTCCCAATTTACTTAGAAATTCTTTTATTTTTATTAGCAATGGTTTATAGTTTTCAGTGTGACTTGTCTTGCACATTATTATTAAATTTACTCCTAAGTTTTCATGGTTTTTGATGCTATTGCATATGTTATTAAAATTAAATTTTAATTTCCAGCTGTTCTTTGCTAGTATATAGATTATAATTGATTTCTTTATTAACCTTGTGTCCTGCAACCTTTCTAAATTCATTTATTAGTTCTAACACCTCTTTTGCAGATAACTTAGGATTTTGTAGATAATCATAGTGTCTGTGAATAATGACAGTTTTATTTCTTCCTTTCTAATTTATGGGACATTTAGTTCTTTTTCTTGCCTTATTGCACTGCTTAGGACTTTGAGTATAGTGTTGAATATAAGAGTGAAAGTACATATGCTTGCCTTGTTGGAATCCTAGGGGTGAAATATTCAGTTTTTCACCATTGAGCATTATGTTAGATTAAGAAGTTTCCCTTTGATTCTTACTTTGGTGAGAATTCTAAATCAGAAATAGGTTTGCGTTTTATAAAATGCTTTTTTTATATCTATTAAGATGATCATATGATTTTTTTTTTTTAAGTTTCTTAATATTGTACATTCCTGGGATAGATGCCGGTTGTCAAGCTATATTGTCTTTTTATATATTGCTGAATTTCATTTGCTAATATTTTGTTAAAGATGTTTACATCTATTTTCATGAAGGATATTGGTGTGTAATTTTCTTTTCTTATCATCTGTTTGTTTGGTTTTAAGATTAGGATAATTCTGGCCTTATGAAATGAGTTGAGAAGTATTTCCTCCTGTCTTATATTCTGAGAGTTTGTGTAGAACTAGTATTATGTATTCCTTAAATATTAGGTAGAATTCATCTGTGAAGGAATCTGAGCCTAGAGGGTTTTGGGGGGATTACAGGGGGAGAAAGGTAGGGGAAGTAAGGAAGACTCCTTTTAATTGTTACCTTAATATTTCCTAATACATACTTTGTAGCAATCATTGATGTTAACATTTTCAGGCCCATTAAATTCTTTGAGGTTGAGACCCTTACAGCAGTATAGTATTTGCAGGAATTAAGCAATTCGCTTTGGTCAGCTTTTTTTCCCCTTTTCTTTGTAATGCCTCATAATTATGGTCTTCCAAATACTCCCACACTCAATTTTGTCTTTAAATGCGTCTGGTTTTCCTGTGTCTGGGAAACCATTAAGATCCAAAAAGAAGTTTCCTTTGACGTTGACTTTTCTCTCCATGACAATGTAGGTGACTAGGCTTCATCACCTTTCATTCTACCCACTGAGCAGTTGAGGTATTTTATTGCAGCAGCATGGTAAGAGCTTATGAGATTCATCTATTCTGGAAAATTAATTTAATTTCTTGGTCAGTTGAAGGCTGACCTTTTTCTTCTCACTCTTCCTTCACTGTTGACCCCTTGCAACTTTCTCTTTCACCATTTTGCTTTTTCTGCCCTTTTCCTTTTAAGTAAAATTAGAACACAGACTGTTTCGAGATTTGATCACCTTGGCTATAAAGGTACTTAAAAAATAAATGCCTTTGAATCACAGAGACTTATTGTCCCCACACTAACCTTGAGCTGTCTTCATTATACACTTTTTCACTACCACACCCTTTTTCTCTTCCCCTTTTGTACTCATAAATACCTAAACAATTCCAAATAAAGCTGGAAACTATGAACTAATGCCAGTCACAGAGATAAATCAAAAAAGCACAGTCATTTGTTGAGAAGTGAAATTAAGGACAATGAAAAAAAACTTAAGGCCTTAGAAGTTGCTGGAAGTTCCTATCAGAGCCCTTATATAAAAACTACCTGCCAACTCAAAATCCTTAAGTAACACCTCTCTTCCCCAGCTACCAGCATTCAAGACACATAAAAAGCAATTGATTATTAACCTATATTATTTTGGTTTTGTTTTATTACAAGAGTTGCAACAGCATTTCTCTCCTCTAGCATTAATTCTAAATCTGCACTTTCAGCATTTCGTTATGGACTAAATAAGTGCTGTAGGCCGACCCCTAATGTAGCATTTTTTTTCTAGGTAAAATTGCATTTGAAACAATAATCTCTCTTGATTCAAAACCGGATTTCTTAAGAATCCAGTCTATATTTATTACTATTAGATATTCACTTTCCATTCCCTCTGTAACTCATTGCAATTTAATTTCCACACCAATCCCTCCACAGAATCTACTCTTTTCAATTCTTATTCTCCTTGACCTGTCTTTACTCTTGACAGTATAGATTGTCTATTCCTCTTAAGAGTTTCTTTTTGTTTCCATGGTATTATTTCTTCTGTCCTCTTAATACTCTGACCATTTTCTGTTGCGTTTCTGAATACCCTTTTCCCCTTTCTGCCTCTAGGGCTAGATTATTGATTTCCCTATCTCTGAGTGTGTGCTTGTGTCACATGTACAACATCTATTTGGTTGGTCTCATTTACTCTTAGGAACTCAGCTCTCTAGAATTTCAATCCTTATTTTTTTTTCTAGCTCCTGTCTCATATTTCCAATTCTGAAGTATAATTTATTCTTTTCTTTCTTTCCCTCTCTCTCTCGGTTAGTGGCCTCATTCTATGTCAACCCACCCTCTCTTGGCTACCTAAGTATTACCCAGGGCATTTCAAAGTTGAATTTATAAGTGACTATGACTAGTCCTAGGGCTGCTAGAAGTCCCCATGATGTCTTTTTGTAAATTAGACAGTCATTCCCTTACATGAGATATTCTACTTCCTAAAACAATGTATAATAATGTCAACTTTGTAATTATTTATTTATAATGAAACATTTTATACAAATCTGTAGTGACTAGGATGTAAATGGCACTCCCTTAGATGTCATGCTGTCTTTTGTCAAGCAGTGTGCAATCCACACAACAGCAGAATAATATTTCATGTCTTTATGGCTAAGAGAGAAATAGTCAAAATGGTATTCATCATTCCTGTGGGGTGCTACCAAAATTTAAGAGATGCCCTAAGGAATCTTAATGACCCCTGCTGCCTTCCAGTGGTTCATGGAGAAAATGATTAGTGTTGTGAATTAATGGGAAGAATAAGTTTAAAAAGATGATATAATTATATTAGCAATATCTTGGAGGCATGTGAATAAACATCTTGGTGATATAACCTCAACATTTCTCCTTGAGGGCAACCGTCTTGGGTCCCCTCCCTCTTTGGGAGCTTTGTACTATTGCTCAATAAACTTTATTGATCAATTAACCCTCCCCAAAAAACCCACAAAAAAAACAACATTGCTCCTTCAATGATGTCATAAAATATGTAAGATGCTCAGTGTCCAAACAGCTGGTAAGCACAAATCCTAAGAAAATATAGGTCATAATCTTGCTGGCATGCCCTATAACAAATGTCTGAGAGTTCAAAACATTTTTGGGACTTGGTGATTTACTACATAGGTTCCAGACAATCAGTGAACCATCATGAAAATAATAATCTAGAATATTTTAGGGAAGGTAGAACTTATTATCCATTGGAGCTGTTGGAAGCTTGTAAGCTTTCTTTTCTTTGAGCATTATGTAGTCACTTGAGAATAGTGTCTGATGAAAGGTAGTGGTGGCAGTTTCCGGCAGAAGACTGCAATGCTTAGTAGGGCAGCCCTAGAGAAAACATTGTGAGTGTAGAGTGGTAGTGTAAGTAGCAAATTCCTGTGTACTTCCATGAAACTTTCAGAAATACTTATGGAAAGTTTTCCAGGGGGCTAGATGATACACACTATATATATGTGTATATATTTCACATAATTATATATATATATATATATATATATATATTTCAGAAATACTTGAATTTCCTGAAGTACTTGAACATACAGATGACCCTTGGACAATGTAGGGGTTAGAGGTACCGACTCTGCATAGTCAAAAATCCATGTATAACTTTTGACTGCCATAAAACTTAACTACTGATAGCCCACTGTTACCAGAGGCCTTACTGATAACATAAACAGTCAATTTGCACATAATTTGTACGTTAAATATATCATAAGCTGTATTCTCATAATAAAGTAAACTAAAGAAAAGAAAATGTTATTAAGAAAATCATAAGGAGGGGCGCCTGGGTGGCTCAGTCGGTAAGCGTCTGCCTTTGGCTCAGGTCATAATCCCAGGGTTCTGGGATCGAGCCCCGCCTTTGGTTCCCTGCTCCGCGGGAAGCCTGCTTCTCCCTCTCCCTCTGCTGTGTTCCCTTTCTTGCTGTGTCTCTCTCTGTTAAATAAATAAATAAAATCTTAAAAAAAAAGAAAATCATAAGGAAGAGAAAATATATTTACAGTACTGTGCAGTATTTATTGAAAAATATCCACATGCTCAGTGGACCTGAGCAGTTAAAACCTGTGTTACTCAAGGGTCAACTATATATTTCAGAAATATACTTAAATTACTTGAATTCAGAAATATATAGATATATATTTTGGAAATACTTTTGGTATTTTGGAAATACTTGGGGACAGCTTTGCTGGAGGCTGGATAACCCAGTAAAAAATGTATATGAATATATATATTCGTTAGACCTGCAGACTAATGAAGCAAAGGAAAGTCGAGTTATTTAGTATATGTATGCAATACACATCATTTATATGTGTTAAATATACCTTAGAAATTACATCATACTTTATGCATTTGCATCTTTATTTTTCACTTGTATTATCATGAGCATTTTGCCCATGTCAATGTATATTTTTCAAAATCAATATTTAAACGTCTGTGTAGCAGTTCATTACGTGCTGTAACATGATTTGTAATTCTGTATTTACTATGCTTGCTTTTTTACCTTTCTAAATAACACAGAATACAAAAATAGAAAAATCATAAAAGAACTAAAATCCAGAAAAATACTTATGTACAAAAAGCGGAATTATTTCCTTGGCATATATTCCTGAAGGGAAATTTTATGAGATGATTGAATAAGGGCATTTTTGTGAGCCTTGATAGGTACTTCTGAATTGTTTTCTGGAAAGGTTATACAACTTTTTTGAGAGTAATTTTTCTCTCAGGGAAAAATTGTAGGCACAATATAACTGGACTTAAGCAAGGATTTGGAAAAAACTTGCTTCCTTCTGATGGAAAAGTTTGAGAAATGGAGAGGGATTTCAATAAAGTGGCTTTAATGTACTCGTGGGTGCTGATTAAAATAAAGACATCAGCCTTTTTTCCCAAGTTTTTATTTAAATTCCAATTAGTTAACATACAACACAACACTTGTTTCAGATGTAGAATTTAGTGATTCAGCAACCACATACGACACCCAGTGTCATCACCAGTGCGCTCCTTAATCCCCATCCCCTATTTCACCCATCCTCCCACCCACTTCTCCCCTGGTAACCAGCAGTTCTCTATAATTAAGAGTTAAGAGTTTCTTGGTTTGCTTCTCTTTTTTTTTTCTCTCCTATGTTCATTTGTTCTGTTTCTTAAATTCCACATGTAAGTGAAATCGTATGGTATTTGTCTTTCTCTGAGTGCCTTATCTTGCTTAGCATTAATACTCTGTAGCTCTATACACGTCCTTGCAAATGATAAGATTTCATTCTTTTTTATGGCTGAGTAATATTCCATCGTATGTGTATGTGTGTATGTATATCTGCTATAGCTTCTTTATCCATTCATCCGTTGATGGACATTTGGGCTCTATCCATAATTTGGCTATTGTTGATAATGCTGCTATCAGCATCGGGGTATATGTGCCCCTTCGAATAAGAATTTTTACATCCTTTGGGTAAATACCTGGTAGTGCAATTGCTGGATTATATGGTATTTCTGTTTTTAACTTTGTGAGGAACATCCATGCTGTTTTCCAGACACTATGGTACTGACACAGAAACAGACACATAGATCAATGGAACAGAATAGAAAGCGCAGAAATAAACCCATCAACTATATGGGCAATTAATCTTCGACAAAGCAAAAAAGAATATCTGATGGGAAAAAAAAAAAAACAGTCTCTTCAGCAAATGATGTTAGGAAAACTGGACAGCAACATGCAAAAGAATGAAACTGGATCACCTTGTAACACCATACACGAAAATAAATTCAAAATGAAAGACCTCAGTGTGAGACAGGAAACCATCAAAATCCTAGAGGAGAATTGCTAACCTCTTTGACGTCGGCACAGCAACTTCTTACATGACATTAGCCTTTAAAAGTGTTTCTCAAAGCTTGCCACTGGGCTCTCTTCTTTTAAAATGATATAAATGAAAATATAGAAAGTCTGCTTAGAAAACTTGATCTAGGAAATCGGCATTTGGGAAGCAATTGCTTGGCTACCCTTTGGAGATGCCAGAGCATAGTAGTTAAATGCAGTTTGGGTTTTAAAGATCAGCTTCACCACCTGCTGGTTCTGTAACTTTTGTCAAGTTACCTAACCTCTCTCAAACTCATTTCTTTTTTGTTGTTGTTGTTTGTTTTTAATTAAAAGGACTTTATTTTTTGGAGCAGTTTTAGAGTCATAGTGAAACAGAAGAAGGTCCAGAGATTTCCCATGCACTGCATCCCCCATTATCAACACCCCCCACCAGAGTGGTACATTTGTTACATTCCACATCATTATCACCTAAGTTCACAGTTTACATACGTGTTCATTCTTGGTGTTGTGGGGTTTAGACAAATGTGTAATGATGTTTATCCCTCATAGGTGGATTCATTCTTGGTGTTGTGGCATTTAGACAAATGTGTAATGATGTATATCCATCATTATAATGTCATACAGAGTATTTTCACTCCCTAAAAGTCCTCTGTGCTCCACCTATTCATCCCTCCCTCCAACCCCCACCCCTGGCAATCACTTTTCTTTTTCCATAATTTTGCCTTTTCCAGAATGTCATATATTTGGAATCATACAGTATGTAGTCTTTTCAGAAGGGCTTCTTTCACTTAATAATGTGCATTTAAATTTTCTCCATGTCTTTTCATGGCGTGATAGCTCAGGTTTTTTTTAGTGCTGAATAATTTGCCATTGTCTGTATATATCACTATTTATCCATGCACCCGCTGAAGAACAACTTGCTTGCTTCTATATTTAGGCAATTATGAATAAAGCTGCTAATAACCCCCATGTGCAGGTTTTTGTGTGGATATAAATTTTCAAAAATTCCTTTGGATGAATACCAAAGAGCACAATTGCTGGATTGTATGGTAAGAATATGTTTTTAGTTTTGTAAGAAATTGCCACACTGTCTTCTGAAGTGGCTGTACAGTTTTGCATTCCTACCAGTGAGGAATGAGAGTCCCTGTTTCTCTGCATCCTCATCAGCATTTGCTATTATCAGGGTTCCAAATTTTGGCCCTTCTAATAGGCGTGTAGTGGTATCTCATTGTTGTTTTAATTTGCATTTCCCTGATGACACATGATGTCAGTGGTTTTTCCATATGCTTATCTGCCCTGTGTATATCTTTGGTGAGGTTGTCTGTTATGGTCTTTGGCCCATTTTTTAAACCAGGTTGTTTGTTTTCTCATTTTTTAAGAGTTTTTTCTATATTTTGGATAATAGTTCTTTATCAGATGTGTCTTCTGCAAATATGTTCTTCCAATCTGGGGCTTGTCTTCTAATTCCCTTGACATTGTCTTTCACAGAGCAGAGGTTTTAAAATTTAATGAAGTCCAGATTATCTGTTATTTCTTTAATGGATTATTCTTTTGGCATCTCATCCTTTTAGTTATGACCTTCCTACTTGCTCTTGTTCTTATCTATTTACACATAGCATGGACACACACATTTTTCATGCAGCATTTTTAGTTTTTTAAAATTTATACACTGTTATTTGTACAATTCTATCCTGGTAGGATTGCTATTCACTTCCACTGAGAAAATTAACTTCAATCAAAAAATTTGTTTTCCCTTACAAGGGTGAGGGAGAAGTGGGTGGAGGAAGCTGGGACAGATAAACATATTTCTCATTGAATATTTGTGAAAATGAAGTAATATAAAAGATATAAAATGCTTACCATGTTTCCTAGCACACAGGAATTACATAATTAATTATTACTAATCCAAAAGTATCTTGGTAAACTGGGAAAAAGTGAGTAAATTAAGCAAGATCAAATATGCTAGGCATAAATAGAAGTTTATATACCTAAATCCAAAAATGTGACAGGATAACTAAGCTGTCATATCAGCTTTAATGATAAAAAAACATGACTGATTTAGTTAAATGTAAGGTCATTAGTATGATGTGTCTATCAGAAAAATCCAATTATGACCTGTGGCCGCATTAGTAGAAATATAATATTTATAATAGGGGAGGTGGTAGTACTGTCTTACTCTGTGCTGATCATACCATGCCTGAAGCCTTGTGTTCAGTTCTTGATACAAGGTTTTAAGAAGACTGGGATTGGGGCTTGGGATTAAATTCTATTTTTAAAAATTTATTTGTGTAGATGGTTGGGATTTTTCTCCCCCAGCAAAATTATTTTGAGGAAAGAATTAAAAAAATAAGTACATTTCATGTGGAAAGGAAGCTTAGGGGGATATGACAACTATCCTTAAGTACTTGAAAAGATACCATCTGGACAAGTTATAAAGTTCCTTTGGATACAGGTGATAGAAATTAGGAAAAGATGGAGAATTCACGGGAACTAGGAAGATCTGGACAACCAGGCTTCAGTGAGGCAGGAATCATGGCAGCTCCGGTGTTTTAGCTCAGCAGCAGAGCTTGAGCCTCCTTTTTCTGGGTGCTACTCCTGGTGCATCTGAACACAGACATTGCAGGGTCTTCCCAATTCTCTGGAGACAGAATCTGGTCATCCAACCCATATCAGGTCCACTCTTGGATCAAGCAGTTACGGCCAGGTAGTAAAGTCAGCTTCAAGTTTAGGCTCCTAGGAGTCAAACCTGAGAATGGACACTCTTCACATATTCACAGCTCAGATTGCCTCCCTTTGCCTTCATTTTCTGCCTTCTCTGAAGTCCAAGTGGATGGAAAGATTTTTAAAGAAGCTTTATTGACATTCTCATCCTTTTCTTGCAGTGCATTGCCTTAAATCCATTACATGATAGTTGCTGTTGATCTGGACTTCACTGAGCAGGAGGAAATGTCCTTTATCGGGAGATTGATTTTCCTTTGAAATTAATGATTAATGTGATGCACCGTAAATGGTAGAAGGCTGTGTTTACAAATCCTTGTGTAAAAGATGGCTGTTAGGTGACAGATTTATTTTAGATCTAGGCCTTGCAGGCAGTTCCTTTTTACACTCATATTTTAGGGAGGTGTGAGTATATAGTATTTCATTTAAACAAGAGATGAGCTTTGACTAACTAAAATTGGCAATGCAACTTAACTCAGCTGATCTATTAGTATGGTAATATGGACACAAATTTCATGCAAAAATATCACATCCATTTTGATAAACATTTTAATCAATATCAATGCCTTTTAATAACTCAAAACGGTTGTATTTTAAAAAACTCACTGAGCCAGTGAATTTTTAAAAATCTTTTAGTTGCTGTAACGTTGTAAACCAGGATTTGGCAAACTTTTTCCTTCCAGCCATACCGTCTCTGTTGCAAGTACTCAACCCTTCTGTTATAACAGACAGACAACTATAGACAATATAGAAACAAATGAGCATGGCTGTGTTCCAGTGCAACTATTTACAAAACCAGGTGGCAGATGGGATCTGGACCAAGGGCCATAGTTTGCTCCCCCACGTTGTAACTAATTACGTATTTGTGTTTATTTTGGCTCTTAGGAAGCTTATCCACAACTTTGCGGTCCACTCCCAGCATGGACCACACAGCCTGCAGACCATACACCATGATGTCCACGATGTCTTTCCTTTATGCCAACGTGCTCCATCGCATTTAAAAAATTCTATTGTGTTGTTTGTGTCTTAAGTCATTATGTGAATTTATTTTTGAAAGAAGATTAATATAATTAAATTGAACATTGCTTTTATTTTATTTTTAGATTCTAAAGATTTTATTTACTTGAGAGAGAGAGAGAGCACAAGCGGGGTGAGGGGCAGAAGGAGAAGCAGACTCCCCACCAAGCAGGGAGCCTGGGACTCCAGGATCATGACCTGAGCCAAAGGCAGACACTTAACTGACTGAGCCACCCAGGTGCCCCTAAACATAGCTTTTAATTGGGAATTGATTTTATATTACTGTAGGTATAGTTCTCAATTTATAAGGTGTAAAGGTGTCAAGCAAATACCAAAATGTCTGTATTTTGCATGGGTTGCTGACTTATTATATCTCTTTCTAGCTCATATTCAAAGTTGTCATGGTTGGACTAATGTTTTCTGAGTCTTTGTATTATTCACCTTCATTCTGGATATTGGAGAAATGATATCTTTTTCTGTTTATTATCTGTTAGGCTATTTCATAGGACTTAAAAAATTATTTATTTATTTATTTAAGATTCTATTTATTTATTTGACAGAGAGAGACACAGCGAGAGAGGGAACACAAGCAGGGGGAGTGGGAGAGGGAGAAGCAGGCTTCCCGCTGAGCAGGGAGCCTGATGCAGGGCTTGATCCCAGGACCCTGGGATCATGACCTGAGCCAAAGGCAGACGCTTAATGACTGGGCCACCCAGGCACCCCAGGACTTAAAAATTTAAATACACGAAGATAAAAATTAAAATCCAGACCCCCCCCCCCCCCGCCCTGCAAATCCAGGGGTCCTTACAGGTCTCAGAATGTCAATTCACACGCACGGTGCCTCTTAGGATTAGGTGTGTTTAAAAGCTGTCTGCCTTGGGGCGCCTGGGTGGCTCAGTCAGTTAAGTGTCTGCCTTGGCTCAGGTCATGATCCCAGGGTCCTGGGATTGAGCCCTGCATCGGGCTCCCTGCTCTGCGGGAAGCCTGCTTCTCCCTCTCCCACTCCCTCTGCTTGTGTTCCCTCTCTCGCTATGTCTCTCTCTCTGTCAAATAAATAAAAATAAAATCTTAAAAAAAAAGCTGTCTGCCTTTTTAATTGAAATTAATGTTTCACAAACCAGTCATTCATACACAATCTTCGAAATTTTTGGCATGTTTCATGAAACTTCACCATTTTTAAAAAACATTTTTTAAATTTAAATTCAATTAACTAATATATAATGTATTATGGGTTTTGTGGTATAGGTCTGGGATTCATCAGTCTTTTTTATTTTTAAGTAGATTTTTTTCTTTAAAGATTTTATTTATTTATTTGTCAGAAAGAGAGAAAGAGAGGGAGAGAGAGAGAGAGGCAGGCAGAGGGAGAAGCAGACTCCCCGCTGAGCAGGGAGCCTGATGCGGACCTTGATCCCAGGATCCTGGGGTCATGACCTGAGCAGAAGGCAGATGCCTAACGACTGAGCCACCTAGGTGTCCCTCATCAGTCTTATATAATAACCAGTGCTCATTATATCACAAACTTTACCATTTTTCTTGTCTTTTTAATTAAAACTTTTTTTTCATTTGACCAAATAGATGTAAAACAAAAGCATATGTTGTTAATATAAATAGAAAGTCAGTATCACTTGTCATAGAAAAGGTAATTAAAAGTATTAATATGTCATATATATGTGACCTAAGTTCATCTGTTTAATACCAGTAGTAAGTACTATATTTGGAAACACTGGTTTAACCGATTCCTGCTCCCTGCTACATCATAGCCTAATCAAGTAACCAATCAGAAACTAGGACCTCACTCCCCACCACTTTGTTCCTACCCCTGTTAAATCAATAGCCTTATTAATTTCTTGAGACTCAGGATCTAACAGAAACTGGTTCACCTTAAGTTCCCTGTTTCCTAAAATTACGGGGTCCAAATCTGTTCTGTAGATCCACATCCTTCTTGTCAACATTACACCTACTTCCACCCAAGTCAAGGATCACTGAAAACCATAAAAAAAAGACTTAACATGGCAAACCCATGCATCTCATTTATTAAGAGAGAAATGACAGTTTCAGACTTGATTTTCTTTTCTTGGGTATACTGAGTTCTAAAAATCAGACTCTTTCCCCCTTAACTAATTCAAGTCAACTGTTTAAATAGACATTTAATTTCTAGAAATGACGTTAGACTTTTATCATTAATGTGCATAGAGCTAATCAGAAAATAGAATTTTAAGGAGCAAAAGATGCTCCTATCCCTCATTTCACATTATACAGAGCATGTTGCATTTCAAAAACATGGAGATTATTTAAGATTATATAGCAGCTAAGACTTGGAGTCATACCTTTAAATCTTTCTTTATGATGCAAAATTCATTTCAAATAGGCCAAAACCTTGTTTGGATTATGGAGGTGTTGATATAATTCTCTGTTGGTCTTCAATGCTCAGACAATTACTAAAAATATTTGAAAACGTTAAATCTAAATTCTGTGAAATCAACAGGTACCCCTGAATTTTCACCCTCTGCTTGGCAGAGGACTTTGTGGAAAAGGCACAAAAATTTGACCTACTTAGTCTGACACAGAAGTTGTCCTTCTCAATTTGAGATCTGTCCAGTTGGCAGTGTGATACTGACAGGCTTAATCCCTCCACTAACTGCCATTTCCACAAATAAAAAGGATTACAGGGGGTCACACTGTCCATCTGTCATCCTTTCCAATGAGAAATTATTTAGATTTAATTTAAAAGTCCGTGACCATTCCTCTAAACTAGTGGTAAAGCTGCTTCATATACTTTTGTAAGACACACCTTTTGCCTTCTATTTAGGGTCTACTAAACACTTTGAGGCTGTGTTCTGCCAGTTTATGGTGTTCTACCTGTACCCGGCAGGGAATAGAAAGGCAGTCTAGAGAGCAAATGTCTTTCCTAGGAGTAGTATTGGCTTAAACTCTGTTGAAAAAAAACAAAAACAAAAAATAACTGTTGATATTGGTCTCATTATTATAATAATTCATACTTGATAATTTTTATTTTGTGCCAGGTATTATATAAATAATATCTATAATCCTAACAACAGTCTAGCACAATGGGTAATTATACTCATTTTCAGATGGAGAACCTGAGACTAAAAAGTTAAGTATCAAAGCAAAGCTGTGCTTCAAGCTGAGTTCCAATTGGCATCATCTCTAACATTATTCTGTTTTACCTCATAACTTTCTTTTTTCTTCTTTGTTCAATCCTCCATGTTTTTTAAGTCTGCAGTCTACTTGATTGCCAACTTTGGAGTTCTTTTCTCTATTCTCTACTTTCTAGGAACTTCTAGAACATTGGGCTTGGCTTTCTTATAGAAACCATGATTCTAACAGGTTCTCTGTACAGGAGTCTGTGTCCTTGACTGGGTTTATGAATATGGTGACCTAGTTCAATTTCTTGTCTTCCTAGGAAACATCTTGCCAGGCCTCTTCTTTTAATTAAACTTCTCTCTATGGCCTCTTCTATCTCTTCATTTCAGAACAGAAGCTATTAACTAGTGGCTGGTGGGCCATACCCACCCTAACATGTTTATCTAACCCAGTATTGTTGTTCATTGTTTTTTAGCATTTTGACCACATTTAAAGTGGAGTGATTTCAGAAGCCAGACACAAAAGATCACATATTGTATAATTCCATTCATATGAAATACCCAGAATAGGTAAATCCATAGGAATAGAAAATAGATTGGTGACTTCCAGTTGCTGGAAGGAAGGAAGAGTGAGGGTAGCTATGTAATTTTATTTTGGAATGGTGGAAATGTTTTGGCACTAGATAGAGGTGGTGATTGTGCAGCATTGTGATTGTATTAAATGCTACTGAATTTTTCACCTTAAAATGGTTAATTTCACACAAATGAAATGAATGGAGTGATTTCAGATTTTCTACCTTTCTTAGGAAACTGTTCTCTTATTCTCACCATGCAATCATCGGCTAGCACTGAGTGGACACTACTCCTTTAGATGAGAAGATGTGTTTTAAGGACCACCATCATCAGATTCTATTGTTGACTTAAGTCTGAGAGTAAGAGTCAGGGCCAAGTTTCTACATGACCTAGCTGTTAATTTTACTGTAGTATAGAACTGTTTCTCTGTATGCTCCTTCAAAAGCAGGAAAAGAAAAGATTTGCTGAAAGATCTATACCTTTAAAGAAAAAAAATGGGGTTTGGTGGAGAAGTAAGGAAAGATTTCCTTTCTGGAAAAAAGGATATTCTTTTATGTGTAATAGGCAAACAAAGTATATCACTGTTGAGCCAACATCAGATGGGAGCTTTACTCCTTTACCTACCTTTGTGGGCATTGTATAGGTGATCCCTAACTCAAAGTGACATTTTAGTAATCGAAACAAACTGCAGTGGATTGCAGGAAGCCAAGTGGACAGAAAGGGAATAAAAAAAAATAAATAAAGACAGACAGCAGAAGCATAAAATGCTACCGACCACCCCTACTACTCTGGTGGCAAAAAGACAATTACTGGTTCCCTCCTTTAAAAAAAAATCATGGAATAATGTCTGAAATCAATTGAAAAAGAAGTGAGTCTGGGTGCTTGTACTCCTCTAATAGTTTCTTCGCTTGGAGGCATGTGTAGTAAAGAATTTAAACTTGTACCCCCCCCCCCACCCCCCCCCCCACCCCGCTCCCAATTCTCACCTTTAACCATGGCTTCTTGGGGGGTAATCACTAAGCCTTTGGCATGACAGGTCAGAAAGGAGTGTCTTTGTTTTCCTGAGCCTTGGTCAGTATGATGCATGGTGGAGGCTGGCTATGCCCAGGAGCCGGCCACACCAGACAACCTAGCGATTTGAGCGATTGCTCAAGTGGAGTTTCTTAGTTGGCAAATCACTGGCCTTTCTTTTCTTCTTTTTCTTTTCTTTTATTTCTCTCTTGTCTTGAAGCAGAAGATTATGCTATAGTCATCAGATAAATACTAGCTTATCCTCTGCTTAATAGAACCTTGCCTATAATCTTGTTAGTGTGCCAATCTTCCTTCTGGGACAGATTTAGGCTAGACTAGACGGGGGTGGGGGGTTGGGAAGTGGTGGTGTCAGCAACATTTACTTAAACGGCTAGATAATAAATATTTTAGGCTTCATGGGCCATATGATTTCTGTCCTAACTATTTAACTCTGCTGTTGTAGCCCAAAAGTAGCCAAGAAAATAGACATGTAAGGGGATGAGTATGGCTGTGTTCCAATAACACTTTTTTAATGGATACTGAAATTTTAATTTCACATAATTTTCACATGTCACAAAATATAATTCTTCTTTAGATTTTTTTTTTCTACCCGTTTAATCAAAACCATTCTTAGCTCATAGGCCATATGAAAACTGGCAGTAAGCTCAATTTGGCCCATGGGCAGGAATTTACCTACCTCTGGGTTAGACTGTTATCACTTTGAAGGAAGAATTACCTGTGAAAGGTAAAACATAAACCCAGGTCATGCAAGGCATACAGAAGACAATATATAGATGCTCGCATTTCATTGAGTATGCATGTTCTTGAAACCAACAGGAAAGAAAGAGCCTTGTTAACTCACTTGTGGCAATAAACACACAGGTTCCCTTGTAGCAATAACCACCATGTGTATAATAAACACACAGGTACACTAAAACGTGCTCTCCCCCGGGGAATAACTTTAGCTTCACTCCTAAAAGAAAATCTTCTAGGCCTAAATTTAGACCCTAACTGAAAAGCCTACATTGAGCCAAGTTGAATAAACTATTGCCTTCTTACTACAAAGGAAACATATCATGTCAAATTGGTTTCACCAAGAGTTCATACACATGTATAAATTCTCCTACGGGGTCTCATTACTGTTCTTTATGTTCTTTACTTGTAATCGCTCAGCTTAAGGATTAAATTGACAGCACTCTATGAGAGCTTGTGTGTACATGCCACAAAGTTTAAAGATGAGAAAACTGAGGCACCGAGTCATTACAAAACTTGCCTAATATCACAGAGCTACCACAAGCACACCCAGGCAGTATGACCCTAGAACTCGTTCTTTCTTTTCACTGCTCTGCTATTTTTAAATCATCACACCTTTAATTTCCATGCTAATAATATTCTTTCTCTCCAAGGGAAATTGTTCCCTCTGTAAAGAGAGAATGAGAGTTAAAAATATTTCACCCATTTCAATAAATAAACTGTGATATATAAATATTCAAGTCTTAAGTACAGGCTATAATAGTCTCATCAGCCTGGCAAAGTAAGTCCTACTCAAGACCTACTCAGGAAAACCACCTGGGTTCTACGCACGAAACCAAAAATAGCCTTTTTGGACGGAAGCATACGATATATATATATATATATATATATATATATATACACATATATATATATTTTGTAAAAACATAAGATAAGAATACATTTGTCTGTAGAAATGCTCACTTTGCCGGGTTTCTATATATATATGCAAAGCATAATTAAATAAATACAATTTCAAATCAATGCTAGTAAAATACCTGTAGATGGAAGTGTTTCCATCAATATAAAAAGATAAGCTAAGTCCATGTTATTTAAAAACACTAATTGCAGTATACACTGCAGGCACCATTGTCTTTTTTGAAGGAAGGCTTTTGGTCAAAGTCTGTTCCAGAATGCTAAATATAGGGTCTGGCAGGGAAGACCCTGTGGTGGTGTAGGTGATTTTTCTCTTCATCAAACTTACCTGGGAAGCCAAATGATAGAGATATGAGACCCTGTGATGGTAATAGTTCCTTCTTTCCCAGTAGTTAATATATTTTTAATCTCATAATTTATCATTGCCATTGATAAGTTAAAAAAAAAAAGTGGTGTAGTTTGACCTTGAGTACTAAGGATAAAACTAGACAGAAAGTGCCACTTTTTGATGAGGCAGTTATTCAGTGTTCTTTAAAACTACTTCCTATATCTTCAATCCCTTCTGTCCCAAATAAGAAATAAAAGTATCTTGAACTTAACTGCTTCATGTAATTAAAAAAAAAATGTATTTGGAGGGGAGAGCAGGAGTAGAGGGGTAGAGCAGAGGAAGAGGGAGAGAGAGAATCTTAAGCAGGTTCCACGCCCAGCATGGAGTCCCACGTGGGGCTGATCTTACCACCCTGAGATCATAACCGGAGCCAGAATCAAGAGTGGACGCTTAACCGACTGAGTCACCCAGGTGCCCCTGCATCATGTAATTTTGAAGTATTTTCACATATATGAACTAAGTTTATCTGTACAACACTGATAGGTGTTCTTGCTCCTTTTTACAGATAAGGAAATTGAGAAAGATTAGATGAACTTGCTAGGATAACATTCTAACCTCTCGTTTTTTTGAAGTGAATCATTTTATTATTCAAGGTCTCATAAGAAGACATCGTGGAGAAATGAGACTATGATGAGTATTCCATAATTCTTCCTGGTAAGTGGATAAAGATATTTAACTGTGGGTGGGATAGGAGAAATATTGCTGTTTGTCCTTTGACTTACTTTTCTTAATAATATTAGACACCCTCTACTGAGTTCTTACTCTATGGCAGGCTATGTAAAAAGCATTTGATGGACATTAACATTTTAGTCATCATGATACCTTAAGTGGTGGGTACATACAGATGTGGAAACTGGTGTTCCGAGATACTAATTTAACCAAGATTAAACATCCAGTAAACGGTTAGACAGGGTTCAACCCAGCTCAGCCGATCCTAAATCCCAAGCTGTTCTATGCTCTTTACTAATTCTTTAGAATAATCTATAATACTATAGTCTGTATTTTGCTTAGCTGTATGATTTTATGACCCTTGTGGGGAACTAAATTTCCTGTATCTTATGTAAAAATTAAATAACTTGAAAAAATCTGAAGTTGGTAGTAGATTTTTTTTTTTCAATTTTGTTTTTGATAACATTCTATACTGTGGAGTTTGGAGAGATGAGGCTATGAAAAGCCACAGAAGCTTTTACTCGCTGGTGTTCCTTCTGGCACACAGACCCGGGGTGACAGTGCCTCCAGTGATCAGTCCAGGTTACTGCCTGTACCTGCAGCCTGTTCCGCCCGGGGAGTCCTAGCGCAGCCCGGTGCCAAAGTTCTTCAGCCACAAGGGGGATTTCTCGAACCCCTATCCACTGTAGACGATTTCCCCTGAAGACTTCTTCATCTTCTTCAGCTGAGATACAGAGTTCCAGAAGTGGGACTTGGCGACATGATTCAATGCAAAGATTTGCATGCGATGGGGGAAGGGGGGCAGTGCCGCATTTGGGGGTGTGCGGGAGGCGCCGCACCACCTCGGGGTACTCTCGCAGTGGGGCAGTGTGCCCGAGGCCTTCGCGGCACGCGCTCGACTGTCACAGCCACCCGTGAGAGGCCCAAGTTTTTTAAACATGTGTTTGAAAGTAGAACATCACTTTAATGCAACCAGTACCAACTGGTGGCAAATCACCGGGGGTACATTTACAGATTAGCATTATTAGCCGCGGCCCCCCACCCCCACCCCTCCGCTGGCAGCCCCACTTTCCTGGGGCCTAAGCCCTCAGGACCTACGAACTTCCCTTTCTGAGTAAGAGGGCTGTACTCCGCCACCCTTCCCTCCAGCCACTGCCTAGTCAGGTACTTTCTTTCATCTAGTTCCGCCAGTTGTACAGGATGCGGGCACAACTCTTAGGTACAGTAAGTTTTGAAGGCCTGGCAGCCAGCATCACCTGCCTATCAGTGTTTTAATGCAAAGGGAGAATTGTGATGTTTGATTTGCAATCCCTCTCCCCACAGAAAAGAATTCTAGATGGTGGGATTCCAGTAGTGATACCGGGCTTAGAGTGAGAAATGGCGTATGGAGAAGGGAGAAATCATTTTTCAGAGGAGATTCCTCTTTGAGCTAGAATCGGCAGAACAGGATTTGAACCAAGGCTGTGCACTCCCTTAGGCTGTGTGTTCTTGTACAAGTGATTTAACTTCTCTAATTCCTAGCTTCTTTACCTGTAAAATGGGATCAATAATGAAATCTGTCTCATAGGGCTGTTGTGTGTGATTAGGTGATGCTAACTAAGTACTTCTAGATGATTAGACAAAAAGGCCTATGTACACTTCCACCCCTCAACAACACAGCCACAGCCAAGGGTGTGGCTTGAGGCTAATAGCCCAAAGTTTTTTTGTTTTTGGGGGGGTTTTTTGGTGCTGAATCCTCAGGATCTTACATTTCAGATTTCATTTTGTCCTTCAAGCAAATACAAGAACAAAGCATCTTCCTATCTCTTACTCAAAAGTCATAATGCCATGACCTTTCTCTGGGCCTCCCTGGAGTGTTTTAAAGGCACCAGCCAGGCCTGGGGTTTAGGGACACATTGTGAATTGAACCATGAGTTAAAAGCAGATGAGATGCTTTTAACTCAGAGTTCAATTACTGTGTGACTTGGGACAAGTTACTTCACCTTTTTGAGCTTTGATCCCAGCTTTATAAAACATGGGCTGTTGTAAGAATTGATGAGAGAATATTTAAAACACATGCAAAATATTTAGCGATCCATAGCTAATCACTGGATGCTGTTGTTACTATTACCCATCATTGGATTCGCTGAGCCCAGCTGACCAGCCAGTACAATTTCTATGATAAGGGATCTGGGCTTCCAAACAGCAGATAAGATCAGAAAATATAATGGCTCCAGTATTTGCTCTTATAAGCCACCTATGATTCAATCCTTGAAGTATTTTGTCCTGTGGAAAAAGCAAAAAAGCAAGAAGGAAGGTGGTTTGGGAAGCTGAGAGTAGGTCCCTTTGCTGAGCTACACTAGTAGCAAAAGGCAGCATTAGAGAGAATTCTTGGAGAAGCAGCCTATAATTAACTGTAAGGGCAACGAATCCTTTCAAACATCTTCATTTTATAGAGTGCTCCTTGTTTTCGGCACTTTCCTGCCAACTTTTTCTCTTTCTTGGGTCCAGATATACACACATTGAATTACTTTGAAAATTCAGCCAAAGAGCATGGACACTTCTTTTACTGACAAGTCAGGAGCATTGTTACCCGGAGGAAATCCCAGGTTACTGAATTTATCCAGGTCACTTTTCAGAATCCTTTGTTACTTTTGTAGATTTGATCCCATACAGATGGCACATCTGGGATAAAGTGACAGCTTTCTAAAGACTCCCTTTTAAATAATGTTCTAGGGCCCAGAGAACTAATTCCTTAGCCAGCAATCAAAGTTGTCATTCTCACTTGTAAACTTTGCAACTCCAAAGGATAACAGTTGGCAAATTTGTTAGTGCATGTGAATCTAGATGCAATTAAAATTCCTAGAACAAATTCTTGTTTGTATTTAGGCAAGGATGCTGATCTTTAATATTTTTGTGCTAATCTACTTGGGAACAGTAGAACAACTTGATTCAGTAAATATTTATTGAAGGCCTGCTTGGTTCATTGCGGAATGTTGAATATAGCCATTACATCTCATTGGGAACAGGTGTGCATTTCAGACACCCAACTCAGGTGTACAAGAATGGAAATAAATTTACTAGGGAGAAGTAGCAGATCAAATCTTGAGGCTTTCCCCCCTCTACCCTGAATTTTTTCCTCCTGTCATCCAGAAAGGTAGTTTGTTTTGCTTCATCGCTTCCAGGGAGGATTATGACACTTTCCAAAGAAGAAGTCACAGCAAACCTTCCTGGATTTAGTTTCCAAAAGCCTAAGCCAAGGCTAACAAATCCAAACGCTTAGAAGGGTCTGGCCGATAAAACGATGGGAGGAGTGAGCAGGAAGGGTCTGTGGTGAGCTGGAGGGCCTGTGGTTTGGATAAAGAAGATGGCTGTTGCACTGCCCCAGCTTTTGTTCTGTGGGATGTGAGCCCAGAAAGGCCAGACTTCCAATTTTTTAAAGGGAAACTGGAAATCCAACTTCTTTAATACAAAGAAATTCCAGCCCCAGCCTTCTTGGGAGAAGAGAATTAGACAAAGAGATAGGTTCCACAAGACTAAAAATGGATTTTCCTGGGTTCGGAAAGATATATAATTTTGTGACTTCCATAGAAATAGAGATCTTTAGCCAGAGCCCCATGGCAGCCCCTCCATGAATTGAGAAGGGAGGAGTGGCCTCATGGTTTTCTATGGAGAAGGGACCCCTGGCATTGGGATTTCCAGGGAAACCTCCGAAAATTTCAGCAAACCAATAAAATGAGTTTTTGGTGTAGAATCCCATTTTAAGGAAATAAAAGAAACTACGGATATAAAAAATTAACTTAAAATGTTTAATGTGATTGCATAAGATAATATTATTGCTATAAGTTTACTTATAGCAGAGTAGTTTAACATAACCCGGTTTCAAATACTGAGTTCAAATCTTGAATCTCAAATTTACTTGTTGAGCATCTTGAGGAAACTTATGTATACTCTCAATGTATCAGTTTCCTCATCTTTTGTTTTTAATTTATTTATTTGAGAGACAGAGAGCACATGAGCAGGAGGGGCAGAGGGAGAGGGAGAGAGAATCCCAAACAGACTCCACGCTGAGCATGGAGCACGACATGAGATTCCGTCTCATGACACTGAGATCAGGACCTGAGCCAGAACCAAGAGTCGGATGTTTAACCGACTGAGCCACCCAGGTGCTCCTGTTTCTTCAACTTTAAAATGGAAATGATGTTTAATAATACTAGGCTTACCTCACAGTATTATGAGAATTAAGGTAAAGAATAGTGTATCTGATATGTTAACATACTTGATATGTTAAACAATCAAGACTCGAAATATCAGAAATCATCTTTTTTAATCTCCCATTGTCCTTTTAAAATTTATTTGGCAGGAAAGTCCTTCCTCGGGTGCTGGTTGAAAATACAGATCGATCGATGAATTTTCTGCTTCATTTTAGAGATTAAGAAGTTTTTCAGATATTCAAAGTCACAAGTACTATTTCAATTCTGAAAATGGTCTGATCCCATATAAAAGTTAAAGCTCCAAATTTGATTTAAAGTTGGATCTTCTCTCTTCTTTAGAGGATGGGAAGGGGAAAGGAAAGCTCTCAGCCGTTTGGCTGTGAGATGGCATCGTGCCCATAGGGCCTGCAGGCGGCTAAATATGGACTGTTTCTTGGCCATTTTTGTATGTCCCTCAGGGGTCTCCACTGAGAGAATCTCCTAGAGATGCAGGCAATGTGCTGTCCTCCAGCCAGCCACTTCCTCTCACGGTCCTTGTTTGCTTTTCCTTTCCTTTTTTCTTTTCTTTCGTTTGCCTTGCCTTGCTTGCCTTGCTTGCCTTTCCTCTTTTCATTTTTTTTTTTTTCCTTCTGGTGACCCACAGGGAAGACTGTACTTTTGCTGTCCTGTTACTTCCCCTCTACGGTCCTCTGAGGTAGGTTTTACAACAGTGTCATGCTGGCACAGGGGAAGGATTTTAAAAACACCGTTATTATTACTACAGTTGGAAATAACAGTTTATTTATTTATTTATTTATTTATTAAGATTGTATTTCTTTCTTTGAGAGACAGAGACACAGAGAGAGCAGGAGTTGGGGGAGGCAGAGTGAGAGGGGGAAGCAGGCTCCCCGCTCAGCGGGGAGCCCGATGTGGGGCTCGATCCCAGGACCCCAGGAAATAACAGTTTAAAAGAATTGCACAAAAAGGCATATCTATCTGGTTCTACATTAGGCACCTTGTATTATAGATACATTTTAAGTATTTTTCAAATAAGAAGATGACAATGTGGTGTTTTTCCCATGTGTCTGTTGTGAGTGCCATGCAAGAGTTTACAAAATGTGAATGGGCCAACATAGGATACATTAACTAAATATATGCAGATTTTTATGAAAGGGGCATGGGAGACTTCCTGAAAGGGGCAGCATTTGAATTAATCCTTTGAAGGCGAGGAGGGTTTTGCCACGATGGGCCCAGATAGCTGGGAGGGGGAAGGAGTGGGAAAGGAGAAGCAAATGAAATGTGTCTGCAGCTGATGTCCATGGGTCACAGCATGTTACAGCAGATTTCAGTTATGGGTGATGGTAAAAGCTAGTATTGATGAAGGATTTACTGAGTGCTTCACTTGAACTACCCGATTTCTTTTCAACTCTGTGAGGCAGGTCCTCGTATTATTTTCCTCTTATGCAGAAGGAAATGGAACCACAGTGAGGTAAAGGTAATTGCCTCAGATCTCCCAGCTGGGATTGGACCTCTGGTTGTCCAATCTTAACCATGATAATTACTACATTACCCAGAACCCTTAGTTGTTAGGGACCACAGGAAGGCATTCACACAATATATACTGGATCATAAAGAAGGTTCAGGATGACCTGCTTAAGGGAAAAATTTAATTACGTACTTAAATCGTAGAAAAACTTTTAGTTTTTACTATAGTAATCATTTTTATAATTTTCAGCTATTCCTTCCTCTTTTCCTTCCTCCCTCCCTTCTTTTTTCCCTTATCAAATGTATGTTAATTCAGAGACTGTGTTAGTCCTAGGATATACAATGGTGAACCAAAATATATGCAGTCTTTGCCTCCATGGGAATTATATTCTAATGGTGGAGATAGATATTCACATAATTTATAACAGTAAAAGTGCAGGCATGATTTTTCTCCAAATAAGAGGAATCTGGAGCTGTTAAAACTTAACCTGAAGGACTTTGATTTGAAATGCCTGGGGTGAATCAGTGACCTAGAACTAAGTTCTGAAAGGTAAGAGTTAACTAGATGAGGTTGCAAGAGAGGAGTGCCCAGGTGGTAGGAGCAGCATATGCAAAGGTCCTGTGGTAGGAAGAAGAACTGGCAGTGAAGAAAACCTGACGGGCTAGAGCTGAGCTGTGTGCAGAGTAAGACGGTACAGTGGGAGCCTGGTCACATAGAGTTTTGCAGTTCACATTAGAGTTTGATCTTTATCCTAAAGGATTCTGATAGTAGTATTTTAAGTAGGGGCGGCATCATGATAAGTTTGCATTTTGAAAATATAGCCCTGGGCAAGCCTGGGTGGCTCAGTCACTTAAGCGTCTGCCTTCAGCTCAGGTCATGATCCCAGTCCCACATCTGACTCCCTGCTCAGTGGAGAGCCTGCTTCTCCCTCTGCCTGCTGCTTCCCCCCTGCTTGTGCATCCTCTCTCTCACCCCCTCTCCTTCTCTCTGACAAATAAATAAAGAAATCTTTGAAAATACAGTCCTAACTGCACGGTGGAGAGCAAACTGGAAGTGAGAGAAGCGAGAGGAGGTGGAAGGGTTAAGAGGTAATCAGTCAACCAGGTGAGAGAGTAGTTGCTTGCATCAGGTAGTGGCAGTGAGGAAGAGATGGGCAGATTCAAGAGATAGTAGGGGGTGAAATCAATAGAACTTTCCAATTGACTGGATATAGGGAGGGATGAAAAATGGGGGGTGGCATCAAGCAGACTCCATGTTTCTGACTTGGAAACTGGATAGTTTGCCATCACTGAAAAGGGTAAACTAGGAATAGGTTTTTGTTTTGTTTTTATTTTTTTAAGGATTGAGTTGAGAGTGGCAGGGAAGAGAATGCATTTTGAGTTAAGGCACTTTTGAGACCTCAAAGATTCTTGGTAATGAAGTTTTATTTTATTTATTTGACAGAGAGAGACACAGCGAGAGAGGGAACACAAGTAGGGGGAGTGGGAGAGGGAGAAGCAGGCTCCCAGATGAGCAGGGAGCCTGACGCGGGGCGGGACTCAATCCCAGGACCCTGGGATGGTGACCTGAGCCGAAGGCAGCCGCTCAACTGACTACGGCACCCAGGCGTCCCAGTAATGAAGTTTTAGCTTTGACTTTTCAACTCAGTTCCTGCCAACACCTACCGCTGATTTTCCCGAGGTTCAGTTCTTATCATATGGGAGAACTTGGTCTTCACAGACTGACCTTCAATGGCTACTGCCTAGCACCATTTACTGGATATGCCCTTGAGCCTCTGAGCTATGACCTCTCCCTCCTGCAGACCCCACAGTTAATTAACAATTATGTTGCTGATGATACGTGTCATTTAAGAAACTTTTGACTTTTTTTTCCTAAGCATTATTTCAATGACTTAAAAAAAAAACACCACAGGCCTTATAATTAACACTTTTTACTGGGCGATCAAGTGTCCATTTGGCAAAATTTCACGTGAGGAAGTAGCTAAAGGAGTTGTTCTTTCCGATTTGGAGACCTGTGTTACTAAGTGATGACTTGCAGAGATTAACAATTTCTTCCTCCCCCCCACCCCCCCCCCCCCCGCTTCCTTCCGTCCTTCCTCAGAAACATTTCATTTTCAGTGAAGCTGCTAAACTGTCAACTACCCACCAGATGGCACCAAAACATTATATTCCAAGTGTGAAGCCCTCCCCACACCTTCAGGGAAAAGAACCCAAACCTGCTAGGGACTCATGATGAAGCACAGTCCCAGGTGCAAGTTCAACAGAATTTAAAATTCCCACTCCAACTTCTCAAAATATTTGGTGTTGGAATTTAGCAGGAGAGGGGAGAGAGAGAATGAGACTTTCTCAGGAAAAGATCATTATTTTTTAGTTTTCCCTCTTTATATTCTGGCCAACAGGCTGTGATGGACATTGCAAAATGAGGAGCATGAATATTCCCAGGGACCCTGTCATTTTCACTCAGTGTTTGCTTCACTATTCTTTCCCGAGTGCTAAAGCTCTGCTTGTTACAGAACCAGGTGTCTCAAAGAATAGAAATACAATGCCTCCCTGTTATCAAAATAACAATTGAGATAAGTGAAAACCAATCTATGCATCCAGTGTCCTAGCTAACCAGAAGAGAAAAACTAACCATTTCCTCCAATTTTAAAATATTATTATCATCTTTCTTCAATTTCAAAATTTAATTATCATTGATGTAGCAAAAATAGTATGGATGACCATTTAAATTATTAAGACAATAAAATTAAAATATATCGCCCTGGTATTACGTTCTAAGTGCAGAATAGTTGTTTCTTAAAGCAACATAGTTAACAATTATGTTGCTGATGATATGTGCGGTTTAAGAAACTTTGAGGGTTTTTTTTTCTAAGCATTATTTCAATGGCTTAAAAAACACCCTACACAACCTTATAAATTAACACTTTTTACTGGGCGAGCAAGTGTCCATTTGGCGAAATTTCATGTGAGGAAGAAGCTATAAGAAGTTGTTCTTTCCGATTTGGAATCTGGGTACTAAGTGATGAATGACTTTGCCAGGGTGACTGAAAATGGATAAAGGGGCAGTAGATATTAATTTTTTATTATTTTTATTCTTCTTTGGAAGGGGAAGAAATGAATAAGTGCACAGCATGCAGTGAGTTTAGAAAAGGAAATCATGTTAAAAAATAATTCAATGTTACTAGTTTTATGTATGCACTTTTATATCTTATATGCATACTTTTTCATAAAATTTTGCCAGCAATTGTAACATGCACATAGGTATACATATAGTACATAAATATACCTTGTTTTACAAAGGTGTGTGTGCATGGGGGTGGATGCTGTGTTTTTCCACTGCACAGAAAAGAATGTGTCTCACTCGAGATCTTGGTTGAGTGTTTGACTGTTTCCTTACCCTGGGGAGTCATCTGAATGTCCACAGTTCCCCAAGTGCTTTGGGATCACTTAGGCTAAAAGATGCTATTTATTGTGAAGCTATCTTATTTTATTCCCAAGGGAATTTTGTCATTTTTTTTTTTTTTTGTATTTGTGAAAACTGTCAATGTGTCTTTCTCAAAATGCAATAATTATCTGCAAGAAGCAAACCAACACAGAGTGGACCCCTTGTCTTCAAAGTCATTTTATTAAGAGTAAATTAGACTGGAAAAATGATAGTCTAAAATGCATTTTCAATAGACTGCTGTCTAAAATGCACTTTCAATAGATTGCTGTCAGGTTCGCTACCTGTCAAACAGAGAGGCCTGAAGCTTCATAGTGACATATGGATTAGCCCAGTCTTCCCTGCAGCGTGAAAACAAAAGACAATTGGTGATGCATGGGGCAAACTCATCTTAAAACAGAGATATCAACAAAGGAATATGACAGCATGAAAAGACAGAGTGCAGTCTACTGTCCACATTTGCAAGGAGATTCCATCTGAATCCATAACTTCAATACACTATGAGACAGAAAAAGAGAAAATACACATTACATGTAATTGTTCGTTGGGTACTTCATTTGAGCAAACGAATTTCATTTTCTAAAGTGAGGAACATGTGGGAACAATGGATAAAATAGCTGCTGTTATAAAAAGTCATTAAGAACCATATGGAATTAGAATTATTTGATTTTAAAAAATCATCTATCTTAGAGACTTTAAATGAATGTTCAAATTTCTCATCTGCTAATCAACTGAAAAAATAAAGCCTGAAGTCAAAAAAGAATCTCAAGGGCAAAAGCTCTTTTCCCAGTTAGAGCTTTTAACTAGACTGGTGAGGTCACTTAGTTCAGAGTTGGTTTGGAGAAGAAGGGCATATCAAAGTTAAAGAAAATCATACAGATCTGCTTAGGTTTGGGAAAATACAGTATAGATTGTTTTAGCATCCCATGTGAACAATTACATGGCACACTTGTCTGGCCAGTAACTTTCAATTAAATAGAAATGAAAGTTTCTCTCATAGCCATTTTAATCCATATATCCTAAGGGACTCTGCAAACAAGTGTAATAACACAATGCAAAAGTTAGTGAAGGAAAATAGTGCATTGAATTATAGAAGCTGCTGAGTTTCTAAGCTTGGGACCAGGTGCTAAAAAAGCATTGAGCAAGATAGTTTTAGAGTGCCCACCAGAGAACCGTTCAGCGCTCACTAGGAAAAGTTCAAGAAAGGGCACCTTTGGGGTATGCTGAAGGAGTTTGTAGCACAAGGGTCAGTGATGACTGCTGTTTTGTCAAGCTATCATCTGTGTGATGGTCTCTTTCTCTGGTGACAGGGCTGGCCCTGCAAATAGGAATAAACAGGTCTCTACAGAGGGTCGTTTAAGGAGAGCTGGAAGGCTCACTGGGGTGCCATGGTGTCTGAGACTCCTGTGATTAGCTGTGTCTTAATGGCCTACCAGAAGCATGTGTTAAGGGTTCATGGATATTTTATGTAAGCGGGGAGAAGGGCATACTTTCTAATTAATATTAGGGTACTTTAGCAGACCTATGCCCTTTATAGCAAAGTGCAGAGTCCTGAAGGTTTGAAAAATGAGGCAGATGAATTTTGGATGTTGTCCTTGGCTGAGCCAGAGGACGCACATAAAAGGCACTAAGTTAGAAGTCATGAGGGGCACCTGGGTGGCTCAGTTGGTTAAGCCTCTGACTTGTGGTTTTGGCTCAGGTCATGATCTCATGGATCATGGGATTGAGCCCCACATCGGACTCCAGGCTCAGGGGGAGTCTGCATGAGATTCTCTCCCTCTGCCCCTCCCCCCATTCATACGCTCTCTCTCTCTCAAATAAATAAATAAATCTTTAAAAAAAAAGAAGTCATGAGGTTTTGGAGGGGGCTGAGAATATTAGAAGTTGGTAGGGAAGTAGCAAAAAATTAGGGGTACCAGTGAAAGCATTTCTGAAATTTATAATTTTACCTTTATAGAGTTCTGCCCAGATAATTTAACTTATTGATATTTACTTTAGTAATATGCAGGGTTAAACATGTGTAGAAAAATTACATATGAGTAAAATAAAACCTGTTCGTTGTCCATTTTACATCACTTTTTACACTTGTGTTTTCATTTAAAATCTCTTTGTTTTCTCTATTGATTGTATCTCTTGTCAATAAATGTCTCTCTCTTTTTTTCTCAAGCCCATAGGAACCAGCTTTGATTTCTCATTTTTGGAGCATAAACTCACACCCTTGAAACCCCAGTGTGTACTCTTCTGATATAATTGCCGTTGATTTTGATGCTATTAGATTTGTTTTTCTTGTTGTTGTACCAGTGTGCTTACACTATTATCTTGGCATTAGCACACTGTGTCAGATAGATTGTTTTCAACTGCATAAAACAAATTATAGTCAATTATCCAAATAAGGGTTTATTTTTCTTGCACAGAAAATAGACCAGGGTTCAGCCATCCAGGACTGTTACAGTGGCTCTTGGTGACATCAGAGTCTAGGTGCTTTCTCAGTCTGCTCCTCCATTTTTGGCCTATGACCTACCCACATGGTCACCTCATGAATCCCAGATGTTTGATCTCTAGCCTTCCCTGAGCATTGCAGGTGGAAGAAAAAGAAATGTACAAGGAGAAAGAGTAGTGATCTTCCCTATCAGGAAAGCAAAACTCTCCCAGATAGCCCCAGTCACCTTATGTACATCTTGTTAGCCAGATCTCTGCCTGATGACCACCCCTACTCTGAGAATGCTTGGAAATAGGTATTTAAGTGGGGCACAAAACCAATGTTCTATTCTTTAGAAGGAGGGGATAGATACTGGTGGGTAACTGGCAGACTTGATCCCACACTGATATCTCACAGAGTGTGTCTAGAGTGGAATAGCATAATGCATTTTTTTTTAAAAATCCAATATTTAATTGCTTCGGGTATAGAGAGAATATATTGGAGGGAAATGTAGACCAATGGCAGCATGGTTGGAAATTCTAGTTGGGGCCATAAAGAGGTTGGTGCTTGGCCCAAGTACATCAAGAAAGTTATTTTTTATTGTAAAAGGATTTGAGGTTGACTTGTGTGGAATGAAGGAAGAGGAGCAGGAAAGAATACTAAAGTAAAGGAATAGAAAAAGATAGCCATCTTGTTCCTTCATAATTTTTGAAAATCAAAGATGCACTGATGAATTTGACCTATCTGCACTGCGTATGGGACTGTAATGATGAAGAGCAAGGGCAGGTTAAAGCCACCAGTTCTGACTTGTTGATTCTTTGCTACCTGGGTGACTTGGCCAAGTTACTCTGCCTCCATCCCCATGTCTGTGAAGTTGAGACCATGGCTATTCCTATCCCATTGATTTGCAAGATTAAATGTTATAATGACCAATATGTAGCAATCTATCGAAATAGGTTAAATATCATCTTCATTAATTTTATGACTACGGGATGGGAATTATGTCATTGATTCTGACCGAATCTTCATACAGCGTTCTGTGTAATCTTGGACAAATGATGTGTACCTGGGCCCAGATTTTTTCTTCAGTAAAATCAGTGAAGTAACACCAACCTCGCTGGCTCTGCCTGTAACAAGCAAATAACAGAATTATGTAAAAATCCTTTAAATAGGGAAGTGTTATATCCAAGTGGGAGATATTATTAGTGTTACCATATTGTCTGTACTTCCTGCCCGCCCCCTTTTCTATTTGTTCCTTCTTTTCTTTCCTACTCTCTACTTACTTTCTCAGATGAAATTGGCAAAGGGTGGAGTAGATAATATTTGAGATCTTTCGAAAAATTAGAGTTGACAAGTATGGATGGTATGTAGTCTATAGCTACGAGTCCTCCAATATTTATCTATAAAAAACTGAGCCATGGTCTAAAATTTTCCTTGTGATTTTTTAACTTGAAAGGAAAAACCGTGTTTTCACACTGTGTGTGCCAGAGACCCACATGTTATTCTGACATGTTACAACTTCTAATTGCTTCCTTTCGGGTTTGAAAAGTATTAAAATTGTCTAGCTTTATAATAAACAATTCCCATTAAAAACAATCTCAGCTTGGGAGAGTCCCCAGAAGAGAATAGGGCAGATTATCTGCCTCTGCTGGTGAGAGTTGTCAGGATCTTCGTTACAGGAGCCTCAGGCCCTGGGGTAATTCCATATGAGGTTGGCCTTAAAGGCAACACTGTTTCCACATAGTCAGCTTAAGTGGTCCCTGGTAAGTAGTAAAGAAATGGTTTCAGTAGGTTATTCTTAATTTTTAGAGCCCAGGTAGATTCCAACACATTCCTTTTATGCCTCCTACATAATTTTCTATTTGTGCAATATATTGAATTTCTATTCCAATTTTCCATAATTTTACTTAAGGGACACTTAGTACTTGATAACAGCTTTTTTCTAATTGATGCATCAGAACTTTTGCTTTTTTGCCATTAATACTAAACCGTTGAAATGAGACTAATAGCTGACATTTTTTCCTTTTTATGTAATAAAGAAGAGTTCTTTATATCTGGCTTCGGCTCTCCTTTATCTTATCCTTCTTTTCTCCTCTTCCTTCTTACCCTTCTCATAGACGAGATGAGTGTTGTCCAAGATGCCACCCAGCACTGAGGCAAATCGGGTGAGTGCCATTGTCTTCACATGGTCCCTATGATGTGGATCTAGTTCTCAAGGTCACAGGACTAGGGAGCTCATTAGATTGCATGATGAGGAAGTGGTTTACAATCAGGAAACCCACCACAAATTTATTTATAAATAAGAAGGTCAATATATTAATTTATAATAGAAAATATTTCTTATCATGACCAGAATATTTATGACTAACCATCCTGGTATTAGCAGGCTCACCCCTAAATTGTGTGGGGCCTGGGGCAAAAGTACAAATCAAAGCCCACATTCCACCTAAGTGTCTATAAATAATTAATAAGTTGTTAATTAAAACATGTTCTGTCTTCCTACTTTGACAAATATACCTTCATCATGATCTAGAAGGCCAGTACAGGATTAGAATTCTTCAATTCCTTATGGGAAGGAATCAGCTTCATGGCTCCCAGACTCCATCCTATGTTCTTCATCCCTGATTCTTTCCCTGACTTGTTATGGGAACACCTCTGCTGACACGAAGTTCCATCCACCCCACCAGCAATCAGTCACTGATTGGTCATTCCTCTGGCTGTCCTTGGGGCATGAGACTCAAGGGAGAACCAGTACAGACTCTTGAGGCAAGCTTGGAGCCATTTGGGCGGGTGACTCTAGGGTCTTGGGCACTTAGAACATGACCCTACAGCTAGCCCTGTAGCCCAGAATAGGTTTCAGTTGGCTCAGGTGCTTTAGGCTTGCGACCTGGCCTCAGACCACAGTGTGTGACTCCTCCTGACACTGATTAGGGTACTCAGCTCCTCTGTCCTTGTTTCAGAACTTGCTGGTTTGGCTGCATCACCACTTACTTTCTTCCTCCCCAGTCTTACCTGCCCCCTCTCCTTCATCTCCTTACCAGTATTCCCAGCTTCCCACATTCTCTCTGCCCCTTTGCTCTGTCTAGACGTCTTTGCATACATAGTCACATTTTGTTTCTAGAAAGGGCAAAATTGATTAAATTGAATCAAACAAATGACAAGTCTGCAATCTTGAAATTCCCCTGAGTCACCTTGCCTGGATTTGGGGTGGGTTTCTCAACTCCTTAGTCACCTGTTTTTAGGGATTTTCTGGGTTTATGTATCTATTATTAATCTCACTTATTATGCAAGCTTCCTTAACCATTATCAGAAATCATTAACAGATATTTCACTGGTTACCACGATATTTTTAATATAATCATATTTAATATGTGGTTATTATATGATTATCATATGACTATATGATTATTATATGAGTATATGATTATTCATATTTAATATAATCATTTAATCAATATAATTCCCATTTTCTTAAGTAAATACAGCATAAATTCCTCCTCATTATTAAGAAAACACCTCAAGTTCATCACAAAAACCAATAGTTCTCATACTCTAGCAAGCATCAGAGTCATCTGGAGGGCTCATGAAAACTCAGATTGATGGCTTGGGGATATGTGTGTATATGTGAGAATTTGCCTTTCTAACAAATTCCCAGGTCATGCTAATGCTGCTGGTCCAGGGGACACACTTTAAGCACCACAGCTTTCCCTGTGCATGGCTCACTTCCTCTCCAAGTTCATTCTTCAGTATGGCACTATCCATCTTCCATTCTCACTGTTCACTGGCATTGCTCTGACCAGAGCCACCAATGCTCTCCAATGACTAAATCCAAAGGCTGAATCTAAAGAACACTTTTACATTGTCCGTCAGTTTCTTAGAGAATTTCTGATACGTTTGATGTGACTACTTCTTCTATATTCTCTCTTTGAGTTTTATGTCCCACAACTTTCTGGTTCTTCTACTTCTCTGGATGCCATAGTTTTCTTACTGCACTCTCTGCCTGGAAGCCTCTACCCACCTGTCTTTCTAGACTAGGATCCAGTGTCATTTCCTCAAAGAAGCAGTTTCTTTTCTTGCCCCAAAACATGGATGACCTTCCCCCCGCCCCCACCGCCACATTCTACTCTACTTGCACTTGTATCATTCCCTCTCTAACACCTCTAATGGGATATATTTACTAGTCTCCTTGCTCAGGGAGAATTTTGACCAGGGTTTTTTGTTGCTGTTATTGTTCCCCTAAGTATTGCTAAACAACATATGTGAAGATTTTTTTATGGTCTCTTGTCACCCCGCTTGCTACCTGTGCCCATCTCATTCTTTGGTATGTAGCAAAGGTGTGTTTATGTGAGGCATGTCAGAAGGGTGAAAGCCAAGTCTCTGGGTTGAGACAGATGTCAACTGCTGGGTATCCACTTGACAAAGAGCTAGTTGCCCACGAAGGGAAACCCTTCATGGATGCAGGTGCCAGTGGCAGTGTTTTGCAGGCCTGGTAATCTGAGGATGTAAAGTCAGCCCCCATTCATCTCTTGCATGCCTGAACAATGTCATGGTTGTCTTTCACTGAAAATAGTTTTCTGTTTACATGGCTTTCATGGAGTTGGCATTCTCTATCTTTTCTCATTAAACTCTTTGCCCTCATCCCCTTTCCCCTTTCAACTCTCCTCCCTGCTTCGGAAAAGGAGACTATGTCTCTGTATCTTCAGAAAAGAGGCAAATGTTTTATCCATTATAGGAGTTCACTGTGTCCTCTAGGCTTAAATCTTTGGAAGCAAAGTCAGGAAGAAGAAAGACTTTTTTTCGTCTTTGCTTTTTTCACCCAATTATGTCGCTTTCCTGAGTAATGTGCTGGGTGCTTCTCTGTAGGATGACGTGCGGGTGAGAAGTACTGTCTCTGCAAAAAGGAAGTATGTTGGTTATTATGCTGGAACATAGCCTATGATTCAATTCATCATGCTGCCAGAGGGCTCGACTACAACCGCTCTGTGGCCAGGATCTCTGTGATACTCACCCTCGTGGCCACCTTGCCTGTCATACTGTCATGCTGTTCTTGTTTACTAGGAAATCAGGAGACATCATCGTCTTACACAAAATGATAGCCTATTGCTACATCTTTAGAATTTCAAAGAGTACACAGTGAACCCCTAACATTAATGCACTCTTGGGGCTTTTAGGTCCGCAGGTCCGAAAAGAGCCCTTTGAATAACGATCCCCTCCCCTCCCCTCCCCAAAGCCCTGTTTCTCCGCATAATCCAGGGTCAGTAGCAGCAGTAGGAAAGCCAGCAGCCGTCACATATGTGTAAGTCAAGCTTCTCTCCATCTGCTTCCTCCTTAGGGAAAATCTAATGCTAAAATGACTTTCTAAGGGGAGGAATAGAAGCACAGCTGCTATCACCACCATCTCTACAGAGTCGCGAGATAAAAAAACCTGCTTCCTCTCCCCCTAAGCCCTGGTTTCTTTTGGCCACGTTTTGAATGGCAGCGGTGATTCACTTTGCTGCTAGGAGGCTGGCTCCAGCAGCACCTCCCTCGCGGCTCTGGCCTCCACCCATTTGTCTTCTGGCCCTGGGAGCCAGGAAGACAGGACTATTTCTATCTTAGGCATCTGTGTTTCTGATCAGCTGGCGTTTTAGGCCAATTGAAGTGTGAGGAGGAACTGGAACTGCTTCACATTCCTCTGAAGTCGTGCTTTCATTTGGGTGAGGGACAGAGAAGCGGGTGCTGGTCCTGAAATGCCAGAATCCCAGGGCAGGGAATTTGGGGGAGATGCCATTGCCGTCTTTGGGAATTCTGCTAGAGTTCAGGGCACTTAGAATGTGGGCTCTGGAGGACAGCTGCTGACAAATCTGGCAAAGTCTTCATGTTTCTCACCAAAAATTGAAATGGTCTAAACAGAACCACTTCTGATTTCTCCAGCCCTGAAAATAAGATTGCCAGCCTGGGCAAGTGATCTCAGGTTGTTAACTTTAGTTAACCCCTCCATGTGGAAGTCCTGATTTCCCAGAAAGGCTCTAACTTTTAATATCAAAATTTTATATTAACAGCTCTTAACTTCTTTCATTTTTGTTCATGTAATATCATTCTTCTCAAGAAGGAGCATTTACTCTGATGTAGTGGGTTTGAATGTAGGGCCTGGGCATCTGCATGATTTCAATCCTCCCCCAGGTGATTCTATTGTACAGCAAAGGCAGAGAACCACTGATTGAAAATCTGTAAGATTATCTCGCTCTAAAATATTATTTCATGAGTCAAAGATTTACTAATAACCTACTGATATAATTTATTGATTGGTTTCTTGCTCCATACTGTAACAGTACACAGTTGGCATCTTTTAACTCCATAACTTGTTTTCAGTACAGAAGTATATTGCAATTGGAATACAGGGCTACATGGATTGTTTCTTTTGTGACTTAATAATAATACTGTGATATCTTACTTTTTATTGTCATTTATATTTTATCAACAGCTTTTATGCAATCTCATTTTATTCTCAAAACAATTCCATATGGTCAATGTGCTGGCATTTGTAACAGGATGGGAGAAATATTTCTGTAATGCTTCATGAGAAATGTTATCAAAAAGTAGCTTTTCTTTCCACACCCAATCCACCCTAGGGTCCCAGGAAGAGGTCAAAGTCAGGGATGTGAAATAGGCAAAACGCTTGACAAACAAAAAGAAGTGTAAATCCTGTGCCTTCCACTCTGTGTGGAAGTGAGGAGGAGGAAAGGCTAAGAAATGAGGGCAGGCCATTGGTTGGACATGACTGCATGCCTTCCTTTCTCTGGGTTGGAAACCCAAGAGGGCATCTGGGAGAGTGGTAGTCATTTTGAGAGGAAACCTGAAGGCAGAGCTAGACACTGTCCTCCACTGAAATACAGGGATGAAATAAAAGTGGAAGAAAGACATAATTACGCAAAGTTCCATGTGACATGGAAAAAATGCAGATATTCTCTTGGCCCCCACAGGGAAACACAGGGTTAAGAGCCATTGGCTTGTTCTGAGACTATGAGGTGGAGACGGTAGATAAGACACAGAGAACTCTGCAGAACCAGCAAGTGACCCGGTAGGGCCAAGTCACCAGGCGAGGGCAACTCCATATTGAGTTTAGTTGTCCCTTAAACTCATGGAAACTACTGCAGGCTCCTGGATTATCTAACTGCTCCCTCCTGATCAAAACTTACCTAATTGTGTCTCTTCTGTGTGGACACTGGTAACTGAATGATTTAAGAAGGCTGAGTCAAATAGAAAGGAGTGGAATAGAAAGACTATGTGGTCGGATAGACCTAGTGCAGCTCGAATACTTTCTAGTTTGGTCTCTTTAAACAAGTCACTTAACATCTCTCAGCTGAGAATTCTTGTCAACGTTACATGCATACATCTAGCTCTTAGAGTGATAGGAAGCTTTTAGCTACAAGTAGCAGAAATCCTAACTCAAACTGTCTTCAAAAATGAAGAAATATATTGGATAACATAATTGAGAAAGTCCAGAAGATTGGCAATGGTCAGGTGTGGTTGAATCAATGGTTTCGTTTCTTTGTGATTCTCTTACTTTGCCTTCTTGCCTAGGATGACACCTTCCTCGTACCAGTATTGAGATGGTGGTAAGAGTTCTAGACCTTAAAATGCACAAGGAAAATTCAGAGTAAAAAGAGGCCATTACTGGCAACTCTCTCTTTGGTATGAGGAAACATCTCTCCTAGAACTGCCATCAAACTGCTCTTCAAGTCTCATTTGGTCAAATTGTAGCACATACTTATTTGTGAGCCAAAGTTTTAATTAATACTTATCATAGAATGACTCAATAGATTATTCTTAGAATGGTCAGTCCTAACAGTCTTAGAACAATTTGAAGCTAGTGGTAGGGTCAGCTCTGCCTGAAGCACATGGGTTATGTGTGAGAGGGGTGGATACTTGAACCCAAATTAGAGTACTTTTTGAAAAGAGAAAATGGATGGTGGTGAGACAACCAACCATTAATATTTACCACAATTATGTAAGCTACAGCCACCGTATTTGACATGTGGTGAGCTTTCAATCAATGCTGCCTGTTTCTCTTGTAAGCAGTACTTGTACAAGATTCAAAGAAAGTAAACAGGTTTTGAGTGGTGGACAGTAAATAGTTCAGTGGGATCGGGGAAGAATAGAGAGTATATCTGTTAGTGTCCCAATAGCAAACACATAACACACTGAACTGAGACAACTGGGGAGTAAAAGAGCTATTTACAAAAGCAAAGGAACCAGGAATAGAGACAGACCCACTGTGGTGTTAGCAATGAGGGGTAAGTTACTACCCTTAGGCCTGAAGGGGCAAAAGGAGGGAACTGTTAATAAAACCTGGGGAAAGTAGCTGCCAGTTGTTCTCAATGGTGGGTGTGGGTGATGGGAAGGCATTTTTTCTCCTTGGGGGACATTTGGCAACATCTGGAAACATTTTGGATTGTCATGACTGAGGAGATGCTATTGGCATCTAGTGGATAGAGGCCGGGGACGCTGTTGAACAGATGCATACAACAAAGTGTTATATCTGGCCCAAGATATCAGTAGTGTTAAGGTTGAGAAGCCCTGTGCTAGAGAAAGCATTGTGAAAACAGAACTGTGAGAGTGTGGCCTTTGTGTATAACTGAAGACAATCTGAGACAGGAAGAGAGTTGGGGCAAGACGTATCTCTCCCTCCATCCTACCTGCCCATATTTCAGTGGCTCCCATTGGGCAAACCCAACTTGAAGCTAGAAAGCAAGGAATTTCATGGATGCGGAACATAAATGTCAACCCCACAGGACACAGAGTAAGGTGGAGAAGGTTAGAGAGTACACCTAGAGGAGCAGAGGAAAAATACCTAATGCAGAGGCCAAGAGCTGGGATGTGGGTCAGAAACCATCAAATATGGATAATTTCATATGATTCAACCATGGAATGGAATCTGAAGGCAGGCAGGCAAGATGCAGGTCTAATTAGAGGAAGAGTTTAAGTTCCTGATTCTCCATTCTAAATTATACTCACAAATTTTTGTAATTTCTGAAAACATAGGCTAAATAAATGTTTTTCCCAAAGTAGTTTCAGTGGAATGCTAGATCTCTCAAGTGTTTTTAGGTATTGTGGGCAGGGCATGGGATGGCGTTTTATCTAAATAGTTTAGGGAGTGCTGCATTAAATAATGTGAAGAAAACCTAATCAGAGAATTTGATATTCTAATATTAACATAAATTTTCCAGACAGGGACAGATTTTAAATTGTTTCCCAGACCTATTTGACTCAGTCAAGAACCTGTACATGATTTATGTCATAAAGCCAGTGTTCCAAGGGGCACATTGTGGGAAATATAGGCATACATCTTGCTGAAAAAAAATGGATTTTGCTAAAATGTGTCTGAAAGAACAGAGAAGGATGTCAGTAAAGAAACATGAAGTAACACGCAAATATTTATTTTGATAACTGCACAGAGTATCACAAATACTCAATGAGTAATGGACTCTTTTCCTTAAGCACAGCCATGGTTTAACTGTTCTTTGTGGTCTTTGAAAGCCTATCAGTGGGTTGGAGACCAAGCCTATTGTAGAATGATTCATCATATGACTTTTATCTTCTTTAGTTTTAGATAAGGATTAATAGCTTACTTTCATTAGTAAAACACACACTTGAGGCAGGCTTTGTTCCAATTAATAGAGAGCTTGTTTTTTGTAGTGATAGATGAATGGGACAGGTGATCCATTTAGTTTGTTCTGTTATTACCAAATATTCATGGATTACAAAGGTTTTGAAACACTTTATAGGGCATGCATAAATATTAATGGTGAGGACTTTTTCCATTTCTACTGATCAGAAATTTACCTAAAACAGACATAAGTGTAAAAGGAACTCATTGACTGACATACTAGAAAAGTTTACAGGTTGTTTTGGCTTTGAGTGAAGTTTGATTCAGGGGATAAAATGCTGTCAATACTCAGTTTCTCCCTTTTTCTTTACCCAGTTTTCTGCCTATTGGCTTTAAAATCTAATCCTACAGTTCCCATCTCATATCATCCCTAGAATTGTTTGTCCCAACAGTCTGAAGTATCATTGTATCTACTGGCTTTGACTGGATCATATGACAATGACTAGAGGAATTCAATGCCCCAATTGGCCAGGGTTGACCCTATGCTAACCCGGGAACCAGAGGTAGAGTCAGCTCCAACCAAAACACATAGAAGAATGAGGGGAAGAAAGGAAAAACCCACATATATGGAAGCTTGGAGACAAATACAGCAGAGGTACACTTGAACAAGTATCTTACCTAAAGATAGCTCATCACATTTTAGAGTAAGAGAGGACCTCAGGGCTTATAGATTCTAACCTGTTATTACACAGATGAGACAACTAAGAGGTAAAGAAGTTAGATGGTTTTTCTAAGCCCACAAAGCTGTTGTCAAAAGGTAGGTTAAGAATCATAGATTCCTAATTTTTAGTTCTGACTCCATTCTATTCAATGTTACATTCAACCACAAGAAGGGTGCCCACTTTGTGCAAGGCACCATGGGCAAATGGGGTGGGGGCATCATATTTGCAAAAATGTGGCAAAGGAGTTGTTATGAAGCTAACAATAGGCCAAATGTAGATGCCTTTCCAATTCTCTTACTCTAAGTTTACAGTGGCCCTATTTCCTCACCCTTGTACATTTGGCAATATCGCTCTTCATGCTGGTAAAGCTTGAGACATGTATCAGGTAGCGTGATTAGCATCAGGATACATATGCCATTAAATTAGGCCTTATATTGCTAATCAACTAGAATGCATGCCTGTGTAAACTAATTATAGCAGTGGCCACATAGATACAGTGCCCACTTTATGCAGCAAGATCAGTATTTCTTTTTGCCCTTAGAATAATTTTATTTGTCTTGGTCACCACAGAGTGCTGATGCTTATATTAGCTTCCTTTAAAATCTTTTATAGTTAAAGCTTAATAGTCAGCTTTGGTTCATCTCCTAGGGAGAAAACATCCCTGATATGATCTTTCATTAGTATAGTACTGAGTGTCCAAGTAAAAATGACAAGGAATGGAAGCAGATGCCACTCTTGGAAAAACTGTAAAGAGAAGAGTATTTTGTGACTACTTATCTTTCATCTCTCTTGATTCTGTATCTTCCTTCTTCACCTCTTGGGTGACAGTCTCCAATGTCATCTGCATTTGCAGGGCTATCCCTTAAAACTGAAATTTTTTTTTAACTTTGTCTGAAGTCAAGTGAGCTTTTCAGACCAAGAAAGGCCTATTTCTAATTTATTGTGACAAAACTTACAATTTGATTTTTTTAGGTGAATATGAGTCACCTTGTGGAGGTTCAGATGTTCTAAATGCAATACTGATACCTTTTGGACGAGCTATTTTAAGCCTAATGTTCTTTGGCCAAAGTAAAAGTCTCTCTTTTCAAATTTTAGTCTCATCAAAACCTTGTATCCCTTCTAATCTTGACAATTTAGAAAAGGGAGAAAACCTTGAAATTATCTTAAACTAGGGAAGTAGACCCAAGGCATACCCTAAGAATTTGCCATGATTGCAACTTGCAGATTCTTTGCAGATACAGGTGATAAATACTGATTCAAGGTAAAAACATACTTATGAGTTAAGAAGCCTTATTTCATGCTTTCGATACTTAGGTTCTTTGCTTCTTTTTGGAATTTTTAGTATTAGATTTATTTTTTGCAGTAAATGAACAAAGTCATCTAACATATTATAAACAAATATGGACATATTTATCAAATTGTATCTGTGGGATGTCTTGGAGATTTGTAATTATTTTATCTTGAAACTCAAACCAAAATAACCACTCAGTTCATGCTATTCTAATAAGCCAGTGACAGCATTGAACAGAAGCCCTAGTCTAGAGGAGACTCTTAAACCTCATTTAGGATGTCCCCCTATTTGTACAGAGTTACAGGAATGACGCCTATAGCTCCATGGAAGTAAAAAAAAATCATGGACGGAAATATCATAAACCTGGAAATAACTCTGCAGAAAAACAAATCTGGGAGACTTATAGCAATTTTTTTTTCTTTTTGGTTACTCCACCTGAATTTTTGTTGTAGTTTTTTTTTTCTTAAAGCAAAATGAATAACAAAACATCAAGGAAGTATGCAGCATTCATTTAGCCTGCTGCTTATTGCTCATCTGAAGGAGTATGGTCTCTGTTTTGCTTTTGATATTGCAGGGAATTGAAATTAAGATTTCTATATCAAAAAGAAGTTATAATTTCAGGAGATAAACAAGTAACCAAAGCTGCTAAAACCCCAAGAGATAAAAAGATGTTCTTTTTAAATTTCATTAGGGCCCCTCTGTTTCCAACCTCCCTACTGTCCAACAATAACAAAATCCTTGACAAAGTAGCTACATGTAAAAACCGAACATAATGAGCCACACTTTTTTTTCCTAAAGAGAATATACTAAAAATAGTTTTGAAGGTTTTTTAAGAAGGAAGAGGGATTGTAACAACCTTGATGACTTGTAGTGAGAGTTCAGGGATGGGTTTAGCAAGGAGCCTCCTACAGAATGCCCACATGAGCCACCCAAGATGTTTGGTTAGAGGATATTACATTGTGGTCACAGATGCCAAGCCTTTACCCCTACTCCCTCATCCTCTTGCAATGGGGATCTTCCTTTGGACAACCACATACACTCAGCCTTAACTCCAGTGTTTTTCAATGAAGTAGCTTATCAGTTCTACTCTCAGACACTCTACCCCCCAGCCCCTATAACACCAGGCCAATATCTCTGGTCACACTGTATGACAGTACAATGACTTCTCTACATGCCTGTGTATGTACAGACCATCCATAATAGATGTTCTTTTTGAGTGGGGATGTTACTATGTACTCCAAATTGTCTAAGGTTATTCTGTGATGAATGAGCTGATAAGTTTCTGCAATCATTCTTCTATTTGGCCAATCTCCTCTTAGTATCTTTTCTAGCTCCCATGGCACATGCCATCAGCTTATCTCTTAATCATACATGGTGGCTCAACAGTTTAATCTCTGAAGCTACATACTAAAGCAGATTTATCCTCTATTAAATTTTTCTCTTTTTACTCATTTTCCTGGATTGGGAATCCTTGAAGTGGCAATCCTGGAAAGCAAGGTAATGAATCACAGGTCCTATGCCATATCTGTTCTCCCTCTAGACCATATAGAAGTGCTTGCTATAAACGTACCAGATTCCTTAAGCTTGTGGTTCCTTTCCTAGGGCACACTCTATTCCATGTTCAGGTTCTGTCTGGCTCTACATATAGCCCCATGGAACTTGGAGCTTAGGAAACTGGTACAAATATGTTGATACTCCTGCCATTGCTTTTGTTGTGAGTATTAAAGTTCTTTGTCTCTGACAGAGTCTTGTGTCTTTTGTTAGCATCCGTGGACCTGTGGAAGGCTACTTATTAGCTTGTATAGTTTGGAGTTCTACTGTTTCCAGCAATTCTCCACTATGTCAAACTTATTTAAGTAAAATTCTCCACAGTTGTGAGCCTGTACCTCTGCCTAAATGTACAGGCATTTTTTTCCTCCCTTACTTTCTTCTTTCCTTACTTTTTAGGTTCTTACCAGTATCTATCTATCTATCTATCTATCTATCTATCTATCTATCATCATCATCTATAATCCATCCATCTCTATCTACTTATCTGCCATCTACCGTTTTTTTTCTTTATTCAATAAACGTTGAGTGCTTTCTATATGTCAGGCACTATTCTAGGTTCTGCAGTAGCAAACAAACAAAACAAGCTAGTATCTCTCACTTTTGTCTATATCTTTATTTGAAAAAAATTAGAAGCAGATTTCAAGGAATACATACAACTAGCATAATCCTACTAGAAATAAGTAAAGAAGAGATGAAATACAAGGAGGGAAAGGATAAAGAAATAGAATAGTGCTTAGGGACAAGATTAATACAAAAAGAGAAAACATTTTGTTTTTGCTGCCAATTTGACTCTTAACGTTTATGCCGAAATATTCTAGTTCTATTGGTATGAAAAGGTCCCTAGAATAGTCATATATTTTAAGAAGGCCCAATGCCCAGGCACATAAATAGCTTCCCTTGAGATTGCTTCACAATTGAAAGTGCTTTACTCTTCTATGGGAGCATCTAATCATGAGGACCACATCTAGAAGTCACAGAGTAAGAGCCCATCTAAGCCATGTCCATTTCTGGGCTTTGATTCCTCATTCATAAACTGCTTTATTGTAAATCTACAGCTTGTGTCTCTCCAGTAGTGTGGTATTTTATGTGTTATAATATACAAATGCAGAGACATATAAAGGTGAAAAGTGATTATGATTCTAATATGGGACATAAAATATTACCCTTCAAATAAGCTGTGCATGTAGAAAATTCATATTTATTCCTTCACTTGTCCTTTATTGTGCCCAAGTTCTGGCATTTCAGCTCCTTAAGATTCTAACTTGGTCTTTAAGATATCTCTTATATATTAAACTATTGCAATAAGGGTTGCTCAGCATGTTACTTGTTAATAAAGGACATCTGCATTTGTTTTAATGCTTATTTAAAAAGAAATTGGGATTTAGTGCTTGTCGGCACTAATGGAATCAATGGTACTTTAATATGTGTTCATGGCACTTCAGTTCCCTTAACAGCAGAAAACAGTAAGGTTATTATCCAAACACACTGTTGCTCTGAATGAAAGAGAAAGTATATGGAATCTAGAAAAGGCAAAGAGGGCATGTGATTTTGCTAGTGTCAGGTCATTTAAACCCAAATGAAATATATACATTTTCTCCTTTGCTACATTTTAATTCAAAGGACAAACAAAATCTTAACAGCAGGTGTTGGTAAATCCATCATACATCTTAGCAAAACTAAAGGAAAATGAACATGCTTGGTGCTCCTTCTTATGAAATTTCAATGAGCTACTAACTGTCAGTTGCTAGCTTTAAGAAGGGATTTTTCCTCCCTGTTGATAGAAATATCTTCAAAAGACCAACTGATTAAGAGGGAAGTAAGGGAAGATGTGTTCTGAAGGAACAGAAAAGAGTGATACAATGAGTTAAGCCTTAAGTCATTGTATTCAACTCAACAAAGCAGGAAGGCAAATTAGTGCTGGGAGCTTTGACTTGTAAACCGTGCTTTTGGGCCACCAAGACTACCTTTATATTGTACCTGTGTAGAGTTTTATTTTTTAGTGTTCACTCCTGGGTGCATTCATTACATCTGGAGGAAAATTTTATAATTTAGGCACTGTAGCCTGTTAAGTGAGAGACTAGAAATAAGATTATAAGAAAGTAAGCTGTAATTACCCTCCGAAAGAAAGAAACTATTCATCCGTTTGATATCTCTATCAAAATGATCCTGAATATTTCCTAGGATAGCTAATCCTTAGCTTTTTAAAAGACTGGTGAACATTTTCTGCAGTTAAAAATTAGTCATCCATTTTGAATTAGTAAAGAGTATGCTTAACTTTGGGAATAATTTCTGTAGTTACTGGAAAATATCTGTTTTATTGATCTTCTCTTACCATTCACTTTATTCTTCTTTAAGATGAAATAATAAACTTAAATCCTTAGCTAAAAGAAAGTCACTTGAATTCTCATACAATTGATTTTTAAACTTTACTTAATGGTTTAGAGACTCTAAAAGAATCTTCTCTGAAATATAACCTTTTTCAAGTCTTGTATAGAATGAATAATTTTTGGCATTTTTGGAAACTGGAAGGATGACTAATGATTAAACGTTTGAAATACTAGATTAGGAATCAGCAAACTTACCGTATTATCTCAGCTCAAAACACTGTGATCTCAGACACCGTACATTCCTGAGTTGTTATAAAACCCAATAAGACAATTTTAAGGAAGTGCTTTTTACTTTTTTGGAAGAAAGGTTTTACATCAATATAAAGCATTAATACAAGTTGGCTTGGAGTGCCGTTGTCTGATATCTGGGAGTTCATACCATATTCTCTATTGCTAGTGTCTAGTTACATAAAACACTCTAGGATTATGCTGTCAATTTAATAGCCATGCAGGGTTTTTGTTAATGCACACTTTAAAAGACGACACTAAACAGTCAGATCAATGAACTGTTAGAAATCATTCTGTATGTGGGTAACCGCTTCCTGTATCATTCCTACTAGTTTCCTAAAGGAACGTTTTCCTATCTTGAATTCCAGCAGGCTATATTTACTTTCACATCACAAAGTTAAACGTATTATTTAAATTTTCTCACTTTTGAAGAACAATGACAAATGAACAAATAAACATCAGTGGTCTCGAATGTGTCACAAAGGAGGGCAATAATTCTATTGTGAATCTACAGTGGATTGCTGGACACAAGTCCAACAGCAGTGAATTAAGTCAATAATAATACTGCAGCTTCAATCCAGAAAGAATGGACTGCCTAGAAGGCAAGTTTATATATAGCACAATTTCTGCCACAGGACTGTGGCTATTTTCAAGTCTTTTAAAATGTATTTCAGGTAGCATTCTTAGCACTTTAACGTGGGGCCGTTTTCTTCAATGTTCTCTTCGGGGTGAATAGCTGTCATCCTACAAAATAAGAATTCAGGCCACATGTCAAACTTTCAAGGAGGTGCACTGGGAGGTGATAATGCCCAAAAGATAAATTGGAAAGATACCATGGGTATTAGCTTGTGTAAATGCCGCTTTCAATTTGTGTAGCAGCCACTGTAGTGCTTTCAGAACAAGATAATGAATTAAATGTAATTCTTGGCTGTCCCCTCAAGTCCTAATAAGGACCAAATAGCTGGATTCAAACTGATTTGAAACCTACCCTGGAACCATTCCATGGATGCCTCACTTTCACTCCATAATTGGGCCAAGACAAGTTTTAATATAGCTTAATTTCTACCCTCCTTAGAGCACGGAGAGAATGGCTCTTGAATTCTAGCAAAACCTCATGTGTTTTCTTGCTTATGAAGGACTCACCAAAATGTCAAGACTTTTGTCCTTGGTGCTTATTTCTGAAATAGCATAGTGTTTGTATTTTAGCCAAAGAAACATTGCTGTTATATATGCTTCCCTTTTCTTCCTGTTAACCGAGGTCATAATGACAATACAAGTCAGCTCTTTTGTTACATAGTGTTGTAGGTTGGCCTTAAAGGAAACTTTTGTTTTAACTAAGACACTTCAATCTTTCAACATAATCTCACCCAATACAGTTTGGTTCATTTGAATAATATAAATAAGTATAAAACATGTTTCCCAGCTTACAGAGCTCAAAATAAATTTGGATGGAGGAAGTGGACAGTAAAATCAAAACACTTGGATATTAATTTGAAACAATCAACTCGGATTTTATCGTATGAAATTCATTTTAAGTGGACAAAAATGTAGATGGTATTTTTGTTTGGCCTTCCACTGCTAGGTATTGCTAGGAGTGTACTGAAAAGGGTTTGTCATATGGAAGAATTGTGAGGGCCAGTTAAGCAGAGCTCATCTCCTTTGGAATATGCAAGCTGATATTTTCTAAACTCAATTTGTATTTTAATTCATGTTTTGCAGGGCTTTTCCAAAATTGGTTCAACCAACCAGTTAATCAAAAAGGATTCATTAAAGCATTTCCCTGCAAGGCACTGTTTATAAAAATTTAAGCAGATAGCATCATTTAGGTTTGAACGCTATACAGGGAGAATGAACCCATGGAGTCAAGGTTTCCTAGAGGAAGAGGCAGGATGACTCAAGGCTCTTTTGTCCACAGCCAAGTGGTTAGAGCAACTTCTCTCCCGTGAGGGTGTCCTGGTTGTTGCCCTGCCTTTGCTTGTAGCTCTCACTGGTCTCAGGATTACAGGCTTACACTTCTCTGCCCCATATCTTACCTCTAACTGCTTTGAAAGTTGTCTTCTTGAACTCATCTACACCAGACTCTAGGTTCTACCTGATTCTGTCTTGTCAACCTGTTTCTAGGGTTGTTCCCGGTAATGGCCCAGGCTTCCAGTAGGATTTCCATAATGGAAATTTCTGAATGAAAAGTTTTCTTTACATTATACTACAGCCTTGTTTGCCTTCAAACCCTTGGTAAATTACACTCTTCAAAGTACAAGGGGGACCTTTGAGACTTGCAAAATTTAGGTCAGGAGCAGGATCTCTATTGGGTGAGTCTCCCTTTTGAGCAGTGAAACTGAGTTGGTGGCCCCAGTGAGTCATGCTAAGCCACCACCAACCAAGGCAGAGTGGGTCAGGGTCTTGTATCTTTTCAGAGGGGGAAGGAAAGCTGTGGTCTGCCTCATTCACCAGAGGGCCTGGAGTGCTCTTGTTTGTGTAGCTTCTGTGGAATTAATTTAAATCAGAGAGCATTCTTCTGTTGAGGCTCTTACAACCACACACTCTGACAACCCAGAACTTTTCTGGATTCAAAGAAAAGGAGTAATTTTAAGAAGAAAGAAAATTCTTGCCTCTGGAAAAGCAGGGTAAAAAAAAAGGCGATGAGATCTGAACGGTAGTGAATTTATTCTTTTATTCAACAAGAGGGAAGATAAAGAATTCTTATACACCTAAAAATTTCCCAAAAGCCTAGCTTTTTTAATAAAAAAAATTGTACTTAGTCTCTACTTGTGGTTTGAGACATTTTGTTTTAAAAATATGCTAAATAAAATGTTCCCTGTTTAAAAAAGGAAGAACGCCTTTGCACTAACAAAAGGCATGCTGCAGAAAAGAACTTGGCAGAGATGGAGTGGAGTCCAGGCAACAGCAGAGTTGGTTAGGAGAACCTGGGGTCAAAATACCTGATTTTTGCATATAGTCTCGAGAGGGGGCCACATGAGACAGTAAGCAGAAAATCACACAAGGAAGCACCAAGAGTCCCAGAGGGAGATTCCAGATACTAAAATCAGGGCCAGAGCTGAGTTAACAGCCAAATGGGAATTCAGGTATCATGAAAAGGAATAGGACTATCAGGTAATGGCTCCTAAAGTTTTGCTGAACAGATTTCTTCAGTATCAGCTAGGTTTACTGGTCCAATCTAACTTGTAAACAGATAAACCAGTGGTGTCTTCAGGCTAGCTCAGGCTTCTGACACAATCACTGTGACAAAATTTCATTATGTGAAGATACTAAGAGAAATATGCACATAAAAGCTAGTCAAATAAGTCCATATATCTAAAAGACATTCCACGTTTCTCATAATCTATTCATCACATGTGTGAGAAAGCATCCTTTCAACAAGAAAAAATCATTTTAAATTGGATATCCATTCCAAAGTGTGAACACCCTATATCTTTTATGCCTCCCTCTTACATTACCCATCAAATAGCAGATAAAGCCATGTGCAAAGGTTTGGGGAGAGTCCCCAGTGAGGGCTACTGTGAAGACAAATGGTTAATGTCTGCTCTCCCAGCTGCTCAGTTAATTACTGTAATAGAAAACATCTTGAGTGAAAACACTGCGTACAGTTATTAGCAATTAACCCACAACTCTAAAAATCACAATTCTTACTAATAATAGAACATTGCCCAGCCAGCCTAATTATAATTTCTACACAAGAGTCTTGTATTTTCAGAAAATGTGAAATCTTGTATGTTACTACTATTGAAAATGTGAATAGGAAATTCAGATGATGATTACACTGAGAAATGCAAAATGGAGTAGAGTAGATAGAAGCAGAGGGGGCATGATTTATGTGGTAGTAGACTAATTCCCAGACATGCAAAAGACTCAGATATATTAGCCAGCAGAACTTTTCTCTGAGTGTTTACTACAGTACAGGGCCCTGTGGTGTTTAGTGCTTGATGGTACTAAAGTGGTGAAGAAGGCAGGATAGAATCATGCAGGGCAGGATCAATCCATGAAATAAAATAAACAGATGTGGTATTGCTTTGTTTTTCTTTGAATCACATAACCTTAGATACAGCACAATCTTGAAGCTCAAATGATTTTCTCCCATTTGGATATGTCTCTTCTACTGTTACTCATATGCTGACTTTGCCCAGTGTTTACTGGTCTTCTTGCCTTTCTAGAACACACCAAGTTTAGTATTGCCTCAAAATCTTAACACTTGCTATAACTTTTGTCTGGAGGATGCCTCAAAATCTTAACACTTGCTATAACTTTTGTCTGGAGGATTTGTCCTCCAAATTTGGCATGACTGGCTCCTTCTGAGAATTCAGGTAACTGCTCAGAAAAGGCCTGATCACACTATAAAACAGCCTGCCTCTCCTTTCTTTCTATCCTAGGACATTCTTTTATTTTTCCATACATATACCACCATCTGATGGATTAACCTGTTACTCTTTCTTTCTTTCTTTTTTCTCTTTCTTTCTTCCTTTCTTCCTTTCTTTCTTTCTTCCTTTCTTCCTTTCTTCCTTTCTTTTCTTCCTTCCTTCCTTCCTTCCTCTTTCTTTCTTTCTTTCTTTGTTTCTTTGTTTCTTTGTTTCTTTCTTTCTTTGTTTCTTTCTTTCTTTCTCTTTCAGATTTATTTATTTTGGGGGGAGGGGCAGAGGGAGAGGGAGAGAAAATCCAGCAGACTCCCCATTAGCATGAAGCCCAACATGGGGCTCGATTCTGTGACTCTGAGATCATGACCTAAGCTAAAACCAAGAGTCAGATGCTTAACCCATTGAGCCACCCAGGTGTCCTGATTCTGTTATTTCTTAATTTATTATATCAGGCTGTGTTTATTGACTTCCTTTTTATTTTGGATCTGCTAAACCCCCACTTCCCCAACCTTCCTTTCCTTTATGCTCTTAGTAGTTTATCACAAGTATGCATGAATATTTCTATTGTGTTATATGTCGCATATTATTTGCAGCTACACCAAATAATGTCTTAAGATATTTCCTTTCTCATTTGAGCTTTGGTTTTTGTTGTCATTTCACAGATGTCATTTTCTTGTGTAGTTTTTTCTCACTTATTGGTGGTTAATTTTCTCCCCAAATGCTCTAATACCTAGAAATAATTTCTATATCTCCTAAATGTGTTAAATGACCCCTCCCTTTTATTTTCCAGAGATTTTCACCCTATGCCCCCTACTTATTCCCAGCTGGTAGGATGCTTTTTTAGTTCTGACTCACAGCTTGGGTTGTAAAAATTCCCTTTGCTGGGGTGCCTGGATGGCTCAGGTGTTTAAGCGACCGACTCTCGATTTTGGCTCAGGTCATCATCTCAGGATAGTGAGATCGAGTCCCCTGTCGGGTGGGCTTCATGTTCAGAGGGGAGTCTGCTTAGGATTCTCTCTCTCTCCTCTCCCTTCATGTGTGCAACTCTCTTCCTCTCTAAATAAATAAATAAATAATCTTAAAAAAAATTCCCTTTGCCAACTTCCTGGAGATTCTCTTTGTCTCGTAAGTGCCAAAGCACGTATTTCCTGATTTCCATGTCTTTCTTCTTATTTCCTTCCTTCTTTTTTCACTTCCTCATTTTGCTGAGACATTTCCTCTAGGAGCTTCCTAAGAAAGGGTATAAGATTGGGTCAATTTTTTGAGTTTTTTTATGTCTGAAATTGTCTTTCTCTTATACTTGATTGATAGTTTAGTTGAGTATGGAATTCTAGGTTGAAATCATTTCATAATGTTATAATTGTCAAATCACTATTTTGTGCACCTGAAACTAATATAATATTGTATGTCAACTATATTACAATTGTAAATCACTGTAAAAAACAATTTCTCATTTTCTGAGTGTTTCTTTTTTATAGCAAAACATTTTTTTTGTGTATGTGAATGTAGTATATTCTCTTTCTGTTTAATTGTAATTTTAGGGGGAAGGGGACATTTTTCCTCCTTTTTTCAGTTTTCTTTTATCTACTCTTTTCCTATAGGTCTCTACATAGTGGAAGCTTTCTTCACATCTCATGACCCTCAGCTAATTAGGTTTAAGCATAAACATACAAAGATTGTTGAAAGGAAGCTCTATTTTTGTAGGTGGGAATAGTTAAGTGGTAGAATTCATTGGAAGGTTATCAATCACTGGCCTTTTCATTGGGGTCTCCAGAGAACAATCTTTCAACCTCTACAAGGTGCATGATATACACTTGGATACAGGTTTTTTGGGGACTACAGGTGAGAAGGGCCACAAAGGGGCCCCTGTGCATCCTGTAGACTTTTACTTAATTTTCCTATGTTCTTTGCCTCACCCCTGTTCTGTACTGTGTCAAGGATGAACACCTGCAGTTCAGCTTTTCCAGGAAATATATCACCTCTCTCTTGGGGGACATAAGGAGAAGATAACATCAGAGAGTCATCTACCCTCCATACTCTACAACCAGATCCCTCATTTTAGGCTCACACATCACCTACTCCTTCCAGGGACCTTCAAGTACCAAGTTCTTTTGCATTCTCTCTGGGGAACTGGCGCACTTCTCTTCTGGGCATTGTCTTCTGCAGGTACCTGCCTTGTAACGTTTATGACTTCTCTCTACCAAGGCAGTTAGGAAAGGGCTCATCAGACTTCTACCTTCCCAACTCTTCTGGAAATATTTGGCTAGTTGTGGTCTCCTCTCCCATTTTTCTTGATGGATAATATCTTTTTTTTTTAAAGATTTTATTTATTTATTTGAGAGAGAGAGAATGAGAGACAGAAAGCACGAGAGGGAAGAGGGTCAGAGGGAGAAGCAGACTCCCCGCTGAGCAGGGAGCCCGATGAGGGACTCCATCCCAGGACTCCAGGATCATGACCTGAACCGAAGGCAGTCGCTTAACCAACTGAGCCACCCAGGCGCCCTGATGGATAATATCTTGAAATAATTTTTTTATTCTTCATTTAGTGAGGTTTTCTGAGGGAGAAGGGATAAAATAGTACTAAACTAGAACACTCTGCTTTTTTTTTTTTTAAAGATTCGGTATATATTTTTTAAGCTGTTTTCTGTATTTATCTAACATAGTGGTTTTCAAACTTTAGTGTGTATCAGAAGCACTCGAAGGGCTTGTTAAAACAGATTGCTGTGCCCCACCCCCAGACTGTCTGATTCCTTATTTAGGGTATGGGACTGAGGATTATTTCTAACAAGTTCCTAAACAATGCTAATGCTGCTGATCTGGTAACCACACCTTGACAAACACCAATTTATATGTATGGCCTTTTAGTTTAATTAACTCTGGTTCTTCCATATTCTAAGATGTATACCTACTGATCATTTACGACCCACCTCATGTGTATACTCTAGCTTTTTCTGACCATACAGAAAGTATAACCTGCCCCAAAGTAACCTCCCCCTCTTCTATATTTTATTCCTACTTCTCTCATTATACTCATCACCTTGGACAAATCACATGTTTAATTTCCCAGAATAAGTTCTTTAAGTATATAGAACCTGTCTTATTATTTTAGATTCTTCTCCCTTCTCCTCCACTTCTCATCCTCCTTCTCTAACTCTTCCTCCTGCCCTCCTCCTTCTTAATTTCTATTACCTCATCCATTGCCTGATATAGAGAGGCATGATGAACTGAACTGAAGTTATGTTACCACGTACAATCAAATGTAAGACATAAGTTTGGAATGGTTGCTCTCCGAAATTGTGAATGTCTTAATTCATTTATCAGTGTGTCATGTAACCAAGTCAGGCATGCAGATTACAGTGGCTTTATGTAAAGTAGCTGATCTGTGAACTCTTCTTCACCCGTCCCAAGGATGATAAGGAGCTTACCTTAGAAGGAGAATCAATGGACTGCTAACTTCATTGAGAAAGTCTTGCCATACATCAGGGAAATCCAAATCAAAACCTCAATGAGATACCACCTCACACCAGTCAGAATGGCTAAAATTAACAAGTCAGGAAACGACAGATGTTGGCAGGGATGTGGAGAAAGGGGAACCCTCCTACACTGTTGGTGGGAATGCAGGCTGGTGCAGCCACTCTGGAAAACAGTATGGAGGTTCCTCAAACAGTTGAAAATAGAGCTACCATATGATCCAGCATTCGCACTACTGGGTATTTACCACAAAGATAAAAATGTAGGGATCTAAAGGGGTACGTGCACCCCAATGTTTATAGCAGCAATGTCCACAATAGCCAAACTGTGGAAAGAGCCAAGATGTCCATCGACAGATGAATGGATAAAGAAGATGTGGTATATATATATATACATACACACACACACACACACACACACACACACACACACACACACACACAATGGAATATTATGCAGCCATCAAAAGGAATGAGATCTTGCCATTTGCAACGACATGGATAGAACTGGAGGGTGTTATGCTGAGTGAAATAAGTCAATCAGAGAAAGACATGCATCATATGACCTCACTGATATGAGGAATCTTAATCTCAGGAAACAAACTGAGTGTTGCTGGAGTGGTGGGGGGTGGGAGGGATGGGGTGGCTGGGTGATAGACATTGGGTAGGGTATGTGCTATGGTGAGCGCTGTGAATTGTGCAAGACTGTTGAATCACAGATCTGTACTTCTGAAACAAATAATGCAACATATGTTAAGAAAAAAGAAAAAGAAGAAGATAGCAGGAGGGGAAGAATGAAGGGGAGTAAGTCGGAGGGGGAGATGAACCATGAGAGACGATGGACTCTGAAAAACAAACTGAGGGTTCTAGAGGGGAGGAGGATGGGGGGATGGGTTAGCCTGGTGATGGGTATTAAGGAGGGCACGTTCTGTGTGGAGCACTGGGTGTTACGCACAAACAATGAATCATGGAACACTACATCAAGAACTAATGATGTAATGTATGGTGATTAACATAACAATAAAAAATTAAAAAAAAAAGAAAGTCTTGCCATGAAAAAAAAAATGTCAGCTGAACTAAATAGAGTGCTTAGTGATGTACTCTGCTTTCATCATGGCATAGACCTCATCTTATCAGGGACCAATATAATACACTTTGCAGTTTGGTACTGACCTCTAAACTCAACTTAAAAAAAACTGGGATATATACACATCAGAAAATTCACCCTCTTAAAGTATATATAATTCAGTGCTTTTTAGTATTTTCACAATGTTGTATAACTATCACCACTACCTAACCCCAGAACATTTTCATTACCTCAAAAAGAAGCCCCATACCCATTTACAGTCACTCCCCACTTCCCCTTCTCTCTCAAGTCCTGGTAACCACTAATATACTTTCTGTCTCTATGGATTTCTGTTCTGTACCTCTCATATAAATGGAATCATAAATTGATAGGTGGTCTTTTGTGTCTGGCTTCTTTTACTTAGAATATGGTTTTCAAGGTTCATCTGTGTTGTAGATGTATCAGTACTTCATTCCTTTTATGGTTGAATGATATTATATTGTACGGATATGCCATATTTTACTTATGTATTTATCAACTGATGGTCATTTAGTTTGTTTCCATATTTTGGTTCTTATAAATAATGCTATTATGAATATCCTTGTACAAATTTTTGTGTAGACATATGTTTTCCATTCTCTTGTGATAGAATTGCTGGGTCATATGGTAATCCACCATTTGGAAGAACTGCCAATCTATTTTCCAAAGTGGCTGCACTAAATTACGTTCCCACCAGCAATGTATGAGAGTTCTAATTTCTCTCCACCATTGTCAACACTTGTTAGTGTCTCTTTGATTATAACCATCCTAGTAGATGTGAAGTTGTATCTCATTGTGGTTTTGGATTGCAATTCTCTAGTGGCTAATGACGTTCAGCATCTTTTCATGTGTTTATTGACTATTTATGTATTCCTTGGAGAAACGTCTATTCAAATTATTTCCCCCTTTTTTCTTTTTACTGTTGAACTGTAAGCTTTACATATGCTGGATACTAGTCCCTTATCAGATATATGATTTGCAAATATTTTCTCCTATTCTGTGGGTTGTTCACTTTTTTGATAATATACTGACAGAACTTTGGATACTGATGCTCCATAGCTACATAGTAAGCTGAAGCTGTCTTCCCTTATGCTACGTAAAACACACAGTCAAAACTACAAAAAATATTCCAGGTACAAATTGGCACTATGTTTGGATGTAAATGTAGGATAATGAGCTTTCAAGTATGTTGACTGGTGATTTGGGAACTTAGCCACAATTTGAGCTTAACCTTCCAGAGAATAGCTAAAATGCTTCCTCTCTTCTTATCTGGGGTTGAAATAGATAGGCCTGAGACTATGTTGGGTTTGATCATTTTTCCTTAGGTAGATACTTTTCTTTATTTATTGAGCTTCATTGACTACTATTTTGCTCACTTATCCACTTTTGTGAAATCTTCCTCAGTTTTATCCATATTGGGTTGGGGAAGGAATGGAAAGCTCTATATTCTCAAGAACTATTTTTGATCTTTCCTGGATATGAATGACATTAATAATGGCTATTTCGGTTTGTTACTGAAGTTACTCAAGGCATGCAGACACACAAAAAAATAGGAATTCAGAATAAAAGTTGCCAGGAAAGAGATTTTGGTGTTCATTTTTCCCTCTGACAGAAAAGATGTAGAAAAACTGTGCCTTACTCAAATAATAATGAGGAACTTCTTTGCATACAAGAATTACCTTTAAGGGATTCCCAATAGCTAAAACAATCTTGAGAAAGAACAAAATTGGAGGTCTCACACTTCTTGATTTCAAAACATACTGTAAAGCAATGGTAATCAAGATTGTGTGGTATTGGCAAAAAGACAGATACACAGACCAGTAGAATAGAATAGAGAGTCCAGAAATAAACCTTGCATAAATGGTCAAACAATTTTGACAAGAGTGCCATGACTATACAATGGAGAAAGGACAGTTTCTTCAACAAATGGTGGTGGGATAATTGTATATCCACATGCAAACAATTGAAGTTAGACCCTTACCTTACACCATATGCAAAAATTAATCCAAAATAGATCGAAGACCTAAACATAAGACCTAAAACTGTAAGACTGATAGAAGAAAACGTAGGGAAAAAGCTTTAGGACATTAGATTTGTCCATGATTTCCTGAAGATGACACCAAAAACATAGGCAACAAAAATAAAAAGAGACAAAAATAGACAAAATAACTACATTGAAATTAAGAATTTCTGAGTATTAAAGGAAACAATCAAAAGAGTGAAGGGGAACCTAAGAGATGGGAGAAAATATTTGTAAATCATATATCTGATAAGGGGTTAATATCTACAATATATAAGGAATTTCTTTTTTCAAGATTTTATTTGGGGTGCCTGGGTGGCTCAGTTGTCAGGTATCTGCCTTTAGCTCTGGTCATGGTCCCAGGGTCCTGGGATCGAGACCCTCATCGGGATCCCTACTCCACGAGAAGCCTACTTCTCCCTCTCCCACTCCCCCTGCTTGTGTTCCCTCTCTCGCTATCTCTCTGTCAAATAAATAAATAAAATCTTAAAAAAAAAGATTTTATTTATTTGAGAGAGAGAGAGAGAGAGCGTGCGTGCTAATGAGCATGAGTGGAGGGGAAGGGCAGAGGGAGAGGGAGAAGCAGACTCCCTGCTGAGTGGGGAGCCCAATGTGGGACTCCATCCCAGGGTCCTGGGATCATGACTTGAGCTGAAGGCAGACACTTAACCGACTGAGCCACCCAGGTGCCCAAGGATTTTCTATAACAACAAAAACCAAATAACTGGATCAAAAACATGTGCAAAAAATGGACAATTCTCTAAAGAAGATCTACAAATGGCCAACAAATATATGAAAAGGTGCTCAACATCTCAAATCATAAGAGAAATTCTATTAGAATCACAATGAGATGTCTCACACCCATCAGAATGGCCACTATACAAAGAACAGAAAATAAGAAGTGTTGGGAAGGATGAAGAGATAATGGAACTTTTGTGCACTGCTGATAGGAATATAAAATGGTGCAGCCATTGTGGAAATCAGTAAGGAGATTTTCCCCAAAATAAAAAAAAAAAATAGAATTACCATATGATCGAGCAACCTCACTTCTGGATATATATCCAAAAGAACTCATAGCAGGATCTCAAAGAGATACTTACACATCCAACTTCATTGCAACATTATGCACAATAGCCAAAAGGTAGGAGCAATCCAAATGTCTGTCGACAGATGAATGGATAAACAAAATGTGGTGTATAATACAATGGTATATTATATAGCCTTAGAAACAAGGAAATCCTGTCACATGCTACAACATAGATGAACCCTGAGGACATTATGCTAAGCAAAATAAGTCACAAAAGAACAAATACTGTATGATTCTACTCATGAAGAATCTAAGTAGTCAAAATCATAGAAACAGGAAGTAGAGAGCTATTTGTGAAGGGCTGGACAGAGAGGGAAAGGAGGAATTAGTGTTTAATAGAAATAGAGTTTCAGTTCTGCTAGATGAAAAAGTTCTAGAGATCTGTTGCACAACAGTGTGAATATATTTAACACTACTGAATTGTGTATTTAAAAATGATTGATAGTAAATTTAATGTTATGTATTTTTTACCTTCCTCCACATACACAAAAGAATTAGCTGTGCAAGGTATAGTTTCCAAAAAAAGTCCAAGTCAATGTATAGCTGGGCTAATCTTCTAATTATGTTCTCATAAAAATGTATAATTCTGAAGTTGGTAATTCTATCTCACATCTGATTGGCCAAATCTTTATGGTCAATGAGTAGCACAGTACTGAGAAATTATGTGTAAATCACTAGACAGATATCTTAGGAATTTTATGCTGAATTTATCATTTTCCTTAAAAAGAGAGAGAGCTCTTGGTTCATGGGGACAACATTTAGTAGCAGATGAAACCAAAGTGAGAACGATTATTCACATCTTGGTGTGACAATCCCAGTTGGTTCCTGGGTGAATTTCATTCTATTTTGCCTGACATCAAGATTTCAATGTACATGGCTCATTAGTGCTTGTAGGCATTTCTATAATGGCAATTTATTACACTTTCAGGTGACAGAAGCTGTCCTTTGAAGAATTATATTTTGACCTCCTCCTCTTCCAACCCACAACACCTGCCGACCGAAGTGGCCTGCTTTCTTTTCCTGTCCCCATACAGATACTGGAAGTTTTTGTGTGCAAAAGCAGAGCAGGGCTGAAAAGCTTTCGCGGGAAGGTTTTTGCAGCAGCCTGCTTGTTGAAATGCATGGATCAACAATTTCTCAATTAGAAGGAGATAGACGAGAAGATAAAGTATGCGGTGACTGTAAAGCTTCAAGCAGCAGCTGAGGAAGATTTTGAGAACATCTGGTCAGAATCTATTTCTTTTTAGGTAAGCATTCCTATTTACAACCAGCATACATAAAGCATGAAATTGGCTTACCTGCCTCCTCCTAACATGGGAAAAGCTGGTTAGATTTATTACTCCTTTGATGCAGGTCTGGAGAGAGTGAGGTGGCATGTGCATTCCCACTGGAGGTGCCCCCAAATCTTTTGGACTCCTCTCAGAGAGAACATTTGTCTGCTACACCAAATCCATTTTTAAGAGCCTGTCCAGGTTGACGTGTAAAAAATCATTCACAAGAATAAAATCCAATTCATGATGTTTCTATTTTTTTCCCCCATGAAATTTATGTCTGAGCAAGGGATGCCATCAACGCAAAACTTCTCTCCCTCTTAATTTAAAAAATTGGTTCTTTGTGTATTTGGCTCATTCCTTTGCTTTGTTAATTTTAAAATTTATTTCACTTTAGGCAATAAAGCTGAATGAATTGTTTTGTCTGTATCTGGCTTGATTTTATGTGTTCATAGCATCCCCAAGGCACTAAACTGCATCGCTCTTTTAATATGTAAGACTGTAACTAACAGGTTTCATGATGCTCTCTTGTTTTAGAGATAAAGTATAACCAACCAATCAAACCAAATCACCAATTATTCTTAAACTGTATGAGTAGACTGCAAAAGGAGCTGAATTCAAATTAGAGTTTCTTAGTTCATGGCAAAATTTTAAATCCTTATCCTGGAAGAGTATGTTTTATTTAATGATAATTGCTTATATGACATTGTGTTCATATTATTATCCATGCTAGAATAATCTGAAATCAGCCTCACTTTACAAAATGTACATTAATCATATTTAGCCTGTTGCAAGTGCTTAAAGTGTTCATCTGTAATAAACATGTATTTAAACTAATGTACATAAAAGGAAATTTTCCTAATTTGTGATTTTCAATTTACCGATTCACTTCTCATGTACCTAAGCCATCCCTTACTAAACAATCATGCAATCAGATAACTTACATACGTTCTAGTATTTTTCCATCATTCTTTAGTTCTTAAAACAGTTCTGAGTTTCAGCTGTGGCTTATAAAAGTTAGCCTTGTAATAAAGGAGGTCTATTATTTATGCAAGGGTTTCTGTATTATAAAGGAAGAAAATGAGTAGAAACTTTTTACACTCCAGGAAGGAATGAGATTAGTTTAAGATAGAGCCCTGCAGAGTTAAATCTAGTCCAGAAGCAAAGAAAGACTTCTCAAGTCCTGGGAAATTTCAGGGTACAGTTTAATCTGTACTGTCATCTTTAGGTGTGCTATAAATTTTCATTGAAACAATTAAGATCAACTGTATTGAAATAACCTGGAATCTTTAGGTTTCATACAAAAGATAAACCAGAAATTGAATCAATGGAGAAGATTAATCTTTTCACCTATACTTAAACCCAGAAGAAGAGAAAAATGGCCCCACCTTATGTAGTCAGTACACTTAGTTCAGGAGCCACCACCATTGCGAATTATCCTGTTTCCTTTTCTTCCTTTCCTTCCCACAGTTCCCTGCCTGACTTTGGTCATTTTACTGTTCATTAGCGCCTTACCAGAAGAGGGAGAGGAAAACAGAAGAGGAAGTGAAATTAAGTAATGAACTTTGTTACTTGTTAACAAAGGTGGCACAGAGATTTAGAAGAAATTAAGAGTTAACAATAGATTTAAAAATTATCAGTGTTTTAGCCACACACGCTAGGCCTGCCATTTTCAGAACTAATTAAGAATTCACCAAGTGACAATACATCTCTACAACAGATACCAGCACTGTCCCCAAGTCCACTCTCTCTGGGATTGGAGAAGGCCTAGCTCATGTATAACTGGTGTTTAGAAAATGAAGAATGAATCCCTCTTTTACAAAATAAGGAGGTTCAAATAATTTCTATTTTACAGATGACTAAAATTCTGCTTGTTAAAGATATTTGTTGAAAGAGAGAGATATAATCTTGTTTTGTTTTATATGTATGGTTTTTCACTTTGTTAACCTTCAATAAAAAACAAAAATATTTAGATATGACTAGGAGAAACAGAAGACACTGCAGGTTGGTGTGAATTCCATATCAAGGAGGACAAAATCACAGAAGGGTTAAAGATTTCAGGAGTGGTATGGTTCTATCTCACCCTCATTTTTTTTTCTTTTCAGAGAAATTCCAAAAGTTTGCTCCTCAGTCCCTCTTTTAAATGCCCAATTGCTTCTTTAGTTGCAGAAAAAGCAGAAAGAAGGGAGAACAAAGGCTCAGAAGACTGAAACTAAGCCAGATGGTTAATTCAAATATGAAGGGCAAAAGGGAGCCCAAAAGACCATTTGGGGATCATTTTAAGACTCTTAGGACTGAGGAAATCAGATGGTACCCCTTTTAGTATTGGACTCTGAATGAGTCATTGGAGAGCCACTTTTGGTAAGTTTAGGAATCAAAGAAAAAAGTTGTCCGTCTGCAGACTGATCCGTTTTCTACTAGGCTGAACTGCAGATTATGGCTTCGAAACCTGGGCTGTCCTTGTTGGAGGGCACGATGCACCATAGATTTTTATTTTCACTAAGCCGACTCCAGAGGTTCGTGGCCTTCCAGACAGCAGCTGGCGCCGGGCAGAAGTAGAGCCTCGGGCTGGAGCTGCTGGCGACCGCGCGGCGCTTGGCTGTGCGTCCCAGGCAGTCGGGCCAGCACCGCTGCCGGACTTTCCGGTTCAAGCAGACGCCGTTCCCTTCTGGAAGGGCCGTGGGGGCTCGCAGCTGGCTGCTCCTCCGTAAATTTTGGGGAAGAGGAGAAGGTCTGAAGGAAAGGCGGGAGTAGGTTTGTAAAAGCGTTGGCTCCTCCTTATAACTCTGGTGCCTGAAGGGGGTGAGATGGGGGCCAAATAAATGAAGGGGGATTATCCCATTTTGAGTAACGAGGGGTTTTGGATGAGCCGACGACGTGTCCTGCAACTGTCGATTTGGCAGGAGATTTGACTCAATCAACTGCCATTTGGTTCCCACTTCAAACACACCTCCCCCAAGCCTGTGTTGTGACGGACTCCCGAGACTTGGGGTGGGAGCGAGCGGAGCGAGAGAGAATCCAAAGTCAGCTTTCTTTTGGTCTCTGCTCGTCGCAGATGCACAGCTGCTTGGGTTCTGAGCAGGTTGGTGAACGAAGGGGAGAGCCAAGGCAGCTTAGCCTCTTTGGCGGGGTTTGGGTGTGTGTGCTGGGCGGGGATGTGCGTTGGGTGGGTGGGAGGGTAGGAAGAGGTGGGAGCAGAGTTAGGCGGGAGACTTGATCGAAGCCCCTTATTTTGCGTCTGAGCAGCCTCTCCAGACCCTAGTTCCAGCCCCCGTCGCGCCGGATGGAGGGGAGGGAGTGAGGAGGGCGTGGGAGGAGGTGGGGGACCCAGCGGCTCTCCGAGCCCGCCGTGACGGCGCGCCTGTCTCTTTAAACGCTCAGTAGGGGCCGAGGCGGGAGGGCGGCTAGCGCGTTTCCATGGCACCGAGGCTGCGGGGGCTGCGGGGCCGCGCGGCTCGCTGGGTTCCAGTCGCTCCCGGCGGAGCAGGGGCGCGCAGCTAGGCGGCCACGGCGCCTCTGGGGCTCGCCCGGCCGCTCCTCCAGCGCTGCGCGTAGCGGGTGATGCCCAGTGCCGTCGAGCCGCTGCTGCGTCCTCCTCAGAGAGGCGCACCTCGCCGGCCCCGCGAGCCCCGCACACCAACTTCTGCCCCGCGAGCCCAACTTCTGCGCCGGGCTCGGACTTGCCAGCCGGAATGGCGCGCCGTGCGCAGCCCCGGCGGCAGCAGGAGCCGCTCCGCCCAGCTGAGGTGACCTGGCGACTGTGGCTCTGGTGCTTTCGCGCCCGGGTGGCCTCCGGCTGGCCGCCAGGCAGCGCCCTCCAGCTCCGGCCGGGCATGTAAGTGACGCCCGCGCGCTCCGGGACACGAAAGGGGAGGGGGTCCCCGTGCGCCTCAGCCCCACGCGGACCCGTAGCGGACACTGCGGCCGCAGCCCATTCCCTCAGGGAAGGGAAGGAGGGAGGGCAGGAACTGAGGGCAGACACCGAGCGCGCTCTGAAGGTTGTCCCAGGCGGAGCGCGGCGGGAACGCTTGTCCCCACCCAGCGCGTCCTCCGGGAGCGCCAGCCCCGGGGCAGAAGCCGGGATCAGGGGCAGCGTGCTTTCCACCTGATACTTTTCAGGTCCTGACAGAACCCCCCCCCCCCCCCCAGATTTGGGTGTGTGCGTGTGTACGCCGTTTGTGAAATGTTTGTGTGTTTCAGCTAATTTATATGAGTAATTAGCTAATGACAAGTTCCACTTTCTGAAAGGGTTTGAATGATATCAAGTCGAGCAGCTAGTTTCTTGACATGTTCTTCTTTCTAGAGACCAACGAGTTCGTGTACTTTTTTTTTTTTTTGAAAGTATCTCTGAGTCGGAAGGAGTGGATTGGATTATTCCACAGGTTTGATGAGAAGCGAACCCGGGCTCATCCGCCCAAGTGAGGAGCTGGGGAGATGAGTATGTCAAGGATTGAACGCGCAGCGACTTAGAAGCTAGCCTCCTTAGAGCTGAAGAGTAGGAAGATGACTGAAAAGCGAGGTCTGAGCATGGGGCGTGGTTTCCTTTCCAGATTAGAAGTGATGAAGGCCAGGAGATATTAATTCTTGGCCTTGGACACAATGTCATCCGTAGCGAGAAGCTCAGGGGAAGTCTAAGTCTTTACAAATTGCCTGGTCGTTTTGACCGGCTGGAGAAGTTTTCACTGAATTCTGTAGCATCAGGAGGATCATCATCCAACCGCTTGAGAGAGAAACAGAAGCCAGATCTAATTCTGCTTTTCCTTTCTGCTCTCGAGCTGTTGTGAACAGAAACCAGAGTATTTTGAACATTTTAACATCTTTGCTGCTTCACTACTTCTTTGCTTCATCTGTGATTTTCTGAAATGTGAATATTTTATAATAGAAAAATGATTTAGATAAGTACATAAAGCCATCTATACCTTTCTGGGGCTTTACTTTTTCTTGTAGGAAAAATACTATTTTGGGGTTCACTTTACATTTCTGTATTTCTTCCTTCTCACTTGAGATTAAATTTGCTACCTGGTTACTGCAAATGTCACTAACTATAAATCTTGAGACATGGGCAGGGTGTTGGTAGCATTGCAGAACAACTTGTTTTCTACATAGTTTGTAAGTATGTATTTGGCAGAAATGCAAAGAGTTTCTGGGTAGGGGCTTTCTCCTGCATTGATAAAATGTGTCTTGTTTATTTCGAAGAGAAGGTTGATTTAGACTTTGCCTCTCCAGTTTATCTCAGAACACACATCTTTCTTTGGGTATCTTGTGAGTGCATAAACCTTCACTTCTTAGAAACTGCGTTTTATTAAACAAGCTTGCCAGCTAGTCATGCTTTTACCTTTACAAGTGCTGTTATTAAAGTGGACTCCAGGTTCGCTCATTAGGTAGCCACAGAGTCATCCACACAACATGAGACTGAATAATCCCTTTAGGGGGCACCAAGAAATAATAGAAATACCATATCACTTTTTACATTGCTTAACTGTTTTACCTCATGTTTCTGTATTGACACTTTTGTGGAAAAGGCTGGAAGGATGACACTGCATTTTTTTTTTAAAGGACACTGCTATTGCAGCTTATTTATTTATCAGGTGAGCTGAGATCGGATATTAAAACCAATATAAATTCTTGGGTGTTTAATAGAGATGCTCTTTCTGTGGATTATTGAGATCACTCTGATGACTTAGTATTTTCTGAAATCTAGATGGGAAGAAATCCTATCAAATTTGTATATAGTCTTCCCTGGTATTAGAGTTAGGGGTTTCTTCAGCAGGAACCATGTTGTGATTTAGAGGTAGGTTTCTGCAGAAACCTTTGCAATTGTTGTGGGCATGTGGAATGCAATCATGTATAGCACATGGCTTCCATACACCTCTCCATCTATTAAATTAAGGAGAATTCTTCCTGAGATTTTTGTTGACCTCTGAGATCCATTATCAGTGAGAGCAGGCTTCTAATGAGGTGAGGACCACTAATGAGAATGCATCATCTTACTGACTGGCACTTATAGGTCATTAACACAGGTAAAACTTTTATGTAGCTGATCTTGTACTTGAGCAGATTTTGGAGCTGGGGTGACAACTGAAAAGAGGAAATGATTGTGTAGCTGAATAATGGTCAGCCTAAACTTAATGCATTGCATTTATGGCACATTCCCCCACAGGTAAGCTCATTTCCGAAGGAAACTTTATTAATGAAGCAAAAGATGTATGACAAGTGGATACCCCAACTCTGATGATATTTGATCTGTTTGTTGACCTTACATTATCATATGTAGGAAACCTTGGATAAGTAAAGTTAGGCAGATTCATAAAATCAGTATTCCACAGATAGTACCTAAGTACCTACTATGTAAGAGGACATTGGAAATTATGGGTAATAATTAATCTGTTTGAATTCTTACTTAAATGCCAGACAAATTTCTAGCTACTTTATATATATTATCTCACTTTATTCTGGAAATAGTCCCACAAGGTAAGCACTATTGTTGCCTTCATTTTATGATGAAGGAAGAGACACAGTCAGGTTAAGTTCATGCTCCAAGAATTCATAAGATTTGGATCAAGGTAGTTTGAATTCCAGTGTTGGAGTTCTTAGCAAATACGCTCCATTTCAGAACACCGAGGCCCAATATCTGATTTTATGAAGTTCTTTTTAATCATTGCCAGGGGTTTTCAGTGGGAGTGGGGCTCATGAGTATTGAGAAACCTTAAAGCCCCCCAAAAGTAGGGCTTTTTGATTGCTGTAAAAGCTACAGGGTTCCATTAGCATTTGGTGCTGGGTATGGAGAGGGACTAGGGTGCTAAATGTCTAGAAATGGGTAAGATAGCTCCTCACAAAGAAGATCTGATTTTTCTCCTCACTGAGACTTCATAAGAAATTCTCTCATGGCTATAAGGTGTTTAAGTATTAAATGATGGGCTAGGCTTAAACTGGGAATTGTGGAATGGGGAAAGCTATCCTTGGCAGGTGCATTATAAATTGGAGAGTTGTCTGGTGATGGCATTTTGATAAAGGGATATTGAAGAGTTTACTTATGTTAATGGTACTCTGCAAATGTTTTCTAAAGGATTAAATAGAAGGAAATAAACTCTACTCCAGATCTTTGAGACATCAAAGGAAAATGACTGGCGGTAACACACTCTATTAAAATTTATCCTTTGTAATGCTCTCTTGCAAATACTTGCATAATTATTGTATACAACATAATTAAAAGTAGTAAACATGGGAGTATTGCAGATATCATGCAAGCAGAAGTACAGAAAGGCAGATCCAGTAGCTTACGCTCTTGGGGCTTGAGATACTTGGATTCCTCTGGCACTTGGGGGAAATTTTAAAAAGGTGTGGCCACTGTGTGACTCAGCAGTCTCTTAAACTGTTTAGGACATGTTGCAATCATTTCCTAACACAGGTATCTGATATAGGCAGTTTGACATACAAACCCAAAATATGCCTTTTGTGATACTGTTTATCCATCCTCCTCCCACCCCCAAAACACTTAAGGAGAACTGTATTTTACCTCAGTCTTCTATAGTTGATACAGAAGCCTGTGGTCAGAGAGGCAGAGATTTAGATTGTTGAGGAATCAATGAATTTAGAAGTAGACAAAGGCAAGAAGCTATAATAATCCAAAGCCATGAAAGGGAATTCGTAAAGTTGTCTCTTGCACCACAGAACATACTGGAATTTGCTTTATTTTGTTTTGGTTCTTTTTTTTTTTTTCTTTTCTCATGATAAAGTCTGCAATTGAGCTAATTAGAGTTGTCTGGGTCTATTAACAGTCCACTCTTTAAATTTACAAATAATTTAAGCATGGCCTGTGGTCCATCATTTACTCATTACTGTAAATTAGTTCAAAAATATTTTTCTTTCTTGTGAGATCAGCCACACCAAATAAGCATAAAGTGTACAGAGAAGGCTATGTGTACTCTCTATGGGCAAGGCATTATTTTGAGCATTTTGTATTTATTAATATCTTGAATCCTACAACAGTCATATGAGGTAGATAATATTGTCATCTCCAATTTTCATTTGAGGACATTGAGGTAGAGAGAGGTTAAGTAATTTGCCTGAAGTTTCAGGGCTGAGAAGTGGTGGGATGGGCTTTGGACCCATTCTAACTCCAGAGCTCTGTTCCTAATCACGGTTCTCTGTGGTGGTCCCTCAGCCCTTGACCTCTCCTTCCTTGGCTGTCAATTTACCAGCCTTCCTGGTCTTCCTACTTCAGTCTCAATCTGTTTACTTATATTCAACAGTAGCTAAGTCTTTCTCTTATTACTCCAAGCAGACTGAAACCTCAACTTTGCCTTGGAGTTTTAGCAGTCAGCTTCGTTCTACACTTTAATTGATGAAATTGACATTATGTTATATGAATTTTTCAGGCTCTCCCTGTTGTTGGCCTCAATATATATTTTTCCTATATTTTTACTTCTTTCTTCTGTGTCTTATGGGAATCAGTTTCCCACTCTTTTTTCTCAAGGTCATCCCTTCCCTGTATGTTCCAGATCCCATCCTTAAAATTTTTTCTCTATCAGTCATCTCTTTAGTTTCTTTTATTGCCAGCTGTTTCCTTTCCACTGTTTTTTTTCCCCTTTTCTCCCCAGTGTAACCAAGTCTCCCTTTCTATATCTCTCTCTAATTCGTGTTTATCATATGTCTGTATCTATATGCAGATCTGTCTTGATCTTGCTTCTCTCCATCTTCAGTTTCTCAAGAACAGCTTTTGATGCTGCTTCTTTATCAATGATCATTTAGCCCCTTGCAGTCTGGCTTCCTCTGCCAAAATTCTTCTCAGAAACTGCCTTCTTTTCAAAACTCACCCTACTCTCATTTTTTCTGTAACATATGATATTACTGGCTATTCTTGTTTCCTACTTCTCTACTTCCTTGCTTGTGCTTTTTCATTTGTACACTTGGTATCATCTGTAGTTCTCTATTGGCCCCTATACTCTCCCATCTTCTATCTTTATTCCTCTCCCTATTCTTTACACTTTACCTGGTTTATTTTTCTTCCCACTGGCTTCTATCAGATCCACTATGCTGATGAGACTCAGATCTGTATATGTAGCCCCAATCTCTTTGGAATCACAGACTCACATTTTCAACTATAAATTTATCACCTCCATTGGCCTGAGACTCAAAGTGTCCATAAATCATCTGTAGTCTTCATTGTTTCCCTCTACACTTTCTCCTTCTTGGGTATTTTGCTCTTCTTTCCCTTCCTTCATATTTGAAATCTTTTATCTGTCACCTTTCCCCCAGTTTACCTTGTACTTATATGATGAACTTTTGGTGAGATGATTGTGAAAAGGCCTTTGTACATGTTGACTGGGTAATTATAAATTAACATTTATATTCCCATCAATTGACAAATCCTATAAACACTAGCAGTAAAATATCTCTTGAATTAGTTCTCTTTCCTGTTGCCAACACTTAAGCCCAGCCAGCCATACTACTTTTACTCCTAGATTATTACAGGTGTCTCTTGGTTAGTCTTCTCTTTCATATTCTCTTGCTCCTCTTCATTTTTATTATAAATATGATTTATTTTCATCAAAGTTGGTTTCCCAAGCAAAAACCTACTAAGTTACATCATTTCCTTTCTTAAAAATTTGATTATCCATGAAATAAACTTCAGGCATCAGAATATTATTATTAGACAGCACTTATTATATGCCAGGAACACTTTAAGTACTTTACATAATTTAACTTATTTAATCCTCACAACAAGGTAATATGAATAACCACATTTCATGAAAAGGAAAGGGAAGTTGAGGTTTTCTGGACAAATTGGATAAAAGAGTGTGAAGCTCAGGGGAGTTTATGTGGTTAATAATTATAAGGCTAGGATATGAACCTGAGCTGTTTGAGTCTAGAATCTAAGCTCTTAACCACTTACATTGTGTTCAAGATCATATCTTTCTGGCATTATTCAATTCTAGAAACATTTATTGATCACTTTTTAATTTACTTGCCTTTAGTTCCCTTCTCCTTGTCAGGAACTCTGAAGTGTTTAAGATTTTACTCTACCTACAGGGTAACAAGGTAGTCTGCCACAGTTCGTAACTGCTGAAGGAAGACATGAGATCCCTGGATCAAAGACAATGGACTTTATTAGTCATGCCGTTACAGGTAACATGAGCTTCATGTTTGAATTGGCTTCCTTTGCTTCTACATCCCCCTCCCAAATTCCATAGGGGCAATGAAGAATGACCCAAGTGCATACTGTGCACATAGTGGAATGTATGTCACAGCTGCGGAACCTAGGCCTTAAAAAATCTTTAGTCTTAAAAGGGGAATGTTAGCAAACTTGGCCAACTTTTGCCCTTAGAGGGAGACATCATCTTTATTATCCTGCTCATTAAACAACTCTTCCCTCAGCCCTGGCAGGAGACACTCTCTAAATCTTCCAAGGCTATTAGCTATACAAACATCTTTCCAGAACAAAAGCCATCTAAGCTTCACAAGATATGTAAAAATGCAAGAGACCTTGAAGAATTGTCTCTCAACACTCCTAACATTTTCCTTCCCAGTTTCAGCTGCATGGGCTTTGCTAAGACTTAAATCTAGTTTTGTTCTCTTTTGTTTAATCTAGCACTTGATTTTCCCATTCTTTTTCCATAGGTAGGAAGACTCTGGAACTAGATGAACACATACATTTAGTGAGCTGACCCAAGGGATATGTTTAAATCCCAAGTATGTATCTTTTTTCTATTGAAGCTGAAATCAAATCACTAACCCAGGTGCTTAATATGTAGCTGATTTCTTTTCTTGTTACTTCCATTCAACAAATATTTTGCTAGGCTTTGGGCATACAGAGAAGATAGGGTGATCCTCTGTCTTTGAGCACCTCATATGGAGACGAGTGGACAGACAAGAACCTACCAAAAAAACAACTTGGCAGAGTTGGAAAAGTAACCTAGCTAGAGGGAAGAAAGAATCTAGGGCCTTGGTGTAGGTTTTCAAGAGTTTAATTTTCTTAAACAGATTTTTTGAGTAGTGATTAGATGGTTGGTAAAGGTGGTAATGGTCGTGGTGGGTTCCAGTTGATGAGAAGAGCATGTGCAAAAAGGAGGCACAATCTCTCTTTTAGGAAAACCATAAGCCATTTCCTTAATGATATGTCTGGAGGAAAAAATAGGAAAGGGGTTGCAGAAGAAGATGAGTTTAGGGCAGCTGAGAGGGGATAGCTCAGGAAGGGTCTTTCATATCAAGATGAGAATTTTGGACTTTGCACGGGAGCAGCAAGGAGCCAGGAAGTGACTGACTGAAAGCAGGGGAGTAACCTAATCAGATTTGTGGTTTTGAAAGAGAAATGGGCTGAAAAGGGAAGGAGCCAGAGGCAGGGAGCCTGGTTAGAGGGTTCTTTCAGTAGTAGAGGGAGAAGTAGTATGAGGCTAATGAACAAAGGAAATGGTGGTGATGAAAGGAAGGAACAGATTTGAAAGATTAATAGCAAGAGGAGTTGATGAATGAGTGGAAGTGAAGGAGAAAACTCGAGGGTGGCCTCTGGATAATGGAGAAAATCAGAAACACAGGAAAAAGAGGAGCTTTACAGGGAAGAGGGTAAGTACTATGTGTTTGTGGGATCTCAGATGGAGATGTTCTGGGGGAGCTCTAAATAAGCATCTGAGGCCAGGAGAGTGGTCTGGGCTAGAGCTATTCCTGGATGTTAAAGTAGTAAAACACAAGTACGTATAAAAGTGAGGAGAAAAGGTTATTGAAGAAGGAGTCCTGGCAAATTTTAATGAGAGGAGAACAGATAAAGAAGGACCTAGGGAAGAGATTAAGAAGCTGCCTGAAAAGAAGAAAGAGGGAATGGTAAATGCTATGGAAGGCCTCAGGAAAGTTAAACAAAAACTTGGGATGTAGAAAAAAATAATTGACTTAGAGTTACCTGCATCAACCTGATGAAAGAATCTTGTTCTAGTTGTGAAGTTAACTCTAGCAGCTATCACTCTTGGGTCATGGTAACAAGAAGTGGAAATTTCTATAGAGTGGCTGCATGTGTTGGCAGTCTGCATTCTTGCAAGACTAAATGTTTACTATGTATCTGCCATCATTCTTAGCCTCATTATTCCTATAGCCAGAAATGAGGAAGAACTTCCTGCTACACTACTCCAGCATAATTAATTACAGATGGGGCACAATTTATGATCAACTCAGGATCATCAAGGCATTTTCTGCAGGGATTGTGAAGATGGGTAAAATAAAGCCTCCACTTCTAAGGAGCTTATAATCAAGTACTTTCTTCTTTGTTGCGGTTAGTTAAGTACCATAAAGGACTTAGACCAAAGTATTACTGTAATAAAAAATAAAAACCAAGTTCATAAGAGGGAATCACGAAAAGCTTCATGAACATGGTAGCATTTGAAAGGAGTTAGGAGTGCGAGCAGAAGAACATTCATAACAGGAAGAGAGCAGAGAAGACCTTGGAGGCTGTTGGAAGGGGACAGTACTTTCTGGGGATGATTTACACTACAGTTAACTGGTATTGCTATTCTTGCCTCCATGTACTTGCAGCTCTACCTTCACCAGGATATCCCAGGGTCCCCAAATGCACTCCACGCATTCCTGCCATGTGACCTTTGTTCTCAGTGACTTCCTGCCTCCTCCCTTTCTTCCAGGCTAATCTCTAAGACCCAGCACAAAAGTTATCTATTTCACAATTAATTCTAGGTCCTTCAGATAGGATTAATTGCATGTTTGTCAGTCTCAGCGATCTTAACTTACATCTTTATTTTACTTAGGTATTTGGAGATCTCTAGTTTCTTTAAAGAAATATATTGATAACCATATGATAATGATGGAGACATGTTCAGAATTAGTAAAGGCATTTCCAGTCAGCTCTTTGTAAATCAGCCCCTTGTGTATAAATTATGTGGCTTGTCACCTTGTGATCTGGGAAATGTTTTTTGTCATTCTTCAATGGACAGTTTTCAGTGGTGTTTAATGTTCCTTCCCTCTGATATGGTTAATTAAGAGTTGACAGTGATTCTGAACTTTAGTGGATTTTGCTCTTGAGGGAAGAGGCAATCCTAGGAGATTTGAATTTTGGTTTCTCTGAATTTTTAAGAAAACTAGGAAAAGGGACTATCATCTTCTTGAGTACAGTACTAATGGGGAAAAAACATGAAGTTTATTCTTTTTTTCATGTACAAACACCCCAAGTTTGTTTTACCTTGGATCCATTCTTCGACCTAATGTTCAACCAGTTCTGGTAGTTCTTCTAGTCTTTCTTCTGTTTGGTTCCATTTTTGGAATTCCTTTATTTCCATTGTTTTGTGATAGTTACCTATAATACATTTAACCAATCATGATTTATTTCTGAATTTGAATAATGTATGAGTGATATAACATCAAATTTTAAATACGTAATCTGGGCAAGGATTTAAACTGAAATTTCAGCAAAACAGGAAAACTGCTTTACTGTCCCACTTAAAAGTATGAAACAAATATTGAAAATATTCAAACTGGAATAGCAGTATTCTTACCTTCTAATTTTAGTTAATTAGTTCTTGTTAATTTCTTTTTTTTTTAAGATTTTATTTATTTATTTGAGAGAGAGGGAATGAGAGACAGAGAGCACGAGAGGGAAGAGGGTCAGAGGGAGAAGCAGACTCCCTGCCGAGCAGGGAGCCTGATGCGGGACTCGATCCCGGGACTCCAGGATCATGACCTGAGCCGAAGGCAGTCGCTTAACCAACTGAGCCACCCAGGCGCCCCAGGTCTTGTTAATTTCTTATCCATTGGGTGCTTAAACAGCGGTTAACCCTTTATTTGTCTCTGTGGTGGAAATGTTAAACTGGGATAGCTTCTGCTACCAACTCTCAACTGTTTAACTTTTAAAGCAGAATATTTGTTTTGTGGGGGGAGTTTGTGCTTCATCTGAGTTTAGAAGTAATGTCAGAAAATGTTAAGCATGTCCTTTTTAAGAAAATATAAGGTTTCTAATTGTCTTATTACCATGGTAATTCAAGTGAATTAGAAGTATTTAACTGCAATCTTGAATTATAAAGTTGGGATATATATATATGTGTGTGTGTGTGTGTGTGTATATACACACACACACACACACACACATCGGGATCTTAACTTGATGTAAAGTAAATGAGCAGTTACCTGGTGGATTTTTTTTTAATAACTGGCTTAATCCATAATTCCATAAGAAACTTAGCTTCACTTCAGTATTTACTTTATCTTTGTCCATTCAACAATGCTCCAATATGGAAATGATAGGAAATAGCTGAGAATTACTAAAGGATTTTATTTTATTTTTATTGATTAGAAAGTTTCTAGGATCTTTGAATGCTGGATTTTTTTTGTCTTACCCATCCATGGCAGCTAAAAAAAAAAAAAAATCAAAATATTCAGGTTTACATGTTAGCTCTCTCATAAGGAGTTGCCATACCTCACAGTTCAAAGTGTATTCTATAGATCAGTAACATTATACTGACATGTAATTGCAATTTGCTATGCAGCAAAATGATTCAAGCAAAATAACCTACAATGTCTGTTTACCTTTGTATAGGCAATTGCTTAAGTTACTCTGCTTTTAACATTTGTACTTGGATAAAATGCTTATGTATGTATAGGAATGTCACAGTGCAAGATGCTGCCAGCCCAAGCACAAAGTATTAAAATTATTTTGTGAAGACTGGTGGTTGTATTAAAACTGTTGTGCCATTATACCTCAGAAAAAAAAAAAGAAAAAGAAAATTATTTTCATGGTTTAGTATAGTAGATTCTGACCAGGAGAGAGGCAACCTAATTTTGAATGATTTTCCTTTCTGGAGCTCAAAGTACTAATATTCATTTGTAGTACTTCCAGATTTTTGTTACACTAGGAAGGGTTTTGTTTATAGTTAAAAGTATGTGACAATAAAATAATAGTAAATTATATTGCTTCTTTATTTATTGTGGAATTTAAATTTTGGCTATTCTAGCTTATAAACTTCAAAAGATTCAAAAAAAACAACTATTCTCAGCATGAATAAACTGGGAATGTATCTTGACATCAAAAATTTATTTTCCAATGCATTTCACGGTTTACTCATGCTGAGAACCACTTCTTATCTTTTGAACTTTTGAACTCTCTCTGAATCGGGATGAGCAAAAATGAACATGAGTTTCCTTTCAATGTACTGGTATATCACATGTAAAATAAAACAAGTAGAAACCCAAGACACAGCAATACACACTGGCCAATTATATGATAACAGAATAGTATTTGTATTGGGCTTTAGGCATGTTATAAGCAATACTGAAATGAATTTTGAAATAGGAAACACAGTAGGCAGCAGCCATTAAAAGGTATGTCTTACATCTCTTGGAAAGCACATCTTGCTTGAATTCAATTGACAGTAACAAGTCAGGGCCAGGAAATAACTCAGTCAGCATTCTCCTTATTTCATAAATCTATTTACAGTAGAAACCCCATTAACATTTTAATTGTTTCACAGCTAAAGATCTCTATGCCACCTTTAAAGGGCTCGGGTTCATTAAAATTTAAGAGACCAGGGGGTCCATAGTCTACTCTAATGACCTAGTGAGGGTTGTAAAGGTTCTAAACATATTTTTGTCTCAATGAACAATTGAGAGATTCTTTGTAGTAGCTAAGTGTGCTCCCAGGTACGTGGCTGCATTGCCTCATTTCAATCCCACCAAAAAACTCTCCTCCTCTTTTTTTCCTCATCTGAATCCTAGGGTTTCCCAAGGTCCTGTTGAACATTTTCTGCCAACATTTATTTAGTTGACTGTGTTAATTCTATATCTAGCTTGTACTCTAATTGAGGTCAAAGTATGAAGCCAATAATTGTTGAAATAAAGCTAGTCATTGATAACTTACTTTCAACCCATGTTTCTTTGCCACCTATATTGTACCCCTGACCCCAGTAAAAAATATATCCAAACAAAACTATAACTATTGGGAGTTTCTTGTTCTGGCTGTGCTACAAATTAGCTGGGTGTAACCTCTCTGATCTCTAGTTTCTCATTTGTTAAAAGTTTGGTATATATTTCAGAAGATACGTATGCTTCAACGATCCACCAGCCTTAAAATATGTTCCTAATGTGACTTGTTATATGCAATTATTTAACAGTTAGCACTTAAATGTAGGGAACTTTCTGCCCAAGGCAACAGTTTTCTGTTTGGCTCTAGTTCATATTAAGCCCTTTCTGGTTGATAATAATGAAGCCCTCTCATTTGCTGCTAGAGAGAAAATATTTGTTTTTTTAATGGGAAAACTTGAGATGGAAAAAGGAAAAGACTAACATCAAAATGACCCCAAAACCTTACACTATCAAAGTGCATTAAAAAGTAGGAATACTCAAGATCATGTTACTATAACTTGGTATTTGGGCTGGTAAGGATCTATTCTTAATCCTGAGATTTGACAATAATAATAAGATGTAGGGTTATACAGAAACAGTAATAACTGGGAGCATGTGTTCACGTATTCTTTTTACCATGTGATTTCTGTGCATTTATAAACCCAAAGAGTGAGGTGAACTATGTTTGTGTGGTTGTCAATTTCTGGAAGTGTCTTTGTTGGGCTTTGCCCACACTGCATGTTCAATTTTAAAGGGTACATACTTTGGTTTCACCAATTCTTTTTGTCTTGTAATTTTCATAAAAGTTTTTTCTATTTGAGGCAGTGTTTTGTCTAGATGATAGTAGCATAAAGCTGCCCTTTTTATTTCTTAATTATTTATCCTTCTTAAATTTACACAGTAGATGGGTTTACTTGATAGTATGTGGTCATAACAAAAATAGTTTCATAATCCCTTATCCATAGTCTGAAATTAAAAAATCTCTAAACATTGGCAGGTACTTTTTTGTTGTTGTTATTTGTCACAGACTAATTTGGTGGCATAACCTTCACTGAGCAGACATGAGCTTAATTATGGACTTTATTTATTTTATTCAATATGAAAATCCTTGTTTCCCTGAAGAAGTATTAATGTATTTGATTAGGATGTGACTCTTGATACAGTTCTGGGCATATATCCATCATATTGCCTTTCTAAAATATGAAAAATTCTGAACTCTAAAACAATTTGGCCCCTAGGCGTTCAAATACTTTAAACCTGTATTTGTAAATATGATATTTGGAGAACATGCTGAATTTCAAAGGGTTATTTAAACTTCTAAAAATTTGTTTATTTGTATGGATTTTTTTAAATAAAATGAAGTTTGCTTTTAAGCAAAGAAGTGCCCACTTATTTTTGTTTGTTTAAATTCCGGATGTTGTCATTTGCAATGACATGGATGGAACTAGAGGGTATTATGCTAAGTGAAATAAGTCAATCAGAGAAAGACAACTATCATACGATCTCACTTATATGTGGAATTTAAGAAACAAAACAGAGGATCATAGGGAAGTGAGGAAAAAATAAAACAAGATGAAATCAGAGAGGGAGACAAACTATGAGACTCTTTTTTTAAAAAAAAGATTTTATGTATTTATTTGAAAGAGAGAGAGAGAGAGAAAGAGCATGAGCGGGGTGGGATGGGGAGAGGCAAAGGGAAAAGCAGACTCACCACTGAGCAGGGAGTCCGACCAGGGCTCAATACCAAGACTCTGGCAGACGCCCAACTGGCTCAGAGACTTAATCATAGGAAACAAACTGAGGGTTGCTGGAGTTTGGGGTAGGTAGGGAGATGGGGTAACTGGGTGATAGACATTAAGGAGGGAACATGACATAATAAGCACTAGGTATTATTTAAAATTGATGAATCACTGACCTCTACCTCAGAAACCAATAATACATTATATGTTAATTAATTGAATTTAAATAAAAAATAATAAAAATAAATTCTGGGTGTTGGTTGGTGTAAAGCCAGGAAGGTTTAGCTTCACGTGTCCTCCTGCCAAAAACAAAAACAGCAAAAGAGCTGTATCATTGGTAGACTTTTTTAAAACTGAAATCCCAACATTTTATGACACACCTTGTCGAAGGTATAATATTTATATATGTATAACTTCCCATCCTAATGACCAGAAAATAGAGATTAGATGATCCGCTAAGGGTAATGCATGAAAACAAGTTCTGTTGTTATTCTCTTAAGTCCATTTCTTCTTTATAGAAGAAAAGAATCAGTTGACATCCTTTGAACAGGAACTTCATGCCAGGCAGAATGGCAAGGGCTTTCTATATTATTTCATCTGAACACCAAACACTGAAATTGTACTATGCCTCCAATGTTGAAAAAAATATTATTTAGGGATACCGATAAAGGAAGGAAAACCCATTTTTTACAGTTTAGATATTTTATTCATTCCAATTCCATTCTCTGTGCAGGAAAGGATAAAACTTCTTGGGTCCTACTTGGGTTACCTTTTATGATGTTTAATTCCAGAGGGTGTGCTAGTCTTTTGAAGGGTAAAGTAGTCTGGTTAGGATCAGTCTACTGGATCTGCTAGTACCAGATTCAATATTAACAGAAGTAGACTTTGAAGTCTTTTGCTCTCCTCTGATTCACAAACTTTCCTATTTCATATTTTTCATAAATTTTATTTTGTTTTGTGAAATCCCTATTTGACCCCGACAAGCTGTTATATTTTTTAGATTGCATTTGTGATCAATCTATAGCTGTTTAGACTGTGGTAAGTGATTAGTTTCCAAGGAGAATCAACCCAAATTCCTAACTCACTCTGCTGTATTTCTTGCATTTCATATTAAATATGCTTATAGTATTCTCTTTTGTACATGCAATCTGCATGACCGCATGTTGCATTATTAATGGCCTCCCCAAGGCTTTGCTTCTTGCTGTGACTACTTCAGTTATCTCAAAGTTTAAGCTCTTCATCTGGAGGCATAGGTGGGGCATTTATATTTCTGGCATGACTTTCTAGCATAGCAGGAAAGAGGCCTATTCTGAAAGAAATAGGGATCCTCTTAAGGGGGGGGGTGGAGTCCCTTGATATGGCTTTCTGGTCCCCATGGAGACAGACACTTCAAGGGAGCCTAAGGGCCTGGGAAGAAAAGTTAATTCTAAAGTACCCAGAAGCCCAAGGAAGACACTTTTGCATCTGACAGACAAGCCAAGAGCCAAGAATTGAGCTTGAAGAAGAGCTAAATATTCTCACAAAGGAGGAGGGTTACACATGGGCAAGATTGTAAGTGAGGTTTCCTTCCTCTCTGTTCAGTGTGGCAACAAGAGATAGTAGGGCTTTTGACCTACAGACAAATTAAATGCCACCTGTCAAAAAGTGAGCTTTATGGTTGACTCTTTGCAATTGTGTGAGATGGAAAACATGTTTGTGAGGAAGCAGCTAGGAATGGAAAGTCTGAATTAAAATGAATTATTGCTTGAAGGAAAGATAAATGCCTATTCTGATTGAACCTGAGGCTACCAGTGAACCTATTTACACTAACATATCATCACTGTTTGTTTCATTGTGTACTTCATTTGCCTACAAAATAAACTTGTTTTCTCTTGAAAATCATCTTTAAAATTTCTGTGTGTTAGCAAAAAAAAAAAAAAAAAAAAAGGAACAGCCTAAATGTCCAACAATGAGGAAACAGTTAGGTAAATTATGGTATATCTTTACAATGGAACATTTATGCAGCTATTAAAAACGATGTTTACAAAGAATTTTAATGCTCTATAAAATGCTTACATTATAATAAGTCAAAAAAGAAGCAGGATACAAATGCTTATAACAGCATGATTTTATATATAAATGTATAAATATAAAGATAATAAGCAAAAAAGGAGGAAAATGCATCAAAATGTTTTAATAGTGTTTATCTTTTGGTGGTGAATTATGGATAATTTTTATTCTCTCATCTATAGTTCTTAGTTTTTGCCAACTTCTCTATAATATACATCTATTGCTTTTTTTCTTAGAAATATACTTGAAGACTTTTTATTTGCTTTGGAAATAGTTTTCTGACCTGTAATGTATTACTGACCAGAGCTACTTGACAACATCTTTGTAAGACCACTATCGAGGCAACCATTGCCACCAAACTTTATTTCTGATAAGAACCTTTATGGTTCACTTGTATTTTAGTAAAAGTACTCTATCTGGGTTGCTATTATTTATTCCAGTGATGGCCAATAAATATATATATGAAGGAAATTTCCTCTGTTTAAAGGCTCTCGAAGCATCCCAGAGCAGGGGGGAAGAGCTAGTCTTATCGCATGAGCTCCAATCTTGTGGCCTCTAAAGTAACTGACATAAGTATATTGAAGAACAAGTTGCCATAAACATGGTTTCATCAGATCTATAGTTAGTGATTCAATGTTAGTCTTAGTCTTGTGTTTAATTTACTGGACATTAGATGTGCTGTAAACTGCTAACTCTTTAACAAGTTTAATACATTTTTTTTCTACTTCTAAGGATGAGATTAACCTGATTTGGCTTTTAGGTGACTCATTTCTGTAACTAGTTGCTTACACATAGAAATATTTTGCTTCCCTAGAACTCAATTGTATGGAAGCCTATAAACCTGGAAAATAATTGAGAATGAAGAAGTAAACAAAAATAGTAACATAAATAATATACCTCTTCTTATTGGGTACTAGCTATTGTTTTGAACTCTGCGGAACACCTTACCTCATTGTCTTATTTAGTCTTCATAACAAACATATACAGTTGTTACTGTTCTCCCTATCTACAGATGAGAAAACTGAGGCTCAGAAAAGTTGAGTAGTTTGTCCAGGGTCACATAGCTAGTTGCCGTGAAGCTAGAAGTTGAACTACATTCCAAAGCCTAAACATACTCTTAACTATTATAGTAAATACAGTGTGCAAACAGATGTCACAAAATCTGTGTTCAAAAAATGCAGACTTGACACTTCAAGGTCGCAAGAAAGAATCACTCTACTTTTCAAATGACTTTAGCAAATTTACAAATAACGTATTTGAAAAGAGGAAAAGGGGACTTCTGGAAGCAGGAATTGATAGCAAAAAAGAAATTCAGCTGTAGACTAAATGAGAAGGGCTGAAAAATCTAAACCATATTACCAAGAACTCTGGAAGCATTATATTTTGGATTGGTTTGTTAAGACATTTCTTAACTTTATTAGCTTCCAAGTGAACCAGTGGATAAATATGGAACTTGATTGTGATGATTTATCTTGTCAATAAAATCTTAAAATTCAATATAGTACTAATTTTTTATAAATTTCTGTTTTTATTATATAATTTATGCATTTTATTGTGAAAAGATTAGAATATACAGATGAGATAACAAAATAAAGATCTGTCATAATTTCACAACCAGAGATATCCACTGTTAACATTTTGGAAGATCTAAGTAATATAAATATAAATGTAAGTATCAATGTAAATATATATGTTTATGTTTTAACAAAATGGGACTATGCATACTTTTATTATTTTTATCTTTTTTTACATTTCTTTTTTTTATTATGTTATGTTAATCACCATACATCATTAGTTTTTGATGTAGTGTTCCATGATTCGTTGTTTGTGTATAACACCCAGTGCTCCATTCAGTATGTGCCCTCTTTAATACCCATCACCAGGCTAGCCCATCCCCCTCCCCCCTCCCCTCTAGAACCTTCAGTTTGTTTCTCATAGTCCATAGTCTCTCATGGTTCGTCTCCCCCTCCGATTTCCCCCCCTTCATTTTTCCCTTCCTGCTATCTTCTTTTTTTTTTTTAAACATATAATGTATTATTTGTTTCAGAGGTACAGGTCTGTGATTCAACAGTCTTACACAATTCACAGCGCTCATCATAGCACATACCCTCCCCAATGTCTCTCACCCAGCCACTCCATCCCTCCCACCCCCGACCACTCCAGCAACCCTCAGTTTGTTTCCTGAGATTAAGAATTCCTTGTATCAGTGAGATTATATGATACATGTCTTTCTCTGATTGACTTATTTCGCTCAGCATAATACCCTCCAGTTCCATCCATGTCATTGCAAATGGCAAGATTTCATTCCTTTTGATGGCTGCATAATATTCTATTGTATATATATACCACATCTTTATACATTCATCTGTTGATGGACATCTTGGCTCTTTCCATAGTTTGGCTATTGTGGGCATTGCTGCTATAAGCATCGGGGTGCACATACCCCTTCAGATCACTATATTTGTATCTTTGGGGTAAATACCCAGTAGTGCAATCGCTGGATCATAGGGCAGCTCTATTTTCAACTTTTTGAGGAACCTCCATACTGTTTTCCAGAGTGGCTGCACCAGCTTGCATTCCCACCAACAGGGTAGGAGAGTTCCCCTTTCTCCACATCCCCGCCAACATCTGTTGTTTCCTGACTTGTTAATTTTAGCCATTCTGACTGGTGTGAGGTGGTAGCTCATTGAGGTTTTGATTTGGATTTCCCTGATGCTGAGTGATGTTGAGCACTTTTTCATGGGTCTGTTGGCCATTTCGATGTCTTCTTTGGAAAAATGTCTTCATGTATTCTGCCCATTTCTTGATTGGATTATTTGTTCTTTGGGTGTTGAGTTTGATAAGTTCTTTGTAGATTTTGGATACTAGCCCTTTATCTGATATGTCATTTGCAAATATCTTCTCCTGTTCTGTCAGTTGTATTTTGGTTTTCTTGACTATTTCTTTTGCTGTGCAAAAGCTTTTTATCTTGGACAGCCACATGCAGAAGAATGAAACTGGACCATTTCCTTACACCACACACAAAAATAGACTCAAAATGGTTGAAAGACCTAAATGTGAGATAGGAGTCCATCAAAATCCTAAAGGATAACACAGGCAGCAACTTCTTCAACCTCAGCCCCCAGTAACTTCTTCCTAGAAACATCACCAAAGGCAAGGGAAGCAAGGGTAAAAATGAACTATTGGGACTTCATCAAGATATTTATTTATTTAAAGATTTTTACCTTTTTAAGGAATCTATACCCAATGTGGGACTGGAACCCACAACCCTGAGATCAAGAGTTGTATGCCCCACTGACCCAGCCAGCTAGGTGCCCCCAAAGGGAGAAATTTTATTTATTTATTTTTTTAATTAATTTTTAAATTTCTAATCTATTTTATTCATAAATTTTTATATTTCCATTAGATCATTTTTCTTTTTTTTCCAAATTTTTATTTAAATTCTACTTAGTTAACATATAGTGTAATATTGGTTTAAGGAGTAGAGCTTAGTGATTCACCACTTACATATAACACCCAGTGCTCATCATAACAAGGGCCCTCCTTAATGCCCATCCCCCATTTAGCCCATCCCCCACTCACCTCCCTCCATCAACCAAAGTGAGAAATTTCAGAGGACAGGAGCTGGGAAGTCACTGGAGAGACACAAAAGGTACACAGCACCAAAGAGAGCTCAATGAATTTGTGTTAAGGAATGTTAGAAGGCAGTGTTTAAAAAAAGTAGATTGAACTCTAAGTTTCCCTGGATAAATGCTCTTTTCTTTCCAATTAATTGGGTGCATTTTAGGCTTAACAATAAAGAACTCCAAAGTGTTGTTTGTGGCTGGTGAAAGCATACTTGCGAAGTCATAGATGCTGTTTTTCTAGCAACTTTACAGTTCATTTAGTCTATTTCATTTTATCACCAGTTTGTGAATACTAACAGATGCTTGAAGTTTCCAATATTCTGCTTAAGGTTACATAGTAAGAGACACTCACATTCCTTAGTAGTAGTTCCCAAGCAAATCACGGGAGACTTATGTGAAGGTTTTCTGGCAATAATTTGAGGTGGAGTGTGTGGAAATTTAGCTCTGTTGATACACGTTTGAATTCTGAAAGAGATGAAAGATACAGTGAAAATGCATCATGCTGCATATATTAGGAAATGGGGTTGCCCAAAAGAGCACAGCCAAAGCCTGGTACAAATTCTCTACTGACCTAGCAGGTGCGAACAGGAGGCTGGGTGCAGCTCAGATCGATAGGCAATCACCAGCGCCGCAGGGAGGCTCCACGGCGGCCAGCCAGGCAGTGCCTCCTCGCATTCTGCTCTCTGCTTGGAATTCAAGGTTTCCTTAGCATGCGGATGTCCTGTCTACTTTAGCATTAATAATGTCAAAGAGAAGAAACTTGGGACCTTTAAAACAATCCTATCTTGGGTTACTATAATTTGGCTTTGGTTTCATTTTTCTCAGTGGTCAAAGAATATTGTTTCCAGCCAGAATATCCTTCCTATGTGTCCTTCAAAAGACTGATTTATGGTTGCTATGGGAACTGGATTATCAAATTTTGGAAAATTAGTATATTTTAGGCCCTGGAGACTACAACACTGTGTGTGTGTGTGTGTGTGTGTGTGTGTGTTCCATTTGGGGAAGGAAGGAATATAATCTTTTTCAGGTACTGTTATTAAATAAAGTGAAACATATACCTTTGTTAGTTGAATTGTGGAGTGTATGATTAACATTTCATTCACTCATTCATTCACATTTATAGCATGTCTTCACTATCTCATTCCCCTAGACACAAAACAACTAAAATGCTGAGGAAGAGGGTGGTTACTTTGATATGATTATAGCTCTTTTCAAAGTTTCCTTTTTTCCCTCTTTTAATGAGAAGTTAACTGTTATTCCATGGTCACGGGATAAATAGGTTCTCTCTGACTCTTTTGCTTTTGTTCTTTTTCTCCATATATAAATGGAGATGTACACTGTTTATACATATGCATGTGTCATTTTATGGGGACTTTTGAAGATTCGATTACATACAATTTTACTTTCCATCCCCCGCTCTGGAATGTTGTATGCTAGGGTTTGGGGTTGGTGGAGGGGGTTAGGTAGGTAGGTATGGACACCAGCTTCCCTGTGATTCTCCTAAAAACAATGTAAGACCCTTTTTGCTTCCGAAGTCCTGTCATTGGTCTTCCTTCCAAGGAGGAGGACATTTTGCATTTGCTTATTGTTTCTTCCTGCCCTTACTATCACAGGGCATTGTGTCCAGCAACATAGTGAACTCTGGATTTCCATTCTGTGATTGATTGGGATCATTCCTTCCAGTTGTCCCCTTCACACCCTGACTCCTTGTATTTTCCCTCTCAACACCCTTGATCTGAGTATGAGTATCTTCTTACATCCAGTCTTAGGGAGGTGGGGACACCACACTACTGAATATTCCCTTCATTTTATACATTTTATTTTTTTTTAAGCTGTGTGCAAAAGGTTGTTTCTCCAAAGCAATTGCCATGTTTTGCCCATTTAGGTCCTAGCCAGTAGTCAGTAGCCATTCTTCATTCCTCAGAAGTTGCCATGTGTATTTTAATTTCAGAACCTTGTATTTTTCATTCAACTCATTCTCTGTCTTTCAAAGTGCTTAGGCATCAGTCTTTGACTCCTCTCTACTTTGCACATTATATGCAAACCTGTGAGCTCTACCTTCGAAGTGTATCTAGACTTTGACCTCTACTTGCCACCTTCACTGTAGTTACCCTGGTCCAAACCATCATCATATCCAAGCTAGGTTATTAATGTAGCCTCCCAATTGGATTCCCTATTTATATCCTTGTCCTTTTTCTCCACCCTGTCCCTGGAGCGAATCTGTTAAAATATAAGTCAGATAATGTTAGTTCTCTGCTCAAAACCTTTCCTTGACTCCCACCTCATTGAGAGTAAAAACCAGCGTCTTCACTGTGGCCCCCCAGACTTTATGTGATCAAACATCCACCCACTACCCACAGCCTATTTCTCTGAACTCTTCTCTTCCACGTTCACCTTACTCTATGCACACTTGCAAGGAATTCTACCTCAGGGCTTTGGAAAGGGTTCTTTCTGCCTGGAATGCTTTTCCCCTAGATATATACACTGCCGCCTCCCTCATAAGGTCTTTGCTCAAATGTCATTTTCTCAGTAAAGCTTTCCAAGATCTTAACCTTTCCTCTTTCCCTTCCTATTTCATGTTTTCCATAGCACTTACAATGATCTCATATACTACATATTTTGCTTATGTCATGTATTCATTGTCCATTTCCTGCATTAGGAGGTAAGCTCCATTAGGGCAGGACATTTTGTCCATTTTGTTTACTGCTGTATCCCCAGCATTTGGAAAAGTTTCTGCCAGGCAGTAGTTGCTAATAAATACTGTTGTTGAATAAATTGTTGAATAAATAAATGAGTTTCATGTTGCCATATTAACATTAATTATATTGCCATATTGCTTTGCATATTCTCCACAATGGTATCTATTTCTTTTGAAAATAGCTGTTCCTTTCCTATACAAGTGTTGACGATGTATTAATCTCCAAACAGTGGCGCCTAACACCAGGCACTGGAATACAAAGATAAATAAGAAGCAGGCACTGTCCACAGGGAGCTTGCAGTGGACTAAGGAGTCAGGTGTTTACAGTACATGGTGGTAAGTGCTTTAGTGGAGGTGACCTCAGGTGGCCTTGGGAGAAAGGTACAGATGTTTAGCCAGAATCCATGATATTCCAGGCACCTTGCTGTTCCCTCACCATTCCTCTCTTGGTTTTCTAATGAGGAAACTCAGCTTCATGAGGTAACATAAATTTCACAAGATCCTACAAGCTGCAGGTTAGAATGTTCAGACTGGCTGTCTGGTTCTAAAGCTCTAGCTATAGTAGATGACAATTTGCCTCTTTATGGAGAGGTTTGTTGATCTCTGTAGGAATGCCTATTTGCTTCTTTCCTGGAGGTCCTGGATGCAGGTGACAATGTGTGATTTTAGGAGACTTAAGCTTAAAGGCCTTTAACCTTTAAGAGGGAAGAGGCTATGTAAATTGGGATGTTTGTATAAATGTATGTTTATTTAAATACTCCTTTATCAGATGGGGTAACACCTGAAAGTGTTTTTGTCTTGATTATATTTCTGTACCCAGTGTCTCTGAAAATGTTTGAGGAAACAAATCATTAGGAAAAAATCCACAATGCAACTTATAAATCTATAGAAAGTACTCTCTGCATGAATGAAACTGGTCTCTTTTAATCTCCAGCTAACATTGTAGGAGTTGAGGACAAAGGAAAATTGTGTGATATTTGTGAACCATCCATGCAGAACTTGACAGTAACAAGATACAGAAGAAAAGATTGATTTCTAAAATGGAAATGCTTATGACATGTGAAGACAGGAAAAGGAAAGTGGTTCACAATTAGAATCCATAGATTATAATTGACCAAGAGCTTTCACAAACATTAATTATCACAAAACTCAGTGAGGTAGAGAGTTATAATCCCATTTTACAGATGAGGAATCTTTGGAGAGGTTAGGATAACGGTGAACTTAATCAAGTTATACAGTTAAATCTCTCAGTCTACCATGTTCTTTCCAGAATATCAGACTCTTGTGTCATTAAGAATATGTAAGACTCGGGGCGCCTGGGTGGCTCAGTCGGTTAGGCTGGGATCGAGCCCCACGTCAGGTTCCCTGCTCAGCAGGGAGTCTGCTTCTCCCTCTCCCTCTGTGCTCTCTCTCTCTCTGTCAGATAAATAAATAAAATCTTAAAAAAAAAAGAGAATATGTAGAACTCTGACTTACGTTCTCCATTCACATTATCTGCAAAAATAGTTGTATATTGTTTGTTTCCTATCTTTTCTTTTCCTGTTCCAAAATACTTTATGATTTAATAAAATTCTAAAATATGTTAAACCAGATTTTATATTCTTCTTTCATCTGTAAGATTACGTTATACTTCTGTATCTCACTGAGTAACTTGAAGTGCTTTAGAAGAGATAATCTCATGCAAAATCCAGATGGGCACAACTACCTTACGAATTTAGAAGAGGTTTTATTTATTTATTTATGAGTTCTCTCTTGCATATCACGACCTTTCAAAGGTTTGTGGTTAAATCCAGAGTAACACACTCCTAATGTTATTTGTCCCATTATTAGTATGAGATTTATAGATAACAGGAAATAGATGTAATCTTTGTAGATAAATATTAATAATATGAAGTAGCAGATATTAATATGAAAAATGACAGTTTCTTTAAAAAATATCAAGCGAACTTTTGACTTAAAGTTAATACAGCAGGCGTGCAGGGACAGTAGAGAATAAACAAGAAGTCATGTTTTACACCTGCATATTTAAAACATCCAAGTCTGATTTCCCTCCAGCATTACCAATTACATTGATTATAGTTCTTATTTTTCTTTGCACTTCAACCAAGTTTACAGACAATTCAAAGTAGTTAGATGATCGATCTGTGTATATGTGCTGATTGATTGCATTTATCACAAACCACAATGGAAAAAGTTGTCATAAAGGTCTCGATTAAATAATGTACGGACTGCCATGGACAAACATCTCATAGCTGAATTTTGGCTGAATACACTGGGCTGCAATTTTTCATTTCATATTGATTGGAAAGCCTGGTGATTGCAGATAGGGACTGAAAATCGCTCTTTAGAGAAACTCCATCCATACTGTGTATGTGCAAGTGTGTTTATCTGGGAAGCAGGGGTGAGAGTGCTAGGAAGGTTCATGAATTAACTATTGATCTAGAATCTGGAATTCACTCAAGATAATCTTTGAAGAGCACAAGAGCCTCGGTAAAGATGACAAAATGACATAACCTGAAACATTGGTTACAGATCATGGTAATTAGTAATACTGGAGTAACCACACACTCTTGATTGGCGAGGGCAGAACTAGATTTTTACTTCTGGTTGTTAAAAGACAAGAGCAATGTTCAGGCTCTTTATAGAGTCAACACTCCTCAATAGGGAAGCTCTTTGCATGTAAAGGAATCATCCAGAATATGAAGAAACACCATCAGCATGATGATACTTATAACTGCCTTATTTACAAAAAGGAGAAACTGAAAACAGTAGTATAGGAATGTGATGCATCCACTAGACAGAACTTTTGCAGGCATTGGAAGTTGTACTTATGAAGGCTTGGCAACATGGAAACTGCTTTGATATGATGCAAGGTGAAAAATAATGCTATGCAGTTAAAATTGTAGATAACTTACTGTTGTATTTCGTAGATATACATTGAAAGTAGATTTGTGGAGAAATAGTAATCATTTATATTATAATAAGTTGATATAAGATAACTCTTATTATCAACATGCCACAGATGAGAAAACCAGGGTTCAGTGTAGTGAAGTAATTTGTTTGGTTCACACGGCTACTCAGGGACAGAATGGACCCGGCCCCAGGGTTGTTTGCCTCCAAAACCATGCCTTTAACATTTTGCTAAACTTGTAATAGTGCTTTTATATTTAAAATACACATATGCATTTTAAGGAAAATTAAGGAAAAATCCAGAATGGTACCATGACAATGGTTTTCTTTGAGTTAATTTGTTCAACTTTGATTTTCTTTCCACCTTCATCTTGCCTCTATAGTTCTTCATTATTCTTTCCCCCTTCCTTTCTCCTCCTTTCCTATTCTCTTCTCCTTCCTATGCTTTTGTAGGGGAGTAAAAGGTTTTTTTCGACTCTTTAGTTTGCTTGGCTGGGTCTGAAAATTAGACTGACAAAGATAACCAGAAGGAAAGCATACACACTTATTTTAATATCAGATTTATATGATATGGGCACTTTCATAAGGAAGAGAAGTCCCAAAAAATGGTTAAAGCTGAGTTTTTATGCTAGGTCTGAAAAAAAGGAGACATTTGTAGAAAGATATGATAGAACAAAGAATATGAGGTAAATGTAGTAAGTTGGGGGAAACTTGATAAGGACCATGTGTGTAGATTCTTCTTGGTTTCCTGCATCTAGGAGATAAAGATGCTCCTTTTCTCTGGATATAGGAAGGGTGACTCCCATATGAAGATCTTAAGAGCTGCTTCGGGGGAGAAGGGAAGGTGGGGGATAAAGTCAGAGAGAACTTCTACTTCTGCTGTTTTCTCAAATTCTTTCAGCTTAAAATATTCAAATGACAAGGTGTCATATTTGGGGGTAATGTGTTCTAAACCCCATCACTTTCAGTTTTCAATCAGCAAGTATCATATTTCTAACTACAACCGTGTTTTGGTGTATAATCAAATCACTGCTTCACCCAGTCTCTTCCTCCTGTTCCTGAGTGGTCTTCTCCCAATTTTGACATTCCCTCTTGGATATCCCAACTGTCTTAGTTTATTTCTTTTTGGTTGAGACTGCTGGAAACATCCAAGGGAACCTCAGAGCCTCTTTGGGGGTGATACTCATTGCGTCTCATGTATTTTAAATAGGAGCAATTGGAAATGTCTACTCCTGCTCTTTAGCTCTGATTTTAGGAGTTGCATTTCTTAGGGGTAATGACTGTATGGAGCAAATGTTAACTGTTTCTGGAATATTCATACTAATTTGGCCCTTTAAAAGTTTAAAGTAGGAAGACTATTTTCCCTGGCCTCCCAGGGGTAGTGGGTAGAGTTGGAAGATGCTGGTGTTTATCCCATGTTTTTAATTAACATGTTTGTTTTTAGGGTGTCTTTTCTTCTCTGACATTTCTCCCTCTGGACTCAGCAAGTTTTTGAATCACTAGTTCTCCTGCCATGAGAACATCCTTTGAGAGAGGCCCTAGAGATGTTAAGAGACCCTGGAGATCTCAAGAGATGTTAATTAGTAGAAGTAAATAAATGGCCTGTTTATTTGTATGCGCATTTTAATGCTGTCCTTTCCTTTTTTAAATTAAGAAGTAGAAAATGTGCTTGTGCTTAAATGTAGTGTAAAGTTTCCCGTATTCCTTTGGGTGCTGGTGTATTTTCCCTGGTTGCAGAAAATATGTTCAAAAGAATTTCATCTCTTGAGAATGTCCCTCCTCCATTTTATTGCTTTATATTGCTACCCCTGCCCTTGCATAAAATAATAATATTTTATAATCTGTTATAGTAACCATACTTAACCGATTTTCAACAATTACAAAGGGCTAGACTTGAAGAAACAGAGGTTTGGGAATTGCCCGTCATTTGCATAAAACTCTTTTCACCTGAAATTGTAAAAATTAGAGTGACTGAGCAGGCAGGAACCTTTACAATGTCTTCCCCATTCTTATCTTCAGGCAGTCTCATAGTTAAATAGCTCAAGAAAATGAAATGCTGCCCTATTTCGGAAGCCATTAAAATTGTTTTCAAAACTTTACCTGGTATCCTTCTTTTAAAATATAAGTCATGCTATTATAGCTTTCTTATTAATATTTTACTTAATCTCTTGCAGCAGAATTCAAGCTTCTTATTTTATACACTATTCCAAAGAGCAATACAGAATAGTGGTTAAGAGCCGGGACCCTAGATTTAGACCACCTGGGGTGAAATTGTCGCTTTGCCACTTACTATCATGTGACCCTGGGTAAGATACTTAACTTCATTTGGCTGTGGCGTTCTCATCTGTAAGAATGGGTGATACTAGTTATGAGAATTTAGTGAGGCATTACATACTCTAAGATACTTAGGAAAGTGCCTGATATATCACTAAATGATTGTTATTAGATTAGATTTGCCATTAAAAGAGGAAAATGATCTTCAGACTGTGACAGGTAGAACAATAGTTGAGAGGGAATTAAATCTCAAGATGTCAGGGCATAGTAAGAAAGATTCAATGAGGTTTTCAATCCTAGACTAATTACATTCCAGATTACTGAGATAATGAGTTTATATGTTATGATAGAACTGTTTTTGGTAATCTTCTAAAAACTTGGAGATATTTCTGAAGACGGGCAAGAAGTAAATAATATTTTTAAAAAGGCATTCAACAAAAGTGAATGATACTGTGGGCATGATGGGGCAAAATTGACTTGATTATAATACTGTTAGCTAGATTTACAGATTTGTACCAGTATAATTACAGTGTTAGTTAATGGCTCATGCACAATTAATTATTCCATCAGGAATCTGAAGGAGTTTACAATTAGAATACCTATAATGAAAGAAATAAGATGTATATAAAAGTAGAAATTGGTGCTGTGGTATAACAGAACTCAAGTATGAGACCCAAGATCTAACATACATATTACCACAGAACTTTAAATTTAGTTCTGAGGTTCTTGGCAGCCAAGATGACAAAGGAGATCTAGTTCTAGTTCTGGTTTTTAAAAGAGATTTATCACAGGAGACCATAAATAATGAGCATTGGTTTAAAAGGCAATTTCTTCAACAACATTTTTTGAAACAAATGCTTTTTTTAAAAGCAATTTTAGGAAAAAAAATCTAAAGGTTATTTAATAAGTGTCAGTTCAACAAAGGCACTGCTATGAAAACCTAAGCTAATTTGGTCTGTATATGTAAACTTCATGTGGTCTGACTTGATCCAAAGTATAATTTAGAGATTGACTATTTTATCCTTCTACAACATTTTTTAAAGTCACTTCGCTCAGCCAGCGTTTGAGAAGAGCTGGATAGCAGGTTCTAGTTCAAAAAGGGACAGAAGTAGGAATATGTTTAGTTAGGTGTTTTTTTTTTTTTTAGCAGGACCAGTATGCTTTAGAAATCAGCTAGGAAGCTAGTAAAGTTAGCTCTCTACGAAGAAAATTATAGTATGTTTCTGTACTTAGTCGTGAAGCTCTGAGTTCATTAGAGTACCTTGGGGCACTTGGGTGAGGGTGGGGGAAGGGAAGGGAAAGACTCGAGGGGTAAGATTAAGCAGTTCAGCCTTACTTATTTTATACATTGAGGTTCTGCAAAGGACTATGTGACAAGCAGTAAAAGAAATTATTTTGCTTAAAATTTTGAAAAACTACTACCATTTTTCATGGACATAATGATTTTGGTCTAATTACTCATCATGGCAATATAAAATCCACAATAAACTCTCATGGATTGATATATTTTAACAAGAGCTTTTTCTGAGAATCTAGTCAAATGAATTAAACAGTGTACCACCTGGAAGGGGTGTGGAAATGGGCAAAAAATTCCCATTGCCTTTTGAAGAAAAATTTCCAAAGATACTGATTTTAGTTTGAGTAATTTATATTAATTTATAATCTATTATTTTTGACTTTGGCTAGAAAACAGAACAAATTATATATTCCTAGACCAATCTAGGATTACAGGTTCTTAGACCAACCTAGGAAAATGAAAATGAAATTGTATATTAGCATACAGAAAAATAATTATTTTAAAAAATTTGTGGGGAAGTGGAGAATGCATCCAATTATTTACTACAAATTTAGGATACTAAAACACAGCCTCGCTCCATGCACCAATAGAGATTACAGTTGACCTTGAACAATGCAAGGGTTAGGGGCACCTCTTCCACCTCCCACCCACAGTCAAAAATCCATGTATAACTTTTGATTTTCTGAAAACTTCGCTACTAATAGCCTACTGTTGACTGGAAGCCTTGCCTATAACATAAACAGTTGATTGACACATATTTTGTAAGTTATATGTGTTATATACTGTAGTCTTAGAATAGAGTAAGCTAGAGAAAAGAAAGCGTTAAGAAAATCATATGGAAAGGAAAATACATGTATAGTACTCTACTGTATTTATTGAGAAATATCCATACATTAAGGGGACTCATGCAATTCAAACCTGTGTTTTTCAGGGGTGGGCTGTCTTTGTTTTGCTTTGATAACTCTCTTTCTTCTAGTGTATAAAAATGCAAGTTTTGCAAGAGTATCGATAATTGGGTGTCCATATTGATATCATGCACCTTAGGTCACACTTGGCTTCTGTCCTTAGAATTCAAGGTGGATAAAAAGTGATCTTTAATCTGTTCTGAAATGGCAAAATATAGGTGAGTAGAGATGAGACCTCTCTTTCAATCCCTCTTCTGTTCTTAGAATAGAGCTTTAGCACATCTTTAGATAGAAGACTGGTCATATTTTAGAGAGTGTTTTATGCCTCCAACTTTTATATACTTAATCCTACAAATTCAGTTAGGATAGGGTCACCATTAGTTTATTATATAAACCAGGACACCTTTGAGTATGGAATTGGTTAATGACAGGGCAACAAGCAAAAATGAAAGGGACTCTCCTGGGCAACCACATATAGTCTCCCAAAGCCTGGGTGTAAATAGATAGAGAAATCCTGCTGTGCTAAGGGCTAGGGAGATGGAAAAATTGTTGATTAAAATTAATAAAACACATTCACTAGTGACCAGTTGGAATATATTAAAAATATAAATAATAAAATATAAATCACCTGTAAACCTACTTCCTAGAGATTACCATTATTAATATTTGGGTGAGTGACTTTGCATAGAGAATCTTCATGCATAAGAACATATATCTTTCTTACATTCTTTTTAAAAAAAATCAAGATCCTATTTAACCACTGTTTTTTATCTGTTGCTTTTACTTAACTTTAATCATAAACATTTCCCCATGTAAAATATTATTTAAAAATATGCTCTTTAAGGGTTGCAAAGTATTTTATCTCATAGTGGTACTGTAATTTATTAATGTTTCCCTATCATTAGTATTTTGACTTATTTCTTTTTTTTAGCATTATAAAATATGATAAACATCTTTGTAACTCAATTTTTAAGTGGAATTCTCATAGTTTCTTTTTTTTTTTTTTTTTTTTTTTAAAGATTTTATTTATTTATTTGAGAGAGAGAATGAGAGACAGAGAGCATGAGAGGGAGGAGGGTGAGAAGGAGAAGCAGACTCTCCGCTGAGCAGGGAGCCCGATGTGGGACTCGATCCCGGGACTCCAGGATCATGACCCGAGCCGAAGGCAGTCGCTCAACCAACTGAGCCACCCAGGCGCCCCTCTCATAGTTTCTTAAGAATAAATTCTTGGAAGTAGAATTACTGAGTCACATTTTAGGGGCTCTGGGTGTGTGTGTGTGTGTGTGTGTGTGTGTGTGTATGTAATTTAAATTCTCTTTCTTTCTTTCTTTCTTTCTTTCTTTCTTTCTTTCTTTCTTTCTTTCTTTCTTTCTTTCTTTCTTTCTTCTTCCCCCCTCTCTCTTTTTTATTCTTTCTCTCTCTTTTTTATTCTTTCTCTCTCTTTTTCTCTCTCTCTCCTCTCTTTTTCTTTCTTTCTAAATTGTCCTTCTTTAAGAGTACAGCAACTTAAAATACCACCAGCGATATACTATATTGCCCTGAAAAGTTAACTTTTTTTAACATAACATCTGTAACACCAGTACCTAAAATGGAAAAAATAAATGTGTGTGTGTACGCATGCATATGTGTGTATGTATGTGTGTGTGTACTTTCCCTCAGACAGATATGTCTCATAAATTGCTATGTGGAAATTATTACTTACTAGTAGAAAATAATTACATTACTGAGAAAACCTTTGCTTTATTAATTTTGGAGAAATCATAAAGTCTTTTATTTTTATCTCAGTATTTTTACAAAAGGATAAGCAGTGTGTCTGGGGTTGGCTATGAAGATACAAAAATGTACAGAAGTTTCTTACATGTCCAGACAGGTTGAAAAATGAAGGGGAATTAGGCTTCTAAGTAAGTGTTCTGTTGGTATATTAGATTTAAGTGCCAATCAGGTGGAGTATGTGACATGGGGGTCAGAATATCAGGGCTTCGAACTTGCATGAACCTTCCAAACAGGGTAAGTGAGAAGTCTGATGTATGAGAGCAACATTAAGTTGGGAGTGTTCTCTTTGCTTAGTTGCAGAAGATAAATCAAGTTATTTTTCAGGCGCTTGAGTCTATTCGACTGTCATTGTTCTTTATTGAGAAGATGGACGACAATACAGGAGCTCATCCTCAGGGGGTCACTGTGATCCAGACTTAGCAAGTGAATAAAACATGTACTCCACTCTAATGGATTGCAGGAGCTCTAAGCAGATCTCCAACTGCCCATGAATGATTATTATTTGTTTGTTTTTTAAATTTATGGGTGTCTTCAGCCAACTTTCTTCTTGCTTTATTCTAGATAATCTGCTGAGAAAAATTCCAGTTCTAGGTAGCTTTTTCTTGTTCCTCTAATTGAAGGAGGAGAGTTGGATAGTTCACTGTTCTGAAAGGATCCTTGCATAGTCATGTCATGTTTGAGGCACATAAAGCAAGAAAGCTTCTAGATATTGTTAGAGATCCTCCATAGTTCTTTCCAGGGACTTCTCTGAGTGCATCCTCTAACCTTCTCTCCACATGTGTACATTTCATGGGGTCTGTATAGTGTCCAGGGTAGTGTGGGGAGTTGTGAACTTAATACTTAAACACCACCTAACCACCCTCAACTCAGGTGAGTGAACTCTTTATTAGGGCTTGGCTGGCATATAATATGAGAACACAATATTAATCGGACACTTCAAGTGTGCTACTAATATATGTAAATCCTCTAAGCTAATAAGCTCTTTTGGGTTTCTCCATTAAAATCATGCATATCTTAAGGTAAGTTGGCCACGCTACCATAGTGTGTGGAAGTTGGATTAGCAACCACAGTTCACCAAGCTTAAAGCTGAATCTTTCAATCCTTCATAGACTTTCAAAACAGGAGCCCTCAGCTCAAAGTAACTGTGCCGACAAGATAAAAGAAATAGGATGTCATTGGCAGAGACAAAATTTGACGTACTCTGTATTTCTCCTGGATAAATAATATAAAAGGCAATATTGTCCACGAGAAAGGCGAAATAATATCAAAAGAGTTGCTTGGGTCATCCCTTGAAGTTTTTCCTCCCTAATTATACAGAGGAAATCTATTGTATTCTACATCCGCTAAAGTTAGAAAAAGGAGAGAAAACTGCAGTGTGAGAAATTTAGGCTGGTTATAAGGAATTATATTCTGGTAGAGAATGAGTTACAGGAGAGACAGTGCAGGCCTAAGCATGGGGTGGAAGAGTTGTGAGCGTCCCTGGCCTCTGAATGTATTATATATAGTACAAGTCTTTAGAGAGTTGCCAGCAAACGTGTGAAAGAAGTAGACAAGCCATGGCTGTAAAGAATTTGCAGGACTTGTTAGAAAGTAAGAGGAACAGCAAACAATCACTCCCAGGTAAAAAAAAAAAAAAAAAAAAAAATCATCTCAGGGGCAGCTGAAGAGTGGAGGGTGCTAATGCACATCAAAATATAAAAGAGACACCAAAGGAATGGTCCACACAAACAAAGACATCGTGGAAAAAGATAAAGAAGGGAGAGGAATTAGCAGGCTGGCTTGCTGTGTTTATAGAAAAGAGTTAGTGTTTGTAGAAATGCTTTGGTTTGGTGGCTGGAAAATATGTATAACGTAAAATCTTTTGTATTTAAAATATTTTGACTTACTATCTTAGAAGAGTATTAAATATTGATAAATTCTTAATTGGCCAAAATATTTATGTGCCTTAAGATAGAAGGATAAAATCAATTGTTTCCTAGAATCAATTCTTAAATTATGATTCCCTCATCATCACTGAGATTGTTGGTGCTGAGTGTGTGATATAAGGTTCTGAGGGCATATGGGGATCATTAAACAAATGTTTACTAAGCAACTACTGTGGAAAAGGCATGGGATGCAAGTTTAATGAGACGTGGTGGCACTTTTTTTTACAAGGAGTTTGCAATAACCTCAGGTTGATTTGGCAGTAACAGATACCATAAAGGCCACCTGAGAGGTACAGGGCATGTCTATAAAGGCTGAGAGCTGCCAGCAATGAGTTTGGGCAAGGTGAGCACATACAGGGCTTTCCTGGAGGCATGGCCTTTGGGCTGGGCCTTGAAGGGGAAATGGAGCATGATGGAGATGTGGAGGCAGAAGGCCCGCACAGAGAACAGCAGGTGGTAGTACATAGAAAATATATGTACCCATATAGTTGTGTGGTGCTTTCTAAAAGCCACTGAAGGCTTTTGAGGAGGCAAGAGCCCCGGTAGAGTTAGGTGATAATGAGAGGGAAGAGTTAAGACAAGGAGGCCCCATGGGCAGACACTGCAGTAGCTTTGGCAGGAGGAATGACTGCTTGTGCTAGGTAAGAGGCTGAGGAAGCAAAAATGATGGAGTCATGGGAAGAAATTGGGAAGAAAGACCTGGATAGATGAGAAGGGAGAAGTCAGAACCAAAGACTGTAGGATAATTGGGAGAATATTGAGGCCATTGACAACAACTAGAGAGAGGGAAAGGATACTGATAAGCTTGGAACCAAAGCTTGCTTCCCTTCTGGCTGCTTTTCTTTCTTCCTTCCCAGTCTTCCTTCCAACTCTCACACACAGCCTCTGCTTCGTGCTTGACTCTGTGCAATGTGAGGTAATGAAGGGGAAAAACATGCAGAAGACATCCTCCTGCGCTTTAGATGCTCAATGTCCAGTGTGGGGAATAGGATCTACCCATACTTAGGAAATAATCAGCACACGGTTACAGATAATATAACTACTGTGTGAATGCGAAAGAGAAAAATGACGGGTTGGAATTTCTGCCCTGCAGAAGCTAAACTTAGAAACAGATACACAAAGTGTATTGTATTTTAGTTGCGCCTCAGGTGATAAATGGGGTCAAGCTCATCAGTTCTGGCTCCAGTTTGCTATTAACAGATTTCTCTTTCAGTTATCCTTGAAGACGTTAGCATGTCCCCATGTGTTGTCACCCTCATATTCAGAGATCAGAGGAATATTAAATAAGTTTATGACAAGCTACTCCTGCCCTCTTGTTATTTATGGAGATTTATTTCCCCTAGGAATTACTTTGCAGATGCTTCTTTTTGAAAGCTTTCTTGTATTTCATAAATATTTGTTGAATGAATGAACAGAGTGACTTTTTAAACTAACTTAGCCCCAACTTTCAAATATGCCATTGGCAGATGAAGTGAAGCCTTCAAATGACCTTAGGGTCAGATTTGTCATGGTAACATCTCAGCATAGGATTCAAGCTTTGGATTTCACATCTGGGAGTTGTGAACTTAGATACTTAAACACCACCTAACCACCCTCTATCTTTAAAGGCCCTTTGACTTTAGTAGAAGCTGTAATACTTTATTCAAAACTCTTAAAAGAACTCAAAATGGGCTGGTTATTTTACACTTCCCTCTTAATAGGATCCTTGGATAGATACCGGTATCTTTTGTTGCCATCTGTTTTCTAGTTTCTAGGACTATTTTTATATCCTCTTTCTATTCTGTTAAAAATTCTATTCTATTTATAAAAAGTACAATATAGTTGGCAATAAGATTTTTTTGCATCTTCTTGTCTTTGATGAGACAAACTACTAGATCATTTTGGAAGACATAGTGGTTTGTGAAATTTGAATATGAAAACCAGTAACAAAGGGAAGAAAAGCAGTCGGGGTATTTGCCAGATGGGAGATGCCTCACTGCTCTTTTGAAGGCTGGTGAGCACCACTTGATAGGAAAAGGCTCACTATATCTAATCTTTTGGTATTCACTTGTGGCAGCCACGGACTTGAGACAGGTATTGCCTAGAGAAGGAGTAGATAGGGATCCCGTGGACGCTAGAAGGCATTTTTTCCCCCCTCTATTTCTACTCTTTTGGGTCTCTGTTCTCTAATTAAAATTGGTGTTTTGGAAAAAGAGAACATGAATTCTGAATACAGTAATAAATTATATCCTTGCCTCAGATGGAATTAAAATGACTGCAGACTTGAGATTTCCCTGCCTCTGAAAACTTAATTTGATATTTTCTGTTACACACCAAGTAGTGATTTGCAGAGGCACAGACTGTAAGATTAATTGAGGCAGCCATCTCTTCTGGCGCATCTAATCTTACATCTAATTATCTGATCATCTGAATCGCAAATACAGTAGTTAAAGGGTGTCTGTTTAAAGGGCAGCCACAAAATGTAAATATTAAAAAGGAGCTCTCTGGTTTTTAGGAAGCAGACATGGAGACTTACAATAGCCATTATGTTCTTCGTGGTATTAGGTCAGCAGGTCACATAAAAATGTGGTTATGTTGTTCTATCACTAAAAGGTGAAGATAATTCTGAAGTCTTACTAGGCTTGTTTTGACAATTAACCTCCATTAGTATTCTAGACCACATAAGAGCAAAACTCGTAAAAGGCTCTCTTTTCCATGAATGTACTGTCAGACCGACTTCATCATTTAAATAGGACTATAGTCAGAGTAAATGATGAGTTGATATTTATACAAAGCATAACCTTAATTAAAATATTATGAGCAATTAAACCCAGTGTTCACGGAATTATTGTACATTTATATGTAATAGAGTAAAAACATTGCATAGACTGTTAAGCTTTTTGTATGAATCTAATTAACTTTGACAGGCTTTGGGCTTTTCTTCCCCTTATCTTTAGAAGTGCTGTAGATAAATGTACTTGCATCTGGAAAACTTCAAACAGTTTTGATCAGCAATTCAGGTCTGATTTAAAATGTATGTACTGAGGTGCCTTCTTAAATACAGAGTTGATAGGCATGCAGTGCACTCCTTGTTGTAACAGGAAGGCAGATGTGGAAGGGAGAACAGCTGTACTCTGGAGTTGCCAGTGGGTATTGTTTTTGTCACAATTTAATGTCAGGATGCTACTGCTGTGAGGTCTTTGTATATTTGGCTCTGGTTAATGAAAAGTTGAACTCACACTGCTGGCTCCCTGGAAGGCAATTAGGAGGGAGATATTTCTCCTCACCCTTACACTTCTATAACCCCGTGGGAACAGAGGCACTAGGGGCAAATCCAAGTCCCCATAGAGTCCCAGGGACTTCCTGTGTTTCCTAAGTGAGGGAATGAAGTCCTCCTGCAAACAGTGAATTACGACATTGAGGCTATTGTAGTTCTTCTAATGTCGATTTCCTAAAATCCCACTAAGGATTGGCCCTGAGAGGAAGCTAGGAATTTGTCAGTGTAATAATTTCTGGGGTTCAAAGGTAATAACAGTAACAACAACGATGGTGACATTTTATTCATTACCAATCATTTAAGTGATTTGCATGCCTTATTTTACTTAATTTTCACTCAACTTTTTGAAGTAGATACCATTTCCAATTTAAACTGGCGCCCAAAGCATTTATGTCCTTCTCAAAGGCACATAAGAACAAAGTGTTGGTGCTGTTGAAGTGCAAGATAAAACATATACATACATATATATGTATGTGTATATGTATTTATATATACATAAATTCATATATAAATATATATTTATATGTATATAAATTGATGTTAAATATTGAATGAGATCAGCTAAATTTAGTAAAAAATGTAACAAAGCAATATGTATATAATATAGACCTAGTTATGTAAAAAATACAAAAAGTAAGTGTAGATCCATCTACCTATCTATCCATCTCTCTATACACACAGTCACACATGTGTAAAGGCAGATAGAGAGAACCAGAACTGAGCACACTGAATGGCTGAGAGAAAGTCGAGAAAGGACTTTTGCTGCCCAGCTGAACATTTGAAAGTGAAATTGGCTTAAAAAAAGAAAGTGGGGGCAGCTCTGATGTCAAGTAGAGGTGTCTGACCCCGACATTTGTGCTTTTCTACAAAACCATGTGGTCTTTTAAAATGTGTGATTAATGTTTTAAAAAACCCCATGAAAGGAGATGGTGAATCTCCTGACTCCCCGTGGTCCTTAGAAGACCCTGCTTATATGTAGCTGAGTTGGGGATGCATCAGAATTCCATCCTTAATCTATTTGAGCCAATCAATATATATCGAGTACCTATGATGTGCCCAGAGGGGGCTGTAGAGGTGAATAAGCTAAGAACTCTGCCCTTAAGGTGTTTACAGCATTATGAGTAGACAGACTGTTACCCAAACCACTGAAAGAGCCCAGTGTTACACCTGTGGTGGCAGTGGGAGGAATAGTGTGCCATGGGACATCCAGGAGGAGCAATGGTAAGGCTGGGGCTCCCGTTACAGTTTATTGAGTACCTAGGTTGATGTCCAGGAGCTGGGTATGATGGAAAACACTAACTAAGATGCAACTGTGACCTCCAAGACTGTGGATTGTTGTAGGAAAGAGAACATTAAAAGATGGGAAAATAATAAAGAGCAAGAAAAACCAGAAATAGTGTATAATATACTGCTAAGTAATGTAAGGTAGGCCCTAAGTGACATAGGAATTCAGAAAAGGAAGTGACCACTGTGGCTAAGAATCATAGAAGAAGGTTTCATAAGGAAATAAATTATAGTACCAGTATTTCTTCTGCTTAGCAGTTGCTCTATAAAAGAGCAGTGGCCACTCTTGAAATTTACACTTTGAAATTAGCCTTTGAGTAGACTGTCTTCATTCTCTGACCCTTGTTCAAAAACACGAACAGAATAACAATTAAATGCATACATAGCTTCACTTGGTTTTATATATATATATATATATATATATATATATATATATCAGGCATCACAGATGTCTCCCTTCCTTTTATTTCCTTTTCCCTCCTCCCTTGCTGTCTCCATCCCTCCCCTCCCTCTCTTCCTCCCCACCTTCCCTTTTTTTCCTCCTGGTATTTCTAAGACATTGGGCATAGAATCAGGCACACTTGACTAAAAAAAAAAAAAAGGGTTTCTACTCTGAAGAATAGGAGAATAGAAGTGCAGAGGAGCTAGCTGTTTGAAGAGTTTTCCTTTAATAGACAGTAAACCTGTGTTCTGGATCCTTTTAGTAGGACTGTGATCATGTATCTAAGTACCTAGCACAGTGCTGGATCATACTAGATGCTTAGTAAGCGTTGCTTCTCTTCTGTACCCTCTTCTCCTACCTCTTCCGTAAGCCTTTAGTGATCCAGTTTGGGGAGGAGAGAGAAAAACCTATGTGGGAGGGACTGTAAAAAATAATCTGAGACTGAAGTTTGCATATTTGGAACAAATTTAATTTTCAGCCATCAATTCCTGTCAGTGTCTCAATATTACAGTGACTGGGTCAATTATTACTGAGCAACTCTGAACTTCTTCGAGGGAAGATAATGCAAGTATATTAAAAAATGCATATGTATCTGAGAAACCACGTACACTGTTAAGTAATTGGGATGGCTATTTTTGAAAAAGTTATTTCTATCATATCAACTTTTTCTATTTTTTTTGTTTTTAATCATTTTAAAACAGATAAAAATCTTCCATAACCAGTCTGACTCATACTTATTTAATTAAAGACTGAACTCAAGACTGAGCCCCTCCATGCATTTTTTAAAAATGATAATTTTTAAATTATATAAGTATGCACTCTCACCATAGAAAGTCTGTAAAATAGATAAAGGGAGTATAAACAAACAAACAAACAAAAGGGCATAATCTTACAAACCGGAGAAAACTACTGTTAGCATTTGGTTCCAAGTTCTAGTCTTTTTATCCCTTTTTTTTTAAAGATTTTATTTATTTATTTGACAGAGATAGAGAGAGGCACGAGAGGGAGAGGGAGAAGTAGGCTCCCAGCTGAGCAAGGAACCCTATGTGGGACTTGATCCCAGGACCCTGGGATCGTGACCTGAGCCAAAGGCAGTCGCTTAACGACTGAACCACTCAGGCGCCACCCCCCCTTTCTTTTAAGATTTTATTTATTTATTTGACAGAGAGAGAGAAAGGCAGGCAGAGGGAGAGGGAGAATGCTTTTCTATAAGTATTCCATGTATTTAGTTGGAATCATACTTTTTGGATTTGGTTGGACAGTTTTCAGTGTGACCCAGTTTATAACCTTCACTTCACAACAGTCCTGAGGTGGCCCTAGAGAAGAGCCCTGTCTTTGAACCTGGTTGTACAGTCCATGCCAAGGCCTCTCTCTTCTCTATTGTCCAGAGTGTGGAAGGCCAGGGAGGGGCCCCAGAGGAACTTCTGCTCTGTGCCAGGTAGGGCAGACGATGGGAGTGGTTGCTCAGTCTGTGAATGGATCATGGCAGCTGGCTGCTACAGAGGTTCTTGGAGGGCTGACTGGACGGGGTCAGAAGCAAGAAACATTTGAGTTAATTGGCACATGTCCTGGGATCCATGTTAAAACAAAGTGACAAGTTAGGACTTGATGTGACCTGAAGGTGATAGACCACTGGGCCAAAAGCAGGCAGGAGGAGAGAAAACATTCCAAGAGCATCATTAGACAGACAGAAGACTTTTACTTTTAGCCCTCTTGGCTCTTTCCTGGGTGACTGGATGAATTTATGCCAGGCTGCGGTGGCCCAGAGCTTTTATGTATGAAGGGGTAGGATGGCAGCATGTTTGGGAAGGGAGACAAGGTCTTCATACTAGAATTTTTGCATGTATATATTTATTTGGGATAGTTTTGGGGATCTGATAGAGATTGTGGGGGCAGGAATGTTAAAGGGTCCCTCTCCTAACCACCCTTTACTGATTATTGCCCTTACTGATTATTTCTTTGGAGCCCAAGAACCACCCTTAGTTCAGGAGAATGCTTAGAGCCCTGTTTGAGAGAGTTGCTTACCATCTGAACTGACTAGGGACGCCATGCAATGTCCCTAGGCCCATGGCAGTTTAGGGAATCCATGTCCTTTTTGTTGGATAGCTGATAGCAATACTCTTTGATTCAGTGTATGTTTATTAAGCACCCACCATGTGTCAAATACTGTGCAGAATACTGAAGATGTAAAGACTAATATAAATGGTCCTAGTATCCAGGAAAAAGTTAATATATAGACAGGCAGATTTATAGAGCCATTAATATAAGCCTTGGAGTTAGTGGTAGAGCCATGCTGTTTGTCCAGTAGTGAGAGTTGAATAGTGAGTGGGTCCTAATGGATGATTGTTGAATGATTATACATTGTAGTTACCTACCTACTACAGCCTTTTATCAGAAGCCGAATTTTGCACATGACTTCTGTTATGCGGAGCTTCTCATGCTCAAAACTTGTATTCTGAATCCTGAGCAAATACATGACTGTCATTTTTTTCCTGCTGTTTTTACATTGTGCTTTCTTTGGAATAGTCCTTTTGATGTACTACTTTCTCCTTAATTCAACATTTTATCTCATTCGTAATCCAGCAAACTAGGAATTTGTGAGAAGTTGCCAATTTTATTATTCCTCCCGTGATCTTTAGAGGTGGGTTCAGGATTGTAGCAACATTTCCTGAGACTCAGATAGGATAGGCCCACTGAGCAATGGTTCTACACCTTTGGTATTTCACAGGTTCCTGAGATGGTCAGAACCTTGTCACAGTTGGAGAATCACTGAGGACTTTGAGCTACAACTGCAGACTGTTTCTGTGCATGTGTCAACAAGATGTTTATTTCATGATTGCAAATTGTACAACACTGTGAATCTGCCTCTTAGACAAAACCAGATCTGACTTTTGATCTTTTTAGAGTAAAATAAAAATTTTAGATTTATAGAAGTTAGCTAGTTCTCTTATGACCATAGGCAGAGGCTGTGTGTGCTATTGACTGGGTTCATCTTCAGTAGATCTCTAGGGTTATGACTCTCAAGCTGTAGCATGTATAAGAATTACCTGGGGTCAGGTTAAAACACAGATTGCTGGGCTCCATCTCCACAATTTCTGATTTAGTACATCCAGATGGGGCCCAAGAATTTACATTTCTAGGAAGTCCCAGGTGTTGATTCTGCTGTTGGTCTAGAGACCACACTTTTAGAACCACTGATCTAGGAGATTCCCTTACCATGTAAAACTGTTATTACTTTTTAAAATGTAAATCTGAAGGTTGAATTCTCATTTGGAATAGCCATGATTCTGTGTAAGATTAGAAAATGTGCTGTGTTTAAGTGTTTTCGGGAGGGAGACAACAACTTTCCTCATAACTTACTCAATAGTTTTCCAGTGGGGGGAAAAATTATAAAACCTTTACCTGAAACTTACCTGATCTTTGTTGTAAACTTTCTGACCTTGGAAAGGTGGTATCATATAGTAATTGAAGACCATTATTAGTCTTCTCTATTTCCTTCCACTTCATGTCCCCAGTCTAAGTAACATATTGCTCTAGCACCCTAATACTGACCTTAATTTAATTTTGATAAACAAAAGGATGTTGAATAGTAAGGCCAGTTATCTTTGATGAAGGAAGGCTGAACTCCTTTAACCTGTACAAGAAAGATTTAACAGAAGGCATCCAAGTAACGGGAAGGAAATTTATCTGACCCAGACATGACAAGCAGAAGTGACTTTAACTTAGCATGCCTCTTTTGAGTAAGACTTTATATTAGATTTACTGAGATGCACGTTGGTGCTATTTGTGTCTTCTAGTTAGTAAATTAATACCCCATGTAACACCTTGCTTATAGTTATGCAACTTTTCCGTGGACATCAGACGTTAAGTCCCATTCTTATGTAGCTGAGATTTATAAAATCTGGGGAGCCCTGTTCAAGAGTACAAATGTATCTTATCTTGGCAAATTTTACAAAAACATATGCTAATATGAAAATATTATTTAACTTCTTCTAGGGCTGGAAGCAACCCACGCTAGTAGGTGTCCTGAAGATTAAGTTTCATTATCCTCAAGGACAGTTCACTTCTGACTGTATTCCAGGCCTCTGACACAATTGCTGATACATCTTTGTTGCTCAGGGAAATGTTGTAGAATGAATTTATGAATTCTTCATCACAGTTCTTTAAAGCAGTATGGTTTCCATTATTTTTGTGCTATTGATGTCACTATCTATGGCTTAATGTTGAATACATACTAGCATTAAGATTTTTTTTTTTTTAGATAAAATACAGGATCTAAATCAACCAGTATTTTTCTATGTAGAATCAATAATGTATTCATAAGGGGCTGCTTATCATAAGCTAAAGAGTTGAGCAATGAAGACAAAAGGTGATAAATGACTTAGGTCAAAGAGGATGCCAGTTGGATGGATCTGACAAACAAAATGCAAGACTGGTTAGGTTGGAATTTTGAAGATTCTATTGTTCTATCTTCTAACTTTTTAGAGGAAACAGGGCTGGGAGATTTTGAATCGTGGAGAATTTGCACTAGTGAAATCCTCAAGTCAGAATGATTTTAGTAGAGCTTTGGTTACCACAGGGCATTAGGTATGGGAGGCCAGGTTTCGCTGAGGATGGACTATAGTAGAACACAGGCAGTCTGACCCTGGAGCATGGTCAGGGTAGGCAGAGTTGTTTGCCTCCTTTGTTCTTGAGTATGTGTGGTCAGGTGAAGATTCATGAGTGTTTCTGCTTTGAGATGAGATGAGATGAGATGAGATGAGATGGCAGTAAAAAATAAGTGAAGAATACAGAGTTGTAGCTTTCTCTTGATTAAGGTCAGTGTGGTGGCCCAGGTCTTCCCAGAGATTTTGAAAGAAAATATAATAAAAGTAGAGGATTAATGAGGTAGGCAAAACAATTTTAAGATAGTCACAAACATGGAAAAGGTTTCTTCTCTTAATGATTTGGTTGGAGTTGTAAGGGGATTATTTAAAAGAAAGAGGACCACATTATTAGCTCATTATATCCCTGATCGATATAGACCACCCATTTCTTTTAAATAGTTTATTCTAATAGCTAATAGATTGCCCAGGGAAAACAAAGTATCATTTATAATTGCTATTTGAATATTTTATGTAAAAGCTAATCTTCTGAAGACTTAGAGAAATCATTGTAGATTAAAATAAGAAATAAAGATTTGCATTTATAAGAAATTAATGATCGCTCTGAAATTGAAGAACCATTTAGTGCTGGGAGAAATAAATACAAATTATAACATCTATCTGATGGAGTTTTGTTTAGATTGCTTCTGGTGATAAACCATCTATAATAATATAAATCAAGGGCTGGTGTTTGCCATAAATTTGCAATGTTTAGCATAATTTTCGTTTGCATTTCATACTAAAGTGACACCAAGAAATATGAGATTAATAGTTAGTTATTAAGTGAAAATGACTTTCACGTCTGCAGTCATTTTTAGAAATAGTTACGTGTAATTCATTTAGGGAGCAGAGAAAATTAATTTGCAGCTGTGGTGGGATCTAGTACATTAAAACAAAGAGGGAAGTGGCAGATAGTAATAAACTTTTGGAACATAAGGGTGGATTCATTTTTAACCCCTCATTTTATTTCCCTCTAACTTCTCAATACCTTTTCATGCACTTCAGGTCACCACATTTTTGTTTGTTGACTCCAGAACATTATAGTAATAGCTTAAGGAACAAGAGAGTTGATACCTGTTCTCAAATTATGTCTTAACATTGGAGAGCACAGGCTTATCTATACCTAGGGGGGTAGAAGGTCAGATGGTAAAAGCAGCAGTATGGTGCCTTTTATTAATTTTAATTAGTGTTTTCATTAGGAAGTGTCATATTAAATTCTGATTTTTAAAAAATGACACATTATCTACTTTCATTTGTTTCACTGCATTACAAATTGGCAGTGCTGTTGAAGTTATATTCTAGAAATAATTTTTCTTTGAGAAATCTAGCCTCAGACTTTATGAGCTTAAAAAATATATAGCTAATATTTCCTAAACATTTACCATGTTTCAGACACTATGCTAAATGCTTTATATGTATCAACTCATTTGTGTTATTGTGATTACTGGAGCCCTTTTTAAGCAAAGTCATGCATTCACTCATTTAGGACCTACTTACTGAAAACCATCTTTGTGCCAGCCACTGAACTAGGTTGGAAGCACTAATGTTTTAGAAGAAAGTGGAGGAAAAAAGGTCATATTTAAGAGTTTATAAAAAAATAAGTCCAACTTCTGGTCAATATGGTATTATAAGTTCATATTTTGAAGTCCCTCTGTTCAAAGTATCTATCAAAGCTAGGTAATATGTTTTTTAAACACTCTAATAAAAACAGTATTATATGAAAATTGAAAATCAAACCCCTAGGTGGACCAGAAAGGTATAGAAATGCCAGCCAGTGGTGAGTTGAAGTACAGTGTGGGCTTGCTGGGCTCTGGGTCTGGAAACATTTGGAGGTAGCTTAGAAGCTTGGTCTAGCTCTGAGGCAGCTTGTTCTCCCATTTCCTCAACAACCCTAGCCATTCTGGGAAGGTTAGGGGGAAGGGGTGAGGGAGGTTAACATCCTTACAGTGATGGAGGCAGTGCCTGATGTTACTTAAATTTGGCTTGGTTCTGTCTGAAGTTGGTGCCGTCTGTTTTAGGCGGTGTGCTCTGTGTTCTGGGGGAAGACTTTATCTTCAACCCACTCTGTCTTTAAGGATCATCATACAGAGAGTCTCTATGGCCCACATGCCCAACTGCTTCTTTGGGTGAATGTGTGATCACTTGACCTAGTAGCCGCAGGAAGCCTGACTTTGTCCTCTCCTCTCATCTCAATGCTTCTTTGCATGAAGCCAAAATAACTCTCCTGAATTTGTGGAGAACTGAGAGGGGGTGAGCTTACTGCAGCTTGGTTTCTGCAAGCCCTACTTTATGAATTCTTCCAACAGGGCCTCTTGATTCACACATCTGTGGACCAGAATCAGACATTCATTTACATAAGACTCCAAAACATCAGGGGACTCATGATAAGTACTTCCAAGAAGTACCTACTAATGTAAAAGTAACCATTAAAATCTTAGAAATATAATTTAGAACTAGGCCAAATATAACACAGAGAATAGAGAATATAGAAAATGTTTCCATCCAACTGACATAAGAAAGAGCAGAAAAGAATAAATGCAAATGGCTGGTGTATCAGAGCCACAAAATAAGATGGAAAAATAAGTACAGTCATACTTGTAATGAAAATGTATGTAACTATATTTACTTTACCTATTAAAATACAGAAACTAACAAATTAGATTTTAAACAATGCAGCTGTAGCTATAAAAGAATGTATGGTAAAGTAACAGAACAGGCTATGAGTAAGAAAATGCTAACCAAATGAAAGTAGTTCTAAAATGTTAACATCAGACAAACGATTTTTAAGGTAAAACAGAAGAATACAAAACACATTAGCATGGATTAGAAGATACACTACATAAAAGGAGAGATAATATACCAAGTATATACAATAATCATCAACTTGTAAACTCTTTAACAATATAGTATCAAAATAAAGAACTAAATTGTCAAAATTGTAAAGAGTAATGTCCAAGATAACTAATGGGAGATTTCAGTATACATCTTTTACGATCCAATACCTAGCAGAGAAAAACATGTAGTAAGTATAGAGATTTGATCAGCAAAATGCACAAGCTTGAATATGTGTGTGTGTATGTACACATGCATTTGTCCATGTTTCATTACCAAAGAGTACATGTTATTGAGTACACAAGTACATAAAACTTTTAAACACAACTGCACAAAATTTTCCATATACTAAATGATATATAGTGTTATATTCATAGATTTTGAGAAATCACTGTTTTCCAGATGATAGTTTTTGACTTCTGTATAATTTAATTAGAAATCAGCAATATTCAGTTCTTTCATGTGTTGGGAGGAAAAACTTGTCCTCTACCAACTTAAATTTGTGGTTGGGGGGCCTGCTAATTAACTGACAACATTCAGATTAACCAGAAAAGTTCACTGTTCATGCATGCAGAAGTACTCTATAGGGAGTAGCACACCAAACAGCTAGGGGTAGGTTTATATGCCAGCTTATTAAGAGGGAGGAGGCATTTAAGGCTTGGAAAGATGAAAGATTCTGATGATGTTTCTTTACATGTTTGTTTTTGGAATTCTGATGCCCAAGGTCTGTTGCATCCCTGATTGGAGATCTGTCTGGAGTAGAGGGGCTGGGGTTTGTGACAGATGACTCTTACCAATCTCTGTTATGTCATATAGGAAAAGTTCATAAAATATTTTTTTTGCATCTTTAACTCAGATATTTCTACCGTGAAGTAATCTTTACACCATTCCTAGGTTGCTGGGTCCTTCATTTCCCCCATGTGAAACTTCTTGGAAAGAAGCTGGGTTGAATGCTCTGGAGCATTGAGCATCTGAGCCTAGATGTTATGAAGTAAGAGATCTATGAAAGGAGAGAAGAACATAGATTAAACTGATGGAAAAATAAAGAAAATCAACCACCAATGGTTGGAGCAGACTATAAGCTCAGTTTCTGAGTCTACAGTGCAGCCAGTTGAGAAGATTTTAAACACTGGGTTTGAAGTATTTTTAGATGGTAGAATGAGAATATCAGTGTCAATCCAATAGATTTCCTGGTTTGAAGGTTGAATGTCTCTGGTGATGGCAAAGACATCAGTGCCACTGTCATGGTTATTTCCTGGAGCAGAGCATGAAAGAATGAAAGCATCGGTCCCAGTGAATTTCCTGAGTAGTCCCTACAGCAGCAGCTCCAGGCACAAAGATTGCCCATCCCTGATCTGTTATGGTGATGAGTTCTATAAAGTTTGTATCAACTCATTCAGCTTCACCCTGAAGGTCTTCTTTAGATCCTGGTGGAAGGGGCAGCTACAAGACAACCTAAAGTTGTCTGGGCTAGTCAGGTTTTAGTTCTCAGTGGTATCCAGTCAGGAGGGTGGGAGAAAAACTGGAAATGTTAACTTAGAGGGACGCAGCCAGATATTGAAGGAAACTAGAAGAATCGAGAATTTGGTAAGGACTGACCAAATGTGTAAGACGGCAGGATCCTGTCCAGTTTACAGATAGACAGTAAAACCTCAGACTGTCATCAGGACTAGATTCTGATAATCTACAAAAGTGGGATGTAGTTTTCCGTTGAAACATAAAATTTTTTCTCCATAATAATTCCCATTTTAATAAAAAGTAAAGTAAGATTGGTCTTGTTTATAAAGTAAGTCTGCTCGCATTACATTTGGCCTGATTATTTACGTAAGTGCTGTAAGAATGGTAATTGACCACATAGGCCTTTTAAAAATTTACTTTGCTGGAACTTTTATAAGGAGTCTCAGATTGGACTTTAAAAGCCTCTCCAGCTAGGAAACCAAGCCAAAAACCTGTCATTAGATTTTACCTGCAGTATAGATTTAAATGAATTCCTCTGTTCTCAAGGTCCCCCAAATATCCTGATTCCTGGGCCAAGAGGTGACCTTCCTTATTCACCTATAAGGCTGGGAACCCTATAAGCCAGGTACCAGGCTATTTTTTCCCAAGAGGGCTTTGTAAGCATTGGTTCCATAAAGTCAACCTTAGTTCCTTTAAATTGTCTGATCATATGTGACTTATGCATCATTTAAAAAATGACATTCTAGTCAAAGCCTTGGTTATGTAACCAATGTTTCCAATTATGTCCTGTAACAAGGAGGACAGATTCTTATCAAATTTATGCAAATAACTATATTGCCACAAAAATAAGAATACCTAATGAGAGTTTTTAAATTCTGGAGGGATCAGGCAGGGAGAAAAAGATAAATGTTTAAATGTTTCATTTCTGCTTACAAAAGTATAGTTTACAAAAATTTTTGTAAATTGTAGATAGCTTAAGAGAAAAGAGAAAGGGGTTCTTTTAATCCAGCCCAGTATTCCAAACAAAAGCCATAATCATCCTTTATCAGTTCATTCAGTCTCATGTAATTAATTCTTGTTCTGCTTGATCTTGGATTAGCGGTTTCATGAATCTATCAGCTTCTTCACTAGAGTTTTGGAAATCCTGACTTAGTTCAATGGCACGATCTCAAAGTTGCTTTAGCAATGTGATTAGAAGTCTGTACCCTAAAGTACCTGGCATAGTCATTTTTCATGGGTCTTTGAGAAAGTTCCTTTTCATCGAAGATAAGCATGCTGGCCCATAGCTGATTGTCACAGCGCTTTCAGGAAAGCATCAGAGTAAAACAATGACTCTGTGGCTGACAAAAGACTTAAAAAAGCTGTAGTCAAAGATCTGATGAGAGTTCATTATGAAAGTAATGCAGTTGATGAAGGCATTTGTTTTTTTTTTCTGTGACATACAATATTCTAAAAATAAAAACTGGAGATATGACTGATGACATGTACTGTTGTTTTCGAATATCAGTCAAAAGTACCAGGACATATCATGGACAGCTCAGAGGGTACTGACAGATTTTTAGGAACTTCATACAATTTCTGAATACTCGTATTAATAACATTTACCTGTAAAGTATACTCTAGGGAAGGTTAAGCATCTCTTCTTTTTTGACAATGCTTTTCATGCAATTCAACATATCTAATTAATTTTTAACATCTCTCTTTTTACAAGGTGAAAGAACAAATCATTTGAGATTTTCCAAGGACACTGAGAAATTTCAAAGTCAGTACAAGATCAAGATTTTATTTAGAATTTGACTTTGAGAAGGCAAAATATGTATCAAAGGTGTCAAAATGTCAAAAGGTTTGAACACTTAATTAGGTAGGATTACAGGTCACTATGAAAAAATACTTAGTTATCTATTCAACAATGTGACAATGAAAGATTGTAAATGTAATAAAGGAAGTGATGTGATTATAGAAAGGAGCTTAGCTCTTTCAATTGTGAGGAGACTCAGTTCTCTTTTTAAATAGTCAAGAACATGATTTAGACAACATAGGAACTTATTCTGATAAGACCCAGAATCTTTGTTTTTTAGGCAGATTACTTAAAAGGTAAAGAAAAAACTTCGGTAATCCCTTACCAAGAGCAGACCAATAGCCCCCCAAAATAATAATAGAAATAGAAATAATAGAAAGAGAAAACCAGATTCTAGTTTTGTATTCAGGTACTATTAATACTATAGCTCATTAAAAACAAAACAAAACAACAAAACCAACAACCTTATAAATAAACCTATCCAACCTTAATCAGCTTTGACCATGAAGCATAAAATTCTTTTTCTGCAAATCTTTTACAGCTTCATATATCCAATCAGGTTTTATCCTATTCTTTTCTTCTTTTTCATTGTGGAACAACCAGTCATTTTACTTTAGGACAAAATTACTCTTATTTTTCCTTTAGCAATAATACATCTTGAATTCCTTGTGTACTTTTAATATGAAGTTGTTTCTCTTCATCCTTATTACTTATAGTATTTTCATCTACTAATTTTTATTACCATTAGTAACTATTGTGGAACCCCCTCAAATGCATATATTGAAACCCTAAGTCTCAATGTGAATGTATTTGGAGATAGGGTCATAAAGGAGGTTATTCAGGTTAAGTGGGATTATAAAGGTGAGACCCTAATCTTATAGTACCAGATCCTTCTAAGAAGAGGAAGAGCTACCAGAGACCTCTCTGTGTGTGCACACAGAGGAAAGGCTATATGAAGACATTGTGAGAAGGCAGCTCTCTGTAAGTCAGGAAGAGCTTTCTCACCAGAAACTAGCCTTGTTGGCACCTTGATGTTGGTATTCCAGCCTCCAGAACTGTGACAAAATAAATGTTGCTTCAACTGCCCAGTCTGTGGTTTCTTGTTATGAAGCCTGGATGACTAATATAAGACTCTTTTACAGAGAAACTAGAAGTAGATAATTATGAATTATATGTCATGTACCAGCATTTTGTAGCAGATTAGCAAAATTTATGAATATACCATCTCACAATTTCAGATACATGCTTCTTAATAGTACAAGTTCTCAATGTGGCAAAAAAGATTGTTTATTTACAGACTATATCTTTAACCTTTCTGTACCATTTGAAAGTAAGAAGCCAAAGTATATATATACTCTAACTTATGCTTAATAATGAGTGTGTCAGCATTTGATCTTATTTAGGAATAATATATCTATTTAATGAATATCTATTACTTAACTTAGCATCTTTAGCAAAAAGATGATAGAAACTATCTTTAGGCAGACATTATAAAATGTCATTATTATTGAAATAAAATTTTCAAAATAATGACTCAATTTGATTAAAATCAAATTGATTATTTTTATAATTTGAAATATTTGGTAGATACAATATTAGCTTATTTGACTAGCAAACCCAGGTAAAATAAAATTTATGCTTGTATTGTACTTAATGCTGGTAAATGAGAAGACATAAACAGTTTTATTAAACCAACAATATTATACTAGTCTTATTTACCAGAGATTTACCCAAATCACACACATCTGAAAAACATTTGGATTAGTTCCTGTACTTCTGGGAGATTTAGGGATATTTAATTTCTGTAAGAGCTTATTTTTCTCTAAGCCAATTCGAATAGAACTCTTTTAAGAGATTTTATAAATTAATTTGATAATACCTCCAGAGGTAGGAAAAAATACAACAAACATAAACATAAAGATAGATGCAAATAGAGCTCTTATGGCTTTCACTCTAAAATTTTAGTCATGAGTTAGGCATACACAGTAATGCAAAATTCGCTAGTTTATGTAAGAGTTGGTTCATGTCTTTGCCCCACTTTGTATTTTTATCCTAATTGTGTTTCTGGCAGATGGAACAAGTTGTTATATGTTCAATATGAGAGCAAAAGCTTTCCACCAATATTTACAGAGAAGATTTTTTTAAGATTTTCTTTTGCCCTGACATATCGTATGGAGGCTGTAGACAAAAATTTGGGTGAAGGATTGGAGAGACATCACGTAGCCATCTGGGTGTCTCCAAATTTATCTGAGTGGCTAAGATATCCAGTCTGTTCCAATTAGTCCCCTTTTCCTCCTTATCAGCCTCAGATGGTTGCTTTTGGGGGTTCTTTGAGAACCTCTGATGGGGGTAAGGAGCCTAAAGTTTGAATAATTTTTGCTTTTTAATTTTGTAAAGGGAGTATTTTAGGGTAACCATGATACTTTTTATGTTCGTTTCAATTTGGTCTTCTCATAGGTATCATTTGTTCAGGATGAAAACTCTCTAAAAATCTTTTAAATATGAAAAGTTTTTCTAAATCAAAGAATCCCTCATCTAGCCATTGGTGTTTAGGATCTGCATAGGCATCCCCATTCCAAATGTGACTCACATTAATAGGCGGTTTTATGGCTTAGTCATGAACACAGCAGGCATCTCTGAAGAGGTGCATAAGATGCAACTCTCGTAATTCAAAATCACTCCCAACTATAGCTGAAAAGAAGGAAACCAAGTTTCCATTGGTGGAAGTTGCCATTGGCAGAAATAATGGTTAGTTCCAACCCTCCCACAAATGAGGCATCTCTAGTCTCAGAGCTGCTCAGCTGTGATACCAGCAGGGCAATACTGAGATGGGAAGTCTCAGCACTATAATAGCAATGGGGAAAGAGATGACAAGGGTCCTTGCGGTCTGAGCCCCTTTAGGATTTAGACCTAGATGGCCTTCCCAAGACATGGCAATGGTTGGCAGAGAACTTTGCTTGTGCACATCCTATCTCAGGCCCCAACCTAATGGCTGGCCACCTCTGAGCACAGACCTGACGATTTGTACCCACTGGCAGACAGAAAATCAGAGTGTGCTCTCTCTAGTTCCAAGCCAAGCTCTCAGGACACAAAAGTGAGACTGAAGGAGAAACACATCTGGTTTTATTGGTGACCAACTAAATTTGTCCCAAGCAGACATTAGTCTGGTGAGAACTGTAAAGTTACCAGTCTGCGTGAGGCTGGCTTGAATAACAGGCTTATGGGACCTACGCCTGTGTTCTATCCTATGATTCTCCTTCTTATGACAAGCAACATTTTTAGACAACACAACACAAAACAGCACAAAAGACAGTGACAAACAGAACACAATGGCTATCCTGGGAGATCCAAACCAAGAGTCCCAATACCCAGAGAACTAGATTAGTTTTAACCAAAATGTTTTCTCCTGTAAAACTAAATTTTGGAAAATTCCTTTTTGAAAAGACAAGAGGCTCTTACCACATTTGCGCAGCTGGGCCCCAAACAGAGACCTGGGATCTGACTGGTAAGAAAGCTTACTTTGTCCAGCTTGGTCAGAGATCCCAAGAGCCATCCCATCCTTGCTGCAGAAACTACTGGGAGGAAAATCTTTTCCTCTACCAACCTAAGTCAAGTGTTTGAGGGCGAGCAAATTAACTGACAACAGAAAGGTTAATAGGAGAAAAATTTATTACTCATACATGAAGGAGTATTCTGTAGGGAGTAGCTCTCTGAACAGCTAGGGATAAGGATTTTTATACCAACTCAATAAAGGGCAAGGGGTTAGGGCTTCAAAGGATGGAAGGTTCTGATGAGGTTTGTTTACATAAATTTGCTTTGAAATGTCTCAGTGCCCAAGCTCAGTCTCCCTGACTGGAGACTTCCCTGGAGTGGTGTTTGTGGGACGGGATGGAGGTAACAGATGACTCTCTTAAATCTCTACTTGAGTCACACAGGGGAAGTTCAGATAAGGTTTCTTTCTGTCTCTGTAGCTCAGATATTTTCAGTTTGATGTAATCTTTATACCATTCTGGCTGGTTGTTTGTCCCTTCCCATGCAACCCTGGAGAGGTTCAATATTTAGCATTTAGAGTGAAGGCACGGAATGCACAGGGGAGATGTGTGGGGCAGGATGCAGAGAGTTATATGAAAGACTGTAGGTAAAGTTGTTGAAATCCCTAGGCCCCCTCCTCCAAATTGCAGGGCTGAACCGATAGCCCTGCTCAACTCCCACTCAGCCACAATTGTCTGCTTCCCCAGGCAGGAGATTAGGATAATTTTCTGGAAAAAAATGGCTCTAGAAATCAGATTTTTATACATTGACATCTAAGAGCTTCTTAAAAAAAAAAATTCACCCCTAATCACCTGCTGGTGAGCCCACCAATTATAAGCCCTTCCTATCGTTCATAGCTTCCAATTAACTTCTGGTGCCTCATGCTTCAAAATAGACAGTCTGATAAACTGATGCTTGAGAGAGTGTAACACATATAGGAGAAAGGCTAAAAAAAAGAGCTAAGAGGACACAGGGGAAACTAATATTTCATAAAAAAATCTAAGAAGAAAAAAATCTATAATTCAGTTATTTACATAAGGGGGCTGACATCAGAGTTATTTATAGTTACAAACTATTACAAACAGTTAAATGTCAATCAACACGATGTTGGTTAAATTAATTCTGATATATTATTCTGATAAGTCCATATACTGTAAAAAAACAAAAGGGTTAAAGTAATTCTATATTTTTCAAAACAAAAAAAATCATACCATGTTATTTGCTAACTTAAAGAAAAACCTGCTGCACAATTTAAACAATAGTAAGTAAATGTAATCCCGTTTATGCAAAAATGTTTGTGTGCTCCTAAAAAGTATTGTGTATGAATACATCAGATAGTTAGCAGTGTTTATATCTGGGAGCATCTTGGGGGCACTTTTGACCTATATTTATCCATTGTTGAGGCTTTTTACTAGTAGCATTTATAGCTTTCATAGATAAGAAAGATTAATTTTTTTTAAAAAATTGGGGACACCTGCAGGATAACCAAGTGTCTGACTGTACTTAGCTACATGTACTTGGGAATCAAGAATGATACTGTTTTACTAAAACAGGGTACCTGGGTGGCTCGGTTGAGTGGCTGCCTTCGGCTCAGGTCATGATCAGTCCTGGGATCGGGCTCCCGGCTCAGTGGGGAACCTGCTTCTCCCTTTGATCCTCTCCCCTCTCATGCTGTTTCTCTCGCTTTCACATAAATAAATAAATAAAAATCTTAAAAAAAAAAAAAAAGAATGATACTGTTTTACTAAAACAGTCTCCAGCATGAGTTAACCTGAAATAAAAACTCATCTTAACCAAAACTATGCTGCTTGTTAACTATGGTTCAGTAGTATAATGTGAAGTTCTGAAGTCTCATTAACATTTTTTATGATGTTATCAGAAAAATTTCTTGGTGACAATCTGGATTGCAGATAGTTTCCTGGAAACTTTATTTAGTCAAATGCAATTTCCTTGTGATGCATAAAATGTTTTCTGTGCCTTTCCATGTTCGCTGGTGCTGCTGGCTTTGGGTTTCTCTGAAAGTACAGATTTCTCTGGAGGACTTATTTCTTTGTAGGAATCAGGAAGACCCTGAGGGGAGTGTGGCAGATTCCTGGGATTTGGGGCTGGGCTGGATTGGGCTGGGCTGTCACTTATATTGCCCCGAAGCAGATATAGCCTAAGTCATTGTCAAGGAGGGGAGCTACAGTTGGCACCCCAGATCCTGGCTGTGAGAAAGGAGGCTAGAAATCAGAATTCTAAAACCCCTTTGTGGCTTCCAAGGTCCTGAGGAAAAAATAAAAACTTTTCAGCCTGAAAGGCCTTGTCTACCCTATAAAGCCTCTCCTCATTTGAGCCAATTTGCCCTTCTTTCAGATCCTCTGGAGGCCAAACCTTTTCACCTTTAGAGCCTCTGCTCGTTCTGTTTCTTCTGACTGAACGGCACCTGGGGGATCTTCGATGACTGGCTTCTCTTCATCCTTTCAGGTCACAATGTCACCTCCTCAGTGAGGCTTTTCCTAATTAATGAATGTTAGTAAGCTTCCCCATCTGTATTTCAGCTCCCTGATCGCTTGCAGCTTAGCACTTCACATTTTGTATTTATTCAGGTGCTTTTACTTTCTCTCCCTTCTCTATTTTGATCCTCTCAATGCAAAGTGAATATGGACTTCCTTTTTGTACCACCTGCAGCTGAAACCAGTGCAGCACCCATGTCCCCTCTCCTTTACTACCGCACACTTGGCAGGTCTCCAAATGCCGGCCTTTGCATTTCTTTGCCTGAAGACTTCCTTTGGCTTCTGGAAGCTGATTTTGCCTACCTGAGCTTCCACCTAAAATGGTAGAGAGGAAATAGCCTTCAACTAATCACTGATAGGAATTAGTATATAAATGCCCAAGCTCTGTCACCCATTTGGGGCGCTGGTTATCTGAAGCATTGGCTGGCTCTGTAATGCATTTTTTTTTTATTGGTTAACTCTTTTTCTCTGTCTCACTTCACTACTTCCTTACCAGTGTTTTCTGCATCTCCCAAGTAACTACTTATACTCAAATCCTTGTGTGGGGCAATGCTTCTGGCACATGTAGATGATAGTATTTGTTGGATGGATGGATGGATGGATGGATGGGTGAGTGGGTGGGTAGATGGATAATAGATGAAGGGTAGGTTATGGAATGGAATTCAAGGCTGGATAAGGTATAAGCTTTCAAACTATGAAAAAACAAAGGCATGGTAAGCTCATTCTAACTAGAGCTGGTTGGGAGTCATGAAAGCCCACATAAAGATGTAGGTATAGGCAGAATATCTGATATGGAATTTTTGAAAAGTAAAATTTTCTTTAGGCCACTACCCAATTCTTGATGACATTATGGATACCCGACTTATGTGCAGTTTTTACATTTATTGCTTTAGTACGGTATTTACTTAAAGCATTAAAATGAACTATGCAAGCTCATGAATTTTGTTCAATGTAGGTGAAGTTAATAGTTCAAACAGTCCCCTTTTAGAAATATCTCTGGAAGTGAGAATTGGGCTATAAGTGAAGTCAGATGGTGAGATTTGGTTAGAACCACAGAAAGAAGTGATACCAGAAAGAGACTGCAGCTGTACAGGGTGGGATAACTGATTCCAGTGTGGGTAGAACTGTTAGATGTTCTTATCAGTATCATTATTGTGCTGCTGGACAAGTTCCCAGCATTAGCTAGGGGCTGACTAGAACTCCTGAATCAGATATCACTTTGATTTTCAGCAGATTATGAGCATGGAGACTTAGCTAGATGGTGAGTTTTCTGAAGGCAAGAACATCAGAGTCTGACCCCAGTGAGGTCAGCACATGGAATTCAGATGACTTTGAATGCATGAAAAGTTTTAGTGTGGTTGGGACAACTTGCTTCTATAGTTGGTATTGTTTTCATATATAAAACAATTGATATGGAGTAGTAAATCATTCATCACTAAGTAAAGCGTTCCTCAAATTAAAAAGGATCTTAGGGGTGCCTGGGTGCTCAATTGGTTAAGCGACTCATTCTTGGTTTTGGCTCAGGTCGTGATCTCAGGACTGTGAGACTGAGCTCCAAGTTGGGCTCCGTGCTCTTCAGAGTCTGCTTAAGATTCTCTTCCTTTCCCCTTCCCTCCCTCTGTGCGCTCCCACATGTGTGTGTTCTCTTTCCTCTCTCGCAAATAAGTAAATAAAATCTTAAAAATTTTTTTTTAACTCTGTCGTTCCATGCTGTCAGTGTTATCTAGCTCCACACATTTAAAAATTAATGTGTTTAAAATCCTGTAAATTTATATAAACTTTCTCTAAGGAAATATTAATATAATAGTGCCAGTTAAAAAACATTTGTGCTTAAACAAGCATTATGTGTGAAACTGAACTATACATGCTGATGGAAAATATAGTTCAGAAACAATTTCCTGGAAACATTTAACTTCTTTTGTATAAATTGGATTGCTTTTTCTTCATGGATGTTAAGAATCATACAATTGGGGGCGCCTGGGTGGCTCAGTCAGTTAAGCTTCTGCCTTTGGCTCAGGTCATGTTCCTGGAGTCCTGGGATCAAGCATTGGACTCCCTGCTCATCAAGGAGTCTACTTCTCCCTCTCCCTCTGTTGCTCCCCCTGCTTGTGCTCTGTCTCTCTTTCCTCTCTCAAATGTATAAATAAAATCTTAAAAAAAGAAAAAATAAGAATCATGCAATTGTTTTTTTTTTTTTAATTTTAGCTTCCAAGAAGCTCAGAACTTAATTCACAGCTCAGTTTTTCTAAGCATAAGGTAGCTTATGACATTTATATTTATCTTCTAAATGTCTCCTTGTTTTTAAAATTCATTCTGATTATTCTTTTTCCTGGGCCTAATTTTTTTTTATATTGACTGTATTTTTCTCTTTTACTTTATGTATTTATGTAAGTCACCACCAGCTTTTGTGGAAAATGGAGGAATAAATGATTCATGTATAAAACACAAAGAAACTAGCTACTTTTATCACATTACTACTTTTTTTTTTTCCCCCAAGGCCAAATGTTTGTGAGGAACAGCAGTTGAATGTGGTGGAACTCCCACACCTGTGTGCGCAGGTGTTCACATACATTGACAGATCTGGAGGCAGGGCTGTGCCGGCCTCAGAGGATATGTGGGTGATGAAAGAAGGTAAGGGTGCTTCCACTATTTCCTTTTGATTACTAAAAATCAAAACCGAGAGGTTCACCTGCATCTAAAGTTTTCATCCAGTAAGTTTTAGAAAATAATTATATAATGAAGTAAATGAGCAGAAGATATACCCACCAGGAACTTTCAGAGTTATTATATACTTTCCTTCGGAGACAGGGTATATCATTACTTTACTTTAGGCCTCATTTATGTGTGAGTTATTTTGGGTTAGATGCCACTAATTTTACCTCATGACATGATAGACTGTTGAAAGCTGAAGATCAGAAGACTGAGAAACAAGGAATATTGTGTTGGTTTGCTAAATTTAGCACGACTTGGATCCAGGGCATCCTAGGTTGTGAACCACTCTCTGACCTGCCCTTGGTTCTCTTGTAACGCTTTGAAACCTAGAGCTTCTTTAACTTTATTATGGCCTTTGAATTAGGATTAGCTCAGCAGGCTGGAAGAAGAGAGAAAAAGCCAGTACAGTGCTTTCTGAGTCAAGCCTTCATATGGACTTTTTTTAATCAAAGTGTTATAATAGTTTTACAAAACATCTGAGTGCCTCTTAATGCAAATAGTTGCTCATGGATTAAGTTTTATGTAAATGAATCAACTGGGTCTGAATTCAAGATATTTAAAGTTAAAAACATGGTTTAAGGTTAATGAATTTATCATGTCATCTCTATCACTATCATTATTATTACTATTGTCAAGGAAAGTTGGGGACATTTATAAATACCTGATCTGTCACTGTATAGAAATAGCAGAACACTGGTAATATAGGACTAAATAAAATAAGACTATAATTGTGAATATGTACGTATATACAGTGTGTGTGTTTAACCTTCAGATAGTCTTTTTTTTTTTTTTTTTGGTCTGCACTTAGGAACTTTAAGTTTAAATCAGAAAACTTCCCCTGGTTCTTACTAGCTGTTTGGCACTAGGCAAAGTTCTTACATTTCTTTGTGCCTTAGTCTGTAAAATTACAAAAATAATACCATGCATGGAACTATGAGGATTAACTGAAAACATATTTAATATATGTGGCACCATGCTTGGTACACAGTAGGTACTCAATATGTTTGTTCCTTAGAGTACTTGTTTTTGAAAATGGCTTTTCATTTAGATTTTCTGTTCTCCCCCATGGTGTTTAATCATTGCTGATATTAGATTGAACCAAAGAAAGTCTGCCACCACATAGACATTTAGACTTGAGAAAACAAACACGAATAAGTAAAACATGTTTTATATTTTTAATCTCAAGAGCTTAGTAGTTTTCTATGTTTTTGTTGTTGTTGTTCAGTAAATATTTATGACACTGGGTTTGGAGGTGAGGCAGTATTCAGAGAGGTTTGGCATTTTTGCCAAACTAATATCCCTTTTGTTTGTATATATGTATACAAACCTGTACTTATATCCCTATTGTAGACATACACATATAAAAAAATGAGGTTACACTTCAAGATGGTGAATAGTTGTGTCAAAAAATTGTATGTCTAATAAGTTCCATTTTTGGGAGAGGAGAAAGACATTGTCATGTTGGGGAAAGGAAGATTGGAGGGAGTGGAACTTGGAGTTGGCCTCGAATAATGATCACTTGGGCTGGGATACAAGGAGAGCTATGTGAAGGGAAGAAAACAGGTTAATACTTTGGGGATAAAGAATATATATCACATAGATATGATGGGAAGAAAATTAGCCTGTTTAGAGATATTTGGTATTTCTGTTTATTGAGAGGTCAGTACTGAAGAGTATAATCTTTTCAACTTTGTGTTCATTATTGCTGTCTTAAGGAGCTTTTGTGAACTCTTTTATTTTTATTTTTTTATTTTAGTGATTGTCCCCTTCCCCCGTGAGTTTTAATACCACAGATATACCTTTATTTGTTTTTTTAAAGATTTATTTATTTGAGAGAGAGAATGAGATAGAGAGAGCATGAGGCGGGGAGGGTCAGAGGGAGAAGCAGACTCCCCGCTGAGCAGGGAGCCTGATGTGGGACTCGATCCCGAGACTCCAGGATCATGACCTGAGCTGAAGGCAGTTGCCTAACCAACTGAGCCACCCAGGCACCCTATACTTTTATTTGTATACTGTGCTCCTTTATAGGACCAAAAACCATTGTATTACAATTTTTTTTCACCCCTCCCACCCAAGAACCAACTGTCATCCCTTTATGGGTGATGTCACCACTGCTAAGAAAGCATACTATACTGGGACCAATATCTGAGGGGACTCCCATGTTCAGTTGAAAAGCATGTACCTTATTATCTTCAGGATTTCATTATTCTCTTCATAATTTTGGATTTCATTCTTGATAGTTTGAGTGAACTTTGGATAGTTTATACCACAGGGCATGGGATCTTTTTTGATTTTCATTAACCCTATGCCTATTTTGAATCTTAGTTATATAATCTTGTTGCATACACACATATAGTATAAACAGATAATATATTTGTGTGTGTGTATAAAGGGCCGGGTTTGGGTTGGAGGGAAAATGTTTTAATAGTCTCAAGATAGCAGCTTTGCCTTAAGAGGAAGCATTACTGAGCTAGATTCTTGTATTTCACAAGATCCGGAACTACACCGTCTACAGACAAGTGTGCAGCATGCAGCCCATCTACAAGCGCTGCCCTGGTTGGAGCCGGTGGGACCATGAACCTGGCTGCCCACGCTGTAAGTTCTCATTCTTCCTGTCCAACACTCTGTCATGAGAAGTAATGGTTTCCCTGTTTGGGGTTTCAATCATACCATGTCTGTCAAGTTTTAGGCATCTTTAGAATCACCACAGATTCAGAACAACCCTTTGGACTGAAAATTCACACTTGACATGTGCAAAAAATGCACAAAAAGCTTTTTTGTTAAGCATTCCTAATGATAGGTCAGAACTCAGAACCCACAGGACTGTTGCTTTATATTATGTTTCTTTATTTAAAAGACATTTTATTTAAAGCCAGACAGGTTACACATTGACTTTTATCTCCCTTTTCTGTTTGCCCCTTTCCATATCATCAAATTTGTAATTCACAGTTGATTTCAAAAGTCTGGAGGGAAATCACTGTACTAAATCTAAATGGGATTTCTCAACTTGTGCTTGTCATGATTAATTGCAGAATTCTGGAGGCAGTTTACTTTTTAAGGTAAGGTATGCAGTCCTTTTGCAAACCTCTGGTGAGGGTATTCCAGAACCTTTGGAGTATGTTTGACAGCACTCAAGCAGCCACACTAGTGGCATTATATAGTTCATTCATGCCAGGAGAAATGGCTCTGTGTAGCTACTCCCTTCCCTATGTGTTTATGGTTACTGCGAAATCACTTAAAATGCTTCAGTGTTTTGCAATCAATGCAGTGCCACAGCACCACCATCCATCTCTCCTGCTATCCTGTACTGTAGGGAGTTTGTAGGCATCCTGCTTCCTTCCCGACTCTGCTTTCTGCTCTTGAAATATCTTAGTGAAGTTGCCGCAGGCTTCCCATGTTAAGCAGGCTTAGTGTTGAGTGGTGCACCAAGGATCAGGTGTATTTGCATGTTCTGTGAGGCCACTGCAGCTGGCTGAGTTAAGCTCAGTGAAAACATCCGCCCACAATGTCATCTCAACTATGCTAGAATCTCCTGGAAATTAACGACTGAGATGACTGCTTTATATTATAGATGACACCTGTCACAGTCTTTTGCCTCTGGTATTAGTATTTCTCACTTGACTTTTAGATTGTTTTGGCCACATGATCATCTTCTCCATGGCATTTCTTTAGACTAGTGCTACTCAAACTTGAAAGTGAATACAAATCACCTAGTATCCAGTTAAAATGTGGATTCTGATTCAATAGGTCTGGGATAGCATCTGAGATTCTGCATTCGTACAAGCTTCTAGGAGATGTGGTGATACTACATACAGAGTTCTACATGACTTTAAACAGCAAGGCTTTAACTTATGATGAAAAATTATGTGATCTTGCCTTGGAGGGGCTGGTGGGAATTTCTAGATAGTATTGACTTTAGTGACTTACTAATGAGGATTTTCTTTTTCTCCTTCAATTCCATTCGTTCTCTCATACTCCTTGTCTATACTCGTTTTAGCTGTTTCTGCAGTGGGGACATGTTTCAGTGGAAGGAGGTGCTCAGACAATGAGGCCCAGCAGTGCCAGTGTTCAGAGGATTTCCAAGGCCCCCACTGTCAATATGGTGAGTCACCAACAAGACTATTTTATTATGATTTGGAGCTGTCTGCTTTGCTTTTAGGAGGCAGCCAATTTTGTTGATTCAGACTAATGGCAGGGTTACCCCTCCAGGGACTGGTGAGCATTTAAAATGAGCCACGAAGCAAAAACCTACAACCTACAGTGTACTCAGCATCACAAAATATGCTTTGCAGTTTAGTTTTAATTATTCACTATAAGAGTTCAAAGGGTAGCAGTAAGTACAAAACAGTCTGTTTTGTAAAGGAAATGGCAGCTTAATAAGAAAAACCTCATTCTGACCTCAGGTGCTAAATCTTCAACAAAGCAATGGTTTGAAAGTGCCTGTACAGTATTTTTCTGTGAGGTATCTGTGGTTTGTGGACGAACAAAGTGGGGATTAGCACAAATTCAATGTGATGGGATGTTTACTACTTTTGTGCCCTTTGTTAAAAACAAAACAATACAAAAAACCCAATTTGCTTGATTCTCAAAGTATCAAAACTTGGTAACCTAATTTTCAAAGTTAGAGCTCTATCAACTGTCAATTTTGGACATGTGCATTTGAAATATTTCTTGTACAGGAAATTTTCAAAATGGCCAATGATTTATCTTTTACTGCATCTGCCATGAGATCGGGTGCTTTCAAAAGTATTTGTTATGACTTGATCATCTGATTCTAGTCTCCAGAGAATGTGACTGCATCTGCATTTATCTTTTCAGGGAAGAAAAAAACAAAATAAAATCTATCTTATAGAAGTTAAAGAAATAGGTGTAAAATCTAACAAAAATATTGTAGTCATTATCTTTTGCTGATTAGTTTGCCTTCTCTTATCCGTTACTTGAATCTTTGTGAATGAAATTGGAAGGTGGCTGAGAGCTCATCACTGGTACCCATTTGTCTCTTCTACTCTTGGCATAGGTTAGCGCTCACGTTTTCCATGGGTCACCTTGAAGCTATTCTTGCAAATTAATCCTGATATTCTTTTCTGGGCTGTTTGCTATTCTTTTTTCAACAAATTTGTGAATTAACATGAAGCTGATTTTCAACCCCAATTTATTCTTTCACTATGGAACATTGATTCTGAAACAAGGGTTAGTGTACTCTTTGAACTCTAGTGTATATCTTCAACTGTTCTCATCAGTTTTCAGAAGCTAACAGAAATTATACATTGATACATGATAACAAGTTATTTTTCTTTAAATAAATTGTTTCAATAACATCTGTAATGCTGGTTTTTTCATCTTGATCAATAGCTGTGATGGGCTAATTGCCCATGTCATCGATTCATTAAGAATTAAAAAAAAATCATTATTACTTTATTAATTCGTTTTGGCAGAACAAATCTTATAAAACATCAAGTCCCTGAGGAGAAAGGTAATTAAAGAGACATATGGTAATGATAATGACTTAGAAATTACACCTGGGTTAATTTATTGTTTGTTTTCTACATCAGTACTTGGATATTTTGATATTTTAATCTCTTAACTTTTATATACCAAAATAATTAAAATGCTTTCTGAAATTCAAGTTAGATTTTTTTATTTTTCAATTTTGGGTTGATGAGAATACTAGATTATCTTAAATGTAGGCAGAATCAGTGTATTTTTTTCCCACATGTTTGTTGATATACCAAGAAGTTCTGGAAGTCATGAGAGACCAACCATACAAAATACCTTTGCAAAGTCTGCATTTCATTTTTTGGCATTATTGTCCAATTGTGTTTATCTTTAGATTTTGACACATTTCTTCTCTCACTGTGGAATTGCTGTGTTGAGTTTAAAAAGAAAAATGATGAATTCTGAGGGACATACCACCTGAAGGAGGAGTTCAAATATCTCCTACATGGTGTCACAATTACCAGCAAAATGAGATATCACAAAGTATGTAAATGTAAAAGGGTTTCATGGAGGAATTTTGAAAACTTCCTAAGAAATCAAATATTTGGGTAAACAAATGGAGAGCCCAATTAAGAAGGAATGACATTAACTGAGTCTTGAAGGGGATTAAACATGAAAATCAGCAAATAATTTTTTTAAAGGAATATAGTTGATAGGATATATACCCTATCAAACAGGTTGAATATAGTCTGGTGGTACTGACTATAACCTGTTATTCAGCTGGATTTGCATTCTGTTGGTTGAATACATAATCCTTCGTCTGCTTGACATTAGTGTTTCTCTCTCTGTATAGTATATATATCACAATGAAAAGAACTTTAATGTTTTCAAATTATATAAACAATAATTCAAATGATAAAAAATTAATTCAAATTTTGAAAAATATCAAATTATAAAACATTACCATATATACAATAAAGTAAAAATGCAGCCTTATTGCCCTCAAGTCATTCTTTTATGTTTATTTATTAATATTCATATACATATATGCAATTTTACATAAAGGAGATTATATCCTATATACTGTTTGCCACGAATGCCCCTCTTTTTTTTTCTGCCTTCTCCTTTCTTCTCCCTCTTCCCTTCCAGCTTCTTCTCCCCTCCCCAGTAACAACCTGTTGAATCTCCTTTTGTATTGTTCTCTGTGCCCATATACTCATATACAAACAACTGAATAACATTTCATGGTATAGAGGTACCATACATTTTCAACCACCTGTTTGTTGATGGCCATTCATTTTGTTTCCAAGTTTTGGCACAATAATATGGTGCTTTTATTTCTGTGATACAGATTTCCAGAAATGGGATTGTTAGGGTCAATGAATATGTGTATTTTTTATTTTAATATATTTAAGGATCAAAATATTCATTTAAATTACTTGTAAAATGTTTACTGAGCCATGGTAATGACTTTACCAACTTATTTGGTTGGGATGCATTAAAATCTAGATAAATGCTAATTATTTACTTATTTTTTGACATGTTAACAAAATAGGGAATCACTTGTATCTTCATCCAAAACCAGAGCTATGATAAATTAAAGTTTCTAAGATCAGGGTTATTGTAAGCATGGATTGGTCTTAAGATAGGGTAATGTTGACTTTTGTAGAGATGTATGGGGAAAAAAAGGTCTAGAAAATGAACCAGATGGCCTATTAAAAGTGGAGAAAATAATCTAGTCCTGGAGAGAAAATAATCTAGTCCTGGACATGCTAATAACTGAGAGAAATGCTTGAAGTTAATAATGATTCTAAAATTACTGATCTACTTAACTCATTTGAAAAATCTGCCTCTAATAAGGAAAAATGAAGGAAATGAATTTGGACAATTAGGAAGTAATGAAGAGCTTTCTAAAATAGCTATTGATTAAAGGAATCAAAGGAAATACTTTGAAGATTTGAACACATGCAAATCAGGCTAGATAGATGGTGTTGGAATTTTCTCTCTTTTTTAATTCTTTGGATCCAGGAAGAACAACTTGGAGCTTCATTAACTGATTAATATCACACACAAAGTCACACCTTTTCTCCTCGTCACTTATTCCATCTTTCCTGTCTCTGATCAGAAGTCAAGTTAAGTTATAATGTGCCTAATGGTTGGATGCTAGGACTCTGAGCTCTTCTTTTCTCTTTTATTCATATATTAATTAATGAATTAATTAATTCTTCTAGTCAATCTTCCAATTAGTTAGTAAATATTTATATACCATGTTCTGTGTAAGATACTGCAGATAACAAAACAAATATGGTATCCTTAGTGTGGTGGGGAATAGAGACCAGGAAATCAGGGATTATAATGTAGCTCACAAGTGCTATGATGGAGTATGATTCTGTCCTAAAAGAAGACAGGGAGAGGGTCCATTTATATCATGCCAGACAATGAGGGAAGTTTTCTCAGAAGAGTTGAAAATATAAAATACAACTGATTTTTAAAGATAAACAGAAGAGTAATATGAAATTGGACATTGGATATAGAATATTTCCCAGAGACATGAAAAGCACAGCAAATTTAAGAAATAATAATAATAATACAAGTAGTTCTCTTGGCTGCAATAAGAGATGTGTGTGGGATGTGGCAAAACATGGGCTTTGTTTAGGTTCAGAGCAGCAGTTCCTTAGCTTTTCTTGGTCCAGCCAAACCACCTATTTCAGAACTGTCTGCACAAGTGGCTAACTGATGAGGTTCTGCAGGGACTTTGCCTTCTCTAAATTTAGGTTCTGGGCAGGCAGGCCAGCAGTTGGGATTTCTTTTCTTTCTTTTCTTTCTTTCTTTCTTCTTTCTTTCTTTCTTTCTTTCTTTCTTCTTTCTTTCTTTCTTTCTTTCTTTCTTTCTTTCTTTCTCTCTCTCTCTCTCTCTCTCTCTCTCTCTCTTTCTTCTTTCTTTCTTTCTTTCTTTCTTTCTTTCCTTTCGTTCCTTTCGTTCTTTCTTTCTTGATTTATTTGTTTTTGAGGGAGGGAGAGAGAGAGAAAGAGAGAGAGCACATGTGCACAGGGAGTGGGGAGGAGCAGAGGGAGAGGGAGAGAGAATCTCAAGCAGACTCCCCACTGAGCATGGAGCCCAGTGTGGGACTGGATCCTCAGGACCCTGAGATGATGACCTGAGCCAAAATCAAGAGTCAGATGCTTAAATGACTGAGCCACCCAAGTGCCCCGAGCATTTGGGAAGCATTTGGAATTTCTTGAGCATACAACAGTATTCGGTGTTTCTCTACTCCTATATCCCCAACCGCACTGAGCAAAGCGCTATAATGAAACAACCAGGTGATGCGGTTGTTTACCACGATCTCCCGAAGATTTTTGTAATCCAGAATGCCCGAGCAATGTCTCCATTACTTCAAAGTGTGATTTTATGCGCTTTAAAGAGTAAGTGCTGAGTCAGGGAGCAAGATGGCGGAGGAGTAGGAGACCTAGATTTCGTCTGGTCTCAGGAATTCAGCTGAATAGGGATCAAACCATTCTGAACACCTACGAACTCAACAGGAGATCAAAGAGGAGAGTAGCAACAACTATCTGAACAGAGAAGCGACCACTTTCTGGAAGGTAGGACGTGCGGAGAAGTGAATCCGAGGCGATATTTGGGAGGATAGATGACGGGGGAGGGGCCTCCGCCGGCCGCTTCTGGCAAGTGATAGAGTCGCGGAGCATAAAATCGGAACTGTTAGAAGTCGGTTCCGCTGAGGGACGTCGCTGCAGTGGCTAAGCAGGGGGTGGAATCCTCCCGGGACAGTGTGGTCTCAGGACCCTCGGGGTCACAGAAAGACCGGGGGTGCCTGAGTGCAGCAGAGCTCCCAGGTATCGGAGCGGGGAAGCTGGCTGCAGAGACGGAGCGAGGCGCGGGCTCTCAGCTTGGGGTTGCCATGAATTGTGATGCGCGGCCCAGTCGGGCCACTGCTCCTCCAGCAGGGACTCAACAGGTGGCAGATCCGGGGAGACTCCCCTTCCTTCCCGGGGAGGAGCGGCGCGGGAACGCACTGCAGGGATCTGCTGGGTTTGGAGACTCCACACGGGGTCGGGTGCCAGAGATAGCAACGCTCGGTCACAGGCCGGGTGAGCACGGAGAGCGGCCGGAGACTGGGGACAAGGGAGTGACTGCTTTTCTCTGTGGGCGCACTGAGGAGCGGGGCCCCAAGTTCTCAGCTCCTCCGGGTGGAGATTGGGAGGCCACAATTTTTGCCCTGGTCCTCCAAGGCTGTACGGAGAGCTTGCAGGGAACAAAAGCTCCTGAGATCAAACCCGAGCAGCTTGCTTAGCCCGGACCGACAAGGGCGGGGCAATTCAGCCTCCGGCAAAGACATTTGGAAACCACAGCAACAGGCCCCTCCCCCAGAAGATCAGCACGAACAGCCAGCAAGCCAAGACCAAGTTTACCGATCAAGGAGAACAGGAGAACTCCAGCGCTAGGGGAATACTGCACATAGAATTCATGGCTTTTTTTTACCATGATTCATTAGTTCATCAAAGTTAATTTTTGTTAACTGTTTTTTTTTCTTTTTCCCTTTTTCAACCAACATCTTATCAATCTCTTTTTAAAAAAAAAAACATTTTTTATTTTTCATTTTAGAGTCATATTTTATCCCTTCATAGTAGTTACCCTTATTTTTGGCATATATATATAAGTTGTTCTCTCTTTAAACTTTTGAGATACAGTTTCTTCTAACAGATCAAAATATACCCTAAATCACTAGTGTATGGCTTTGTTCTAGTCTCCTGCCTGATCACATTCTCTCCCTTTTTTCTTTTTTTTTTAAAAACTTTCTTTTTTCAAACAACTTCTTATCAAGTCCTTTTATAAAATCTTTTATAATTTTCATCTTTACAGTCATCTTCTATCCCTTCATTGTATCAACCCTTATTTTGTACATATATGTCTTTCTTCCTTTAAAATTTTAGGAGGCACTTTATTCTAACAGACCAAAATACGCCCAAAATCTAGTGTGTGGCACTGATCTATGCACTAGCCTGATCATATTTGATCACATTCTGCTTTTTTTGTATTGTTCTGTTTTTGTTTTTATCTTTTTTTTCTTTTTTTTTTTCTCTTTCTTTTTTCTTTCTTTCCCTTTCTCTTCCCCTGGTTTCAGATCTTTTCTGATTTGTATACAGTATATTTGCTGGGGACGTTGTAAACCTGTTAGCATTTTGTTCTCTCGTTCATCTATTCTCCTCTGGACAAAATGACAAGACGGAAAAAATCACCTCAGCAAAAAGAACAAGAGGTAGTACCGTCAGCCAGGGACCTACTCAATACGGACATTAGTACGATGTCGGACCTAGAGTTCAGAATCATGACTTTAAAGATACTAGCTGGGCTTGAAAAAAGCGTGGAAGGAAGTTATTAGAGAAACCCTTTCTGGAGAAATGAACTAAAATCTAACCAAGTCGAAATCAAAAAGGCAATCAAAAATGGGGGCACTAACTGCTAGGATAAATGAGGCAGAAGAGAGAATCAGCGATATAGAAGACCAAATGATGGAAAATAAAGAGGCTGAGAAAAAGAGGGAGAAACAACTACAGGATCACGAGGGCAGAATTCGAGAGATAAGTGATACGATAAGACAAAACAACATTAGAATAATTGGGATCCCAGAAGAAGAAGAAAGAGAGAGAGGGGCAGAAGGTATATTGGAGCAAATAATAGCAGAGAACTTCCCTAATGTGAGGAAGGAAACAGGCATCAAAATCCAGGAGGCACAGAGAACCCCTCTCAAAATCAATAATAATAGGTCAACACCCCGACATCTAATAGTAAAACTTACGAGTCTCAGAGACAAAGAGAAAATCCTGAAAGCAGCTCGGGAGAAGAGATATGTAACCTACAATGGTAAAAATATTAGATTGGCAACAGACCTATCCACAGAGACCTGGCAGGCCAGAAAGGACTGGCAAGATATCTTCAGAGCACTAAACGAGAAAAATATGCAGCCAAGAATACTATATCCAGCTAGGCTGTCATTGAAAATAGAAGGAGAGATAAAAAGCTTCCAGAACAAACAAAAACTAAAGGAATTTGCAAACACGAAACCAGCCCTCCAAGAAATATTGAAAGGGGTCCTCTAAGCAAAGAGAGAGCCTAAAAGCAGCAAAGATCAGAAAGGAACACAGACAACATACAGTAACAGTCACCTTACAGGCAATACAATGGCACTAAATTCATACCTTTCAATAGTTACCCTGAATGTAAATGGGCTAAAGGTCCCAATCAAAAGACACAGGCTATCAGATTGGATTAAAAAACAAGACCCATCAATATGCTGTCTGCAAGAGACTCATTTTAGACCCAAAGACACCCCCAGATTGAAAGTGAGGGGGTGGAAAACCATTTACCATGCTAATGGACACCAAAAGAAAGCTGGGGTGGCAATCCTTACATCAGACAAACTAGATTTTAAAACAAAGACTGTAATAAGAGATGGGGAAGGACACTATATCCTACTTAAAGGGTCTATCCAACAAGAAGATCTAACAATTGTAAATATCTATGCCCTGAACATGGGAGCAGCCAATTATATAAGGCAATTAATAACAAAAGCAAAGAAACACATTGACAACAATACAATAATAGTGGGGGACTTTAACACCCCCCTGACTGAAATGGACAGATCATCTAAGCAAAAGATCAACAAGGAAATCAAGACTTTAAATGACACACTGGACCAAATGGACTTCAAAGGTATACCCAGAACATTCCATCCCAAAGCAACGGAATACACATTCTTCTCTAGTGCCCATGGGACATTCTCCAGAACTGATGACATCCTAGGTCACAAATCAGGTCTCAACCGGTACCAAAAGATTGGGATTATTCCCTGCATATTTTCAGACCACAATGCTTTGAAACTAGAACTCAATCACAAGAGGAAAGTCGGAAAGAACTCAAATACATGGAGGCTAAAGAGCATCCTACTAAAGAATGAATGGGTCAACCAGGAAATTAAAGAAGAATTAAAAAAATTCATGGAAACCAATGAAAATGAAAACACAACTGTCCAAAATCTTTGGGATACAGCAAAGGCAGTCCTGAGAGGAAAGTATATAGTAATACAAGCCTTTCTCAAGAAACAAGAAAGGTCTCAAATACACAACCTAACCCTACACCTAAGGAGCTGGAGAAAGAACAGCAAATAAAGCCTAAACCCAGCAGGAGAAGAGAAATCATAAAGATCAGAGCAGAAATCAATGAACTAGAAACCAAAAGAACAGTAGAACAGATCAACGAAACTAGGAGCTGGTTCTTTGAAAGAATTAACAAGATTGATAAACCCCTGGCCAGACTGATCAAAAAGAAAAGAGAAATGACCCAAATCAACAAAATCATGAATGAAAGAGGAGAGATCACAAGCAACACCAAAGAAATACAAACAATTATAAGAACATATTATGAGCAACTCTATGCCAGCAAATTAGATAACCTGGAAGAAATGGGTGCATTCCTAGAGATGTATCAACTACCAAAACTGAACCAGGAAGAAATAGAAAACCTGAACAGACCTATAACCACTAAGGAAATTGAAGCAGTCATCAAAAATCTCCCAGCAAACAAAAGCCCAGGGCCAGATGGCTTCCCAGAGGAATTCTATCAGACACTTAAAGAAGAATTAATACCTATTCTCCTGAAACTGTTCCAAAAAATAGAAATGGAAGGAAAACTTCCAAATTCATTTTATGAGGCCACCATTACCTCGATCCCAAAACCAGACAAAGACCCCATCAAAAAGGAGAATGACAGACCAATATCCTTGATGAACATGGATGCAAAAATTCTCACCAAAATACTAGCCAATAGGATCCAACAGTACATTGAAAGGATTATTCACCATGACCAAGTGGGATTTATCCCTGGGCTGCAAGGCTGGTTCAACATCCGCAAATCAATCAACGTGATACAATACATTAACAAAAGAAAGAACAAGAATCATATGATCCTCTCAATAGATGCAGAAAAAGCATTTGACAAAGTACAGCATCCTTTCTTGATCAAAAGTCTTCAGAGTATAGGGATAGAGGATACATACCTCAATATCATAAAAGCCATCTACGAAAAACCTACAGCGAATGTCATTCTCAATGGGGAAAAGCTGAGAGCTTTTCCCCTAAGGTCAGGAACGCGGCAGGGATGTCCACTCTCACCACTGCTATTCCACATAGTATTAGAAGTCCTAGCCACAGCAATCAGACAACAAAAAGAAATCAAAGGCATCCAAATCGGCAAACTCTCACTCTTTGCAGATGATATGATACTTTATGTGGAAAACCCAAAAGACTCCACCCCAAAACTGCTAGAACTCACACAGCAATTCCGTCAAGTAGCAGGCTATAAAATCAATGCACAGAAATCAGTGGCATTCCTATACACCAACAACAGACAGAAGAGAGACAAATCAAGGAGTCGATCCCATTCACAATTGCACCCAAAACCATAAGATACCTAGGAATAAATTTAACCAAAGAGGCAAAGGATCTGTACTCAGAAAACTATAAAATACTCAGGAAAGAAATTGAAGAAGACACAAAGAAATGGAAAAACGTTCCATGCTCATGGATTGGGAGAACCAACATTGTGAAGATGTCAATGCTACCTCGAGCAATCTACACATTCAATGCAATCCCCATCAAAATACCATCCACTTTTTTCAAAGAAATGGAACAAATAATCCTAAAACGTGTATGGAACCAGAAGAGACCCCGAATAGCCAGAGGAATATTGAAAAAGAAAAGCAAAGCTGGCAGCATCACAATTCCGAACTTCCAGCTCTATTACAAAGCTGTCATCATCAAGACAGTATGGTACTGGCACAAAAACAGACACATAGATCAACAGAATCTGAGAACAGAATCGAGAGCCCAGAAATGGACCCTCAACTCTATGGTCAACTTATCTCTGACAAAGCAGGAAAGAATGTCCAATGGAAAAAAGACAGTCTCTTCAACAAATGGTGTTGGGAAAATTGGACAGCCACATGCAGAAGAATGAAACTGGACCATTTCCTTACACCACACACAAAAATAGACTCCAAATGGTTGAAAGACCTAAACTGAGACAGGAGTCCATCAAATCCTAAAGGAGAACACAGGTAGCAACCTCTTCGACCTCAGCCGCAGCAACTTTTTCCTAGAAACATCACCAAAGGCACGGGAAGCCAGGGCAAAAATGAACTATTGGGATTTCATCAAGATAAAAAGCTTTGCACAGCAAAAGAACAGTCCACAAAACCAAAAGACAACCGACAGAATGGGAGAAAATATTTGCAAATGACATATCAGATAAGGGCTAGTATCCAAAATCTATAAAGAACTTATAAAACTCAACACCCAAAGAACAAATTAATCCAATCAAGAAATGGGCAGAAAACATGAACAGGGACATTTTTCCAAAGAAGACATCCAAATGGCCAACAGGCACATGAAAAAGTGCTCAACATCACTCGGCATCAGGGAAATCCAAATCAAAACCTCAATGAGATACCACCTCACACCATTCAGAATGGCTAAAATTAACAAGTCAGGGAATGACAGATGTTGGCGGGGATGTGGAGAAAGGGGAACCCTCCTACACTGTTGGTGGGAATGCAAGCTGGTGCAACCCCTCTGGAAAACAGTATGGAGGTTCCTCAAACAGTTGAAATTAGAGCTACCATTCGATCCAGCAATTGCACTACTGGGTATTTACCCCAAAGATACAAATGTAGGGACCCGAAGGGGTACGTGCACCCAATGTTTATAGCAGCAATGTCCACAATAGCCAAACTGTGGAAAGAGCCCAGATGAATGGATAAAGAAGAGGTGGTATATATACACAATGGAATATTATGCAGCCATCAAAGGAATGAGATCTTGCTATGGACAACGACGTGGATGGAACTGGAGGGTCCGATGATTAGTGAAATAAGTCAATCAGAGAAAGACATGTATCATATGACCTCACTGATATGAGGAATTCTTAATCTCAGGAACAAACTGAGGGTTGCTGGAGTGGTCGGGGGGGTGGGAGGGATGGGGTGGCTGGGTGATAGACATTGTGGAGGGTATGTGCTACGGTGAGCGCTGTGAATTGTGCAAGACTATTGAATCACAATTCTGTACTTCTGAAACAAATAACGCGACATATTTTAAGAAAAAGAAAAAGAAGAAGATAGCAGGAGAGGAAGAATGAAGGGGAATAAGTCAGAGGGGGAGACGAACCAGGAGAGATGATGGACTCTGAAAAACAAACTGAGGGTTCTAGAGGGGAGGAGGGTAGGGGGATGGGTTAGCCTGGTGATGGGTATTAAAGAGGGCACATTCTGCATGGAGCACTGGGTTGTTATGAACAAACAATGAATCATGGAACACTACACCAAAACAAATGATGTAATATATGGTGATTAACATAACAATAAAAAATTTAAAAAAAAGAGTAAGTGTTGCTGGAATGCTGTCTGGTGACATGGAAGGCCTGCAGAAGTTCTGGGGTTGATGTTAGGTCTCATCACTGTCTTCTTTTTTTGAAGAAGTCATTTTGTATCCCTGAGCCTTAATGTCATAATTTGTAAAATAATAGCTCACATTTTCCTGAACACATTTCATATACCAGACACCATTCTAAACAATTTATATGGATTAAATTATTAATCCTCATAAGTCAATGAAGCAAATACTCTTATTTGCCCCATTTTGTACCTGACGGAGAGATACCAACTTGTCCAAGTTCAGACAACTGGGAAGTAGGAGATAAGGGATCCATATCCATGTGTTCTGGCTTCAGAGTCTGTAAGCTTAACTTTCAAGTCATGGTCCCTTTTTTTTTTTTTTTCTGAGAAGAAACAGGGAGGGGCAGAGCGAGAGGGAGAGAGACAGTCTTAAGCAGGCTCCACACCTAGTGCAGAGCCTGATGCGGGGCTTGATCTCACAACCTTGAGATCATGACCTGAGCTGAAATGAAGAGTCAGACATTTAACTGACTGAGCCACCCAGGTGCCCAAATTCTCTGAGAATCTTTAGAGGAAGTGCACAAGGTGAAAAGGAAAAGGGTCCTGTTGCTGCTTTGCTTCCTATCCTATGGGAAATCTGAGCAAACCTTAGGTGTTGGGTCACAGGTATGATTTAGAGTGAACCAGTATGTTTCTCAAGGAGTCCAGTGAGCTCTCTGCATGATATATCTGTTCTATGTGAAATTTCGGCCAAAGGATTTTCTTTTCTTTTTTTTTTAAAGATTTTATTTATTTATTTGAGAGAGAGAGAATGAGAGAGAGAGAGAGAGAGAGAGAGCACCTGAGAGGGGGGAGGGTCAGAGGGAGAAGCAGACTCCCCACTCAGCAGGGAGCCCGATGTGGGACTTGATCCTGGGACTTCAGGATCATGACCTGAGCCAAAGGCAGTCACTTAACCAACTGAGCCACCCAGGCACCCTGGACCAATGGATTTTCAAAATGACTTGTCTGCAAGAGCGTTTTGAATCTGGGAAGTGGTGTAGGTTGGTATAGGTGCCCCCTGACAATTCATATGTTGCAATCCTAACCCCCAGTAGTTCAGAATGACTTTATTTGGAAATATGGATGTTGCAGATGTAATTAGTTAAGGTACGATCGTACTGGAATATGGCAGTCCCCTAATCCAATATGACTGTTGTCCTCATAAAAAGGGGAAATTTGGGCACAGAGGTATGCACATAGGAAGAATATCATGGGAAGATGATGAGGCTGGTGCATCTACAAGTGAAGAAAAGCTGAGAACTGCTAGTAAACTACTAGAAGCTAGAAGAGGGGCAAGGAAAAGAGTTTTTTCTTACAGCCCTCAAAAGGAAGCAATCCTGCTGACAACTTGATCTCAGACTTCTAGCTTCCAGAACTGTGAGACAATAAAATTCCAAGGCTTAAGCCTCTCAGTTTGTGGTACTTTGTTACAGCAGCCCTGCAAAGTAATATAGGAAGTTTAGAAAACGTTTTCTTTTTATCTACAGCTTCATTTCAGCAGTAGGCTTACTAAAACAATGACAATGGAGAAAAAATGGCAGGGGGTTTATAAAGACCAAATCATGCTAAGAAAACTTGATGGCTTATTTAATTGAATTATAAAACTAGTGTGGAAGGAGATTTAATTTGGAAAAAATGCAAAATCATTAATTGCACACACTTATTAATCTGCAGTCCTAAATAAGAATTGTTAGGCAATCATATGAAATGGAGCACATTATATTATGGAGATAAATTGATATGTGTTCTTAGCTTGAGCTGACAGTATAAAGTCAAGTGTCATTTTGTTTGCCACATATAGATGCACTGCATTAGAGCCTTAAGCCCTCAAAAAGGTTCTAGCAAGTTCGTGTTAAGGTGACTGCATTCTGCTTTACATAACTTGGCAGAAAGATATGGCAGTATTGACAGGAATTGGGACAAGTGCAGTGAAGGGACGGGTAGACCATTTATGAGGAAAGTAAAGCAATAACTATCTGACATCTTGTGAGCCTACTAAAGGGGCATTCTATTCTTTGGAATTCATGCAGAAAATTTCCTGCCCTGGCACTGATTTGAAAACAGCAACTTTAAAAGTGCTTTTACTAACACAGCCTTCCAGTTATGCTTTGCATGGCCAGTGTTAGTAAATATAAGATGTAATTTAAAAAAGGCTGCATGAGAATGGCCTGATATTGCGAATATGACAACCTTACAGGAGAATAACCTGTACCATTGAGGCTTATATGATTCATGCTAGAAGTTGTCCTAAGTGTTTTATGCATGTTGGCTCATTTAATACAACAATCCTGTTGTATGAATAGTCCCCTGTTAGAGATGACACCCCCTGTAGGTAAGGTGTGGTCAAGATACGTAGCCGAGATCATACATGTAGTAAATGATGGAGCCAGGGTGTGGACTCAAGCAGTCTAGCTCTCCAGTTTGTCCTTTCAACCACTGGGCAATGCTGTTTCTTTAAAGTGTATACATTTTCTTGTCTATGAAAAATGTAGTTGATGTCATAGTTCTAAAAGGGATTTATACTTTTTAGTGTTTAAACCTGGTCAGTATGCTGAGTAAACAGTCTTCCTACAAAAAGTATGAACTTAATGATTCTCTTCATTTAAAGTTTTGCTCATTGTATACATATGTATCGATTGACTGTTTCTGACCTGTGTAAAAAATATGTAGCTCTACTATTGAAAAGCTTATATTCCAGTTACAGAGACAGGAAAACAAATCATTATAATATGATGAACAGTGTTCTCAGAAACACATTAACAGGGGCATAGGAATGAGGTCATAATGGGGAGTTGAACTTGGGAATTATGACAAATAAAACTGTAGATTAATGCCATGCCACTCATTATTGCCAAGCTAAATAGTTTGGATCACAACTCCTCAGATATGTAATGCCACTGAAGATTTTAAGAGGGGCATTTCATATGTAAAATGTTTTTTTTTTTAAGATTTTATTTATTTATTTGACAGAGAGAGACACAGTGGGAGAGGGAACACAAACGGGGAGTGGGAGAGGGAGAAGAAGGCTTCCTGTGGAGCAGGGAGCCCGATGCGGGGCTCGATCCCAGGACCTTGGGATCATGACCTGAGCCGAAGGCAGACGCTTACGACTGAGCCGCCCAGGCACCCCTGTAAAGTGTGTTTTAAAGATACAGCTACAGGTACCGCTGAAACAAATAATACATTATATGTTAGAAAAAAAAAAAAGAAGATAGCAGGAAGGGAAAAATGAAGGGGAGGAAATCGGAGGGGGAGACGAACCATGAGAGACTATGGACTCTGAGAAACAAACTGAGGGTTCTAGAGGGGAGGGGGTGGGGGGATGGATTAGCCTGGTGATGGGTATTAAGGAGGACACGTTCTGCATGGAGCACTGGGTGTTATACGCAAACAATGAATCATGGAACACTATATCAAAAACCAATGATGTAATGTATGGTGATTAACGTAACATAATAATAAAAAAGGAGAAAAAAAGATACAGCTACATGGAGGTATCTCAATCTCAGATTTCAAGATATCCTACAGAGCTATAGTAATAAAAAACAGTCTGATACTGGTACAACAGTAGACACACAGATGAATGGAACAGGATGGAGAACCCAGAGATAAACCAATACTCATATGGTCAGTTAATCTATGACAAAGGAGACAAGAATATATAATGGGGAAAATACAGTCTCTTCAATATACAGTGGGAAAACGGGACAGCTACATGCAAAAGAATGAAGCTAGACCACTTTCTTACACCACATACAAAAATAAACTTAAAATGGCTTGAAGATTTAAATGTGAGACCTGAAAACTTAAAACTCCTGAAAGAAAACATAGGCAGTAAGCTCTTGGACATTGCCATTAGTAACATATTTTTGGATATGTCTCCTGAGGCAAGGGAAACAAAAGCAAAAATAAGCTATTGGGACTACATCAAAATAAAAGGCTTTTGCACATTGAAGGAAACCATCAACAAAACTAAAAGGCAACCTACTGAATGGGAGAAGATATTGGCAAATCATATATCCAGTAAGTGGATAATATAAAAAATATATAAAGAACTTCTACAACTTTGCACCCAAAACCAAATAATCTGATTAAAAATGGGCAGAGGACCTGAATAGACACTTCTCCAAAGAAGACTTACAGACAAAAGGTACTCAACATCACCCATCATCAGGGAAATGCAAATCAAAACTGCAATGAAATACCATCTTGCACAAGTCAGAATGGCTAGTATAAAAATACAAGAAATAGTAGTGTTGGCAAGGATGTGGAGAAAAGGAAACCTTTGTGCACTGTTGGTGGGAATGTAATTTGGTGCAGCCACTATGGAAAACAGTGTGAAGCTTCCTTAAAAAATGAAAAACAGAAATACCATATGATCCAGTAATTCCACTACTGGGTATTTAGCAAAAGAAAATAGAAACACTAATTCAAAATATGTAACTATGTATGTACTTGTATGTTTATTGCAGCATTATTTCCAACAGCCAAGATATGGAAGCAACCCGAGTGTCCATTGTTAGATGAATGGAAAAAGAAGAGTGGTGTATGTGTACAATGGAATATTATTCAACCATAAAAAATGAGATCTTGCCATTTGCGACAGCATGGATAGATCTAGAGGAGAGTATGCTGAGTGAAATAAGTCAGACAGAGAAAGACAAATACCATAAAATTTAACTTACATGTAGAATATGAAAAACAAAACAAACAACCAAACAAAATGGACTCTTAAATACAGAAAATAAACTGGTGGTTGCCAGAGGGAAGGTGGGTGTGGGAATGGGTGAAACAGATGAAGGGGATTAAGAGGTACCAGCTTCCAGTTTTAAAATAAATCATGGAAATGAAAAGTACAACATAAGGAATATAACCAAAATATTGTAGTAATGTATGGGGACAGGTAGTGACTATACTTATCAAGGTGAGCCCTGAGTAATGTATAGAATCATTGAATCAATGTTGTACACCTGAAACTAATATAATGTATGTTAATTATACTTAAAAAAGACAAGATATAACTATGAAACAATGGAAAGAAGCTGAAAACCCAAAGGAAAAGAAAATGATATATCACTAAAATGGCCAAATCTTGCATGCACTCATTTCTTCTTTTTCATTTCTTGCTGCCAGAAGTGCTTTGTTTTTTAAATTTATTTCTTTTTTAATATCAGATTTCTCTTATTCTAGTAGGTACAAGGTAAGATATAAAACTGCCCCTTTTTGTTTTTTTCACTACAAGTTCAAGTCCTATTTTCTCTTAAGGAACCTAATGAACACAGTATGAAGAAAGAAATCCTGGATAAAAAAAAGTTAACATGGGCGCCTGGGTGGCTCAGTTGGTTAAGCGACTGCCTTTGGCTCAGGTCATGATCCTGGAGTCCCGGGATCGAGTCCCACGTCGGGCTCCCTGCTCAGCAGGGAGTCTGCTTCTCCCTCTGACCCTCTTCCCTCTCGTGCTCTCTCTCTCAAATAAATAAATAAATAATCTTTAAAAAAAATAAAAAAAATAAAAAAAAGTTAACATGCTCTACGGCAGAATATGGTTCACTTTTTAAAAAAAGATAGTGTAGATGAGTTTTTGCTTGTCATTTGAATTTGAAGTATATGGTGTGTGTGTGTGTGTGTGTGTGTGTGTGTGTGTGTGTGTGTGTGTGTGTGTGTGTTATGAGATTTTACTCAGGCTTATTTATATTTAGGTATAGTGAACTAGAAATGCCCTAAAACATCATTGTCAACAGAGGCCATGGGGATGTATCAGTTGCTTTGGGTAGTGCAACTTCATTTCTTAGGTATTTTTGAAAATATAAATTCTTTAATTGATAATACAAGTCTACTAGTAGTGGCTATTGATGGAATGGAGCATTCCACTCTGTTCCAATAGAGTTTAGGCTGGTCAGTGTTAGAAACTACTAGTATGATAATCAATTATTAAAATTCCCTTAAGTGATTAGGGTGTTTTATGTTTTCTAAAGAAAAATGAGACTTCTTTCCAAGATTCTTGTTCTAGGGCAGTTGGGTGAGTCTGCATTTGGAAGGTGGGGATAGGAGACAGGAGGAAGCACCTGGAGGGCCTGCTATGTCAGTGGTGTTCTCCAGTCAAGACAGTACCTGCACCCAGTGAAATGGTGACAGGCTTTTTTGATGGTGATTTAAGGGCACATTTCCTGAAAAAGACAAAATAGAAGACCAGAGAAGATAATGCCAAACAAAAGAGAAGATAATACCAAACAAAAAATCAAATTCTAGATAAAACAAAGGGAGGAGAGTAGTGATCATCAAGAGAATTGAGAGACTGGGTGATACTGAAGGTACAGATTTAGCTGAACAGATTCCGACCTTGTTCTCAACAGAAGCATCTGCACAGAGCACCCTCTTCCTTCCTGGTCAAGAATAGTAAAAAGCTGGATGTGCAGAACATGATGCTTTAAGATTATATTTTTTTTAAACATGAATAGTCTGCTTTACTGTATTTCTCAAAAAATATTTTTTTTGAGATTTGATGTCTGATTTTATTTGTTACTCTTAGAAAATATCATTTTTGACTGGACTCAGACTTAGAGATAAAAGTTCTCAGAGAGGACAACCTCTGACTCTTGGCAATCTTGCTGGCGTGTTTCTTTGGCCTCCTTCATTCTCTTGGCTGAAAGGTTAGCGTATTCTGCAGCCTCTTCCTTATTTTTCTTAGAACATTGTTTCTTCAGCACAATATACTAACGTTTATGTTGGAGGGCATGTGGAGTAACAAGATGCTGAATCTTGGGCGATTTGGTTCTTGGTATCTTACCTTCTTTGTTTAAGGACTTTCTCATAACATACTGGTGGACATCATCTTCTTTAGAGAGATTGAAAAGTTTGCAGATTCTGCTAGCTCTTTTGGGCCCCAGGAGGCAAGGCACAGTAGTATCAATGAGTTCAGGGATATCCTTCACTTTTTTTACAATGACCAAGTTGGGAACACTGAGATTGGTATCCACAATACAACCCCGAACAGATTTATGCCTCCTTGATCTGTAGCTGGAATGCCTCTTACTCAGCTTCATGGGGAAGCGGAGCCTTGTTGGTCATCACCACCACTGACTTGGACCACATAAACCTTCCATTCTTCACCCAGAGCATCAGCAGCAATTTCTGTGGCCATACACTTCTCATAAAATGTGTGAAGTTGATGTTCACCATCCACTGCAATGAGTTTCTGGCAGCCAGTAGCCGGGAAAGAGATATTCAGCTTCATCTTAAAGCAGCCTACTACCCCCAAGGTGCCACGAAAAAGAGCTGTTTTTCTCAAAATTTATTTTCCAGATCACTGTTTCCATTGGATTTTAAGAAGTTTTAGAGGAAAGGAAATTTCTTTGTTCCAAACAGTTTGGAAAATTCTATATCAAATAGCCTTATATTGGGTTCATTCTTGTAGGACTCTCCAGAGCCTTCAATGTGCAAATATATGTTATGATTCTCTCAGAAGAGTATCTAGATTCCTGTGTTTTCCAGACCCATGTGTCTATATAGCCCTTTTTCTGGGTCTGTCTTGAAGTATTTTTTTAAATAATATTCTTGAGGTATTATTATTTTGTAGAATTCAGTTGCTCTGAGGGAATATATATATGTATATATATAAAATCTCAAAATTGGAAATCAAAAAGCTAAAGTTATTTTTCCAATCTGCTCAACTAATAATAACATATATATATAGTAGTTAAAAAAACACATTTAACAAGGTGCTTTCCCATATGTTATCTCATTTAAGCCTCACACCCACTCTGTGAGGGAGTTCACATTAATCCCAAATTAGAATCAAGGTGACAGAGACTTAGAAAGTTTAATTGATGTACTCAAGTCATAGCTTGTTAGTAGCTGAGCCAAGATTTCAACCCAGATCTTTACTCTAGTGTTTTATGGTATTGTCGTACAACTACCTGGGGGTAAGCAGGGTTTGCCATGGGCCCTTAGGGCCTCTCTTTTGACAGCACTGTGCACTATGTTGGGCCAAGAAATGGAGAGGGCAGAGTGGAGTTGGGGAATTCTTTCTCATCTCTCTCCATTCAGGGCCCCATGCAGTTTTCATAATTCATATTTTTCTCTTTTCTCCCTTTCATCCATCAGAATTTAGTTCCATTACTTTTCCCAGCAAACAACTTCAAAGTAAAGTATTCATGGATACTACTGGTTTAACATATTTGTATTTTAACTGTGAAAACACAATGCTTAACCTAAATGGTGACAGAGCCCTCTCAGTCAGCAGATGGGGCGATCTTCTAGGGGGAGCTTTGAGGAACCCCTCAAAATGTACTGTTCATGCTCTTTCCACCCAGAGATGGAGAAATAGCTGTGTCTGTCGCCTTCAAGGCAAGTGGTAGTAGCTGGTGGCAGTCCACTCCTTCATTATTGCCAGTGAGGGAAAGAACTCTTGCTATATTTCTTCAAGCTCATAATGCCAAGATGTGTGTTTCTGACCTGGCTTCATTTTATACCCACCACCCTCCCTTCTGTCATCTGCAGGCTTATTCCACTATAAGTTACCTTTCTTAATCTCTAGTTTATTACATAAATCTCCCTTGACCTTCAGAATGCCTAAAGGCATAGTTACAACCATAATGAGTATGTTTACCATTGAGATAAATGCCCTAAATCAAAGGCTAATGAGAAAGTGAAGATGTACAGTGAATAATTCAACCTTACGAAAAAAAGTTTTGTCCTTTGACCTCAGCCTCTGGAAGGTAATCTCTCAGCCCTTGTAATGTCATATCTGATAGGGGCTTTGGTCATTGGATAGTCTAGGAATATGCTTAGGGTGAGGGCTGGACTACACTTAGATAGTCTTAGGTTGGGGCTCTTGCCACACCAGAAAGACTAATGACATTGGTAGGGGCTTTGGGTCATTCCCAAAGGGGCTGGAAACTGGAGATTGAAATCAACTAAGTTGGCCATCAGTCAGTCAATCGATCACGTCTATGTAACGGAGTCTCAATATAAAAATTCTATACATGGGACTCAGCTGAGCTTCCCCGACTGGCAGCAGTCCATGCATGTTGTCACATGCTGATGCCAGGGAAGTAACAAGCTCTGATTTCACAGAGGACAATGGAAGGTCTACTTGCGGTACTTCCCATCTCTGCCCTATGCCTTCTTTCCTTGGCTGACTTTAATGCAATAGCTTTTAGTGATTATTGTGAGTCTTGCACATAAGGGTGGTTTTGGGAACCCCCTGAACTTGCAGTTGGTGTCAGAAGTGAGGGTAATCTCTTGTGGGGACTGTTCTGTCTAACTTCTTAGCTGGCTAAACTCTGTCAGAGGAAAAGTCTCTTCACTTCTTTTCTCCTTCAGAAATAAAGTGCTGTGAATCTTTGTTCTCTTTCCTAGTGAGTGTGGGGCACAGGGAGAATTAAGTAGCGTTCCGTGGCTGCCCAATTGTGCAGGATGGTACTGGATGAGGGCTTTCCTCATTGTTGCTGAAGAACAATAGTGTCTGGATTGCCTAAGTGGATTGAAAGTAATGGCTTAACTCACCCATTTATTGAATCAGATGGCAAGCCGCAGAAGGCAAGTGCAAAAATAACATTTTTATAATCTGTTAGTTCTGAACAATGCTGGAGACTGCAGGATATGGGGGAGTAGGGGAATAAAGTACAAGAGACCTGAAGTTTTACAAGACTGCATTTTGAATGAATATTTGTTGCGATTATTGTAATGGTTTTAAAGACAAATGTTAAAGAATATTTAACAACTGGAAATTTAGTTGTGTAACTCAAATAAAGGCTATTTTTTTCCATTTTGACAGAAGAGATGATGTGTTTTGTTCTGTTGTGAGTTCTAGTGACCCCTGCTTAGCTTTCATTTATCACAAATAATCTTCTCCAGGATGCTGCAATTGCTGCAATGTTGAGATGCTTATGTTACATCTGACCTTGGAGAAGGGTCAAAATAAATCTGTGAATTAAACAAGAATATATTACAGTTGGCTGAAGAGGCGTGTCAGGAATATATGAAGAGAAAACCAGAACTATTTTTTCCCTGCAGTCTATATACAAGTTGTTGTGGCTTCTTTTCCATTTACTTGGAGTTTAGTAGAGAAATATTTTTCTTTTGTTTTAGTTCTAGTGTGAGTAAATGTCCACCGTGGACAGAGTACCCCTCATAGAATAGAGAAAGCATGTGGTTGCTGGTTTTGAGTTACTCACATATACAAGAAGGAAATACTCAGGTAAGACATCAGTTGTGATAATCTTCACTTAACTAGAAACAAACAAATAAACAACAAGTACAGTGAAAAGCTCAAATACCTTGACTATATAAATGTATGGTTAGCGGTGGGTTAGAGAAGGTCTGAATGTTGGATAATCTCAATGGTAACTTCTTTGCTAACTTAGAGAATTATGTATAAATGGTGATGGTACCTGTAAAGGAAGCCACATTGCAAAAAGATAGAAGAAAAGGAATGAGCAAGATGGATATTAAATTTGAAAGGAAGCAAATCATACTAATACTGGAGGAAATGGGAATTAAGACTAATGTGCTATTGTAAGAAATATAAAAGTTAATATATTGAGTATATCTTGAAAAATGTGGTTCAAGGTCTTTTTCCTTTTTTCAAGGTTTTTTCTCATTTAGATAGTCCTACTTTATGACTACGACACAAGTGAAGAAGGAAACATGTTTTTTGCAAGTGTCATTTGAAAAGAATGTTCATTACAAGCATTGATTAAAATTTTATAAATACATTAGAGCCAATATACTTTAGGGTGAAGAAGCCTCGTTTTTGTTTGTTTGTTTCTGGAGTTTACGTTTATTCTTTTTCTTTTTATTAACATATAATGTATTATTTGCTTCAGAGGTACAGATCTGTGATTCATCAGTCTTACACAATTCACAGCTCTCACCATAGCACATACCCTCCCCAATGTCCATCACCCAGCCACCCCATCCCTCCCACCCCCTCCTCTACTCCAGCAACAACTCAGGTTGTTTCCTGAGATTAAGAGTCTCTTATGGTTTGTCTCTGGTTTCATCTTGTTTCATTTTTCCCTCCCTTCCCCTATGATCCTCTGTCTTGTTTCTCAAATTCCTCATATCAGTGAGATTATATGATACTTGACTTTCTCTGATTGACTTCTTTTGCTTAGCATAATACCCTCTAGTTCCATCCATGTCATTGCAAATGGCAAGATTTCATTTTTTGGTGGCTGCATAATATTCCTGTGTGTGTGTGTGTGTGTGTGTGTGTGTGTGTGTGTGTGTGTCACATCTTCTTTATCCATTCATCTGTTGATGGACATGAAAGAAGGCTCTTTCATAGCCAATTAACAAATAATAAAAGTTAGTTAGGTAATAAAGAAATTAAAGCTGAACAAGACTGATAGTTTAATAAATAGGAAAAGATAGCTGATATTTTGCCTGAACTGAGAAAAAATTGAAGTTTAATGAAGTCACTGACATGATGGTACTTAAAGGCTAGCTCTGCTTACTCTGGGGGAGATGTTATATATTCATTCACTCATTTATTCATTAATTCAACAAATCATTGTACCAGACATTTGTACCAGATCTTTTTTTTTTTTTTTTTGGTACCAGATCCTTTGACCACAGAAGTGAAATGTTCCAAATGGCTAAGAAATTTTCTTGGTGGTTAAAATAAATGGTTAAGTGCCCTTTGAAGCTTTAATCAATATTTTGGCATAAGCTAGTAATAAATGTTTCATTGCCTTTTTAAATATTTTGAAATCCCTCTAAAATGTATGTGACCTTAAGGTAATCAAATTGTTCAGAGAATGAGAATTGTCTTCAACTATTCTGGGTCAATTGTATTTTACTATAATGGGATAGTAAAGATTATGTTCAAGAAAAACAATGGCAACAACAGCAACCATACAGCATTTCAAAGATCAGGAAAGGTGGTCCCCATCATACCCAAAGGTCTACTGTTCCAATACTAAAAATATTCCTTCTTTGTTTATAAAGGTGTTTTTTGACTTCCCTACCCTGTTCTGTAGAAATATGGTATCTACTAACCTGGCCCTGTTGAGTCTTGGCAAAAGTAAGGTCAGACAGAAAACAGACTTTCAGGAGATTTCTTTGTGGCTTTAAATTACATCATGCTTCTTCTGACTTCAGCTTATCTCTGTTGTAAGATGTGACCTGTGGGAACCATCTGGGAATCAGTAGGTGAGACTAAATATTGTGATTTTAAATAGGCCTTCACATTAAAGACAGTCTGTTGATATCTGATCATTTAACAAGAGAATGTCTGTGTGCCATTTGCCAAGTAATATATTTTTGCTAAGCAAAAAGAAAATGCATGGGATCCAATTCCAGAGGCTTTATTAAAATGATCATTTCTTCCGTTTGCTTGTTTGTTGTTTATCTAGTGGCAAGACTTTGAGCCCAACTCTTTTTTTCAACTTTTTTTTTAAACAAAAAAGGGAATAACTTTTAGCCAGGGAGGTAGAAAGTTTCCTCTTTCTGAAGATACAGAACTAGATTATGAATGACCATATGGTACGGTTGGCATAAAGGAGATGGCAAAGTTACACTGACGAGTGAGGGAAAATCAACCCTAAGATCACTTCAAAATCTAAGGTTCTGTAATCTCTAGATGGAAGTTTTGAGGCCAGGACCAAACATTAGCATCTTTTTTTTTTTAAGATTTTATTTATTTATTTGAGAGAGAGGATGAGATAGAGAGAGAGCATGAGAGGCGGGAGGGTCAGAGGGAGAAGCAGACTCCCCGCTGAGCAGGGAGCCCAATGTGGGACTCGATCCTGGGACTCCAGGATCATGACCTGAGCCCAAGGCAGTTGCTTAACCAACTGAGCCACCCAGGCGCCCCATTAGCATCTTTATATCTGGCTCCCAGCAAGGGGCCTGAAGCAAACTGAGCTTTAAATGTGTGTATTGAATGTGTAAATTAACGGAGTGATCAGAAATTTATTTACTTTGCCATGTGGCTTTATATTTGAGTCTGCAAAATTAAACTTGAAAGGTAGTCTCTTTTTCTTTGAGTCATTATGTCAGCAGTTTGGGTCCTCATCTCAGGATGAATGGTACAGCAAGGCTGTGGCTGTCTGATCAGCCCCAGCTGAGCTTTTCCCAGGATAGGTAGCTTCATCTCACTTTATACCACATGACCCAATCAATAATGTTCTCTTTTGAGAAATAAACTTTTTATTCAATTAAAACATTCATATTAACTAATCACCACCACTGGCATATGTTTTTAAAGATGTAAACACTCTAGAGCCAAATCTAAAGAAATATAAATATCTAGCTTCAAATTAGATGGCATCACTAAATTTCAGAAGCAGCTACTCACTACCTAATCCCACTTCTGTATCTTCCCAGGGATTAAGTAACCAATTCATTCCACACTTTTTTTTGGAGTTAACAATCTTCCTGGCTTCACTCCTGGCTCCACAGTGCTTTGGGGCTGCAGAGCAACTTGGGCATCAAAGCTTTTATTTCTGTCTTTGATCCTTCTCTCCAGGTTAGACCTTTTTCTGCCTGCTTGCAATTTCTCAAAGAGAAGGTATTAATAATTTGCCATCGGAAGACTTCCAATTTCATTCTCGCGTGTCTTTGTCTACTCTGCAAGTTTTTTTTTTTTTTTTTTCCTCACAGGGAGAGACAGCCTTTTTTGACACCATGTGCTTGGCTTCAGTAACTCAGGATTGCAGAAGCATTCCTACAGCTGTCTCAAGTACGACTCCCCTGTGTTAGCAGTCTCACACCCCTTGACCTGCTTCTCTTGCCTAGTTCCCAATGCCCAGCAGTTGTAAAGTTACTATGCTTTGGATTAAGAATCCATTTTCATAACTCTTGCAGGTTTGCAGCAGTTGTAATGGACAGTTTCAAGCCAGAATTTTTTTAAAAAAATAAATCTGATCTTCCTTTTGCCTGTAAACAGTTAAGCAGAATATAACTAAGTTTTCAAATGTAGATCTAGTGGATCATGAAGCAATAATTCTGGATAATTCCTCTTCCACCATAGGAACTCAATGTATATTTATTTATTGAATATATGAGAATAAGAATCTCAGATGCTTGCCTTATTTTTCTTTACTGATTTCAGAGTGAAACTGTTGGGTTAAAAGAGGAAAATATGCATTTATGGCTTATGCTTCTTTGTATTTCTCTAGAGGTGATCTTGGTACTTAGATGAAATTGCAATGGACATTTGAAAATGAAATCTTTTCCCACATTGGCTTATTTTAGACTGAAACTAGTTGGATGCAAATCTGCCTATCTAATCTTCTTAGTATAAATTTGCCTTTGATGTTGTGGTTTCATAGTCTAGATCTGCCTCTTTCTTGTTATGTCTTCTGGCACACTGGTATTTGGGGAGACATTTTCATTTCCTATGCTAGCCTGACTAGGGTTGAGGGGGACTGATCTACCAGATGCCCCTGCTTGAAAGTTGCTCACAAATGCCTGCATGTATTGAATGTGCTTGTCCATATCTGTGGGCATATAGTTTTGGAAAGCATCTCTTCTAGGCTGCCCTAGTGGCACCTTTTATATTTAGCTCTGCCCATTTAGGAGGCTTTTCCTCAAAGAGGTATAAGTATAAAACACTTGCTATTACTGCTGGCAATTTAAATCCATACCAAATTTCTGTAAAGTATTTTTTATCAATTCCTATGACATAATGACATTATCGTTGTATTTGCTGACATTTTTCAGGTTAAGGTGTGAATGTTGAAGACCGAGCTTATAATTATTTAGATTCTCTAAAGTACTGAAATACCAGTTTAAAGAGCAGACATCTTCTAGTTTTGTTATATGCTTTATCATAAAACACGACTTATCCAATACTGCATTTATATTTGAGAACCAGAAGGAAACAGACATATTTTGAAGGTAAAACATTTGAAATGAAAAGGATGCACTGAAAGAGATTCATTTGAAAAAGTCAAAGATAAGAGGGGGGAAAAAGTCTGCCAATTTTTTTTTTGTAGTTGTTCAAAGGTATTTCATTTTTTTTAAAGATTTTATTTATTTATTTGACACACAGAGAGAGATAGAGAGAGAGAGAGGGAGAGAGCGCAAGCAGGGGGAGTGGCAGGCAGAGGGAGAAGGAGAAGCAGGCTTCCCACTGAGCAGGGAGCCCGAAGCGAGGTTCCATTGCAGGACTCTGAGATCATGACCTGAGCTGAAGGAAGATGTTTAACCAACTGAGCCATCCAGGCATCCCTGAAAGAAGCATTTTATGATCATCCCTATTTTAGAGATGAGGCGATGCAGGCAAGGAGCAATTAAATAAATTATTCAAAATTAGTGTACATGTAGGTGATGGGACTCAAACAGAGAGCCCACGATCTCATCCTAACATAATTATGTTGCTTAGACATGATGCTTCTGTGAATTCGTGTTTGTGGTTGACATCACTGTGTTTCTTGTTCCACAGAGCTCTTGTCATCCATCTTGTTAGAGATCCCGTAGTTTAACTGGGCAATGCAAATTCACCTTTTTTCTTGCCTCTGGTTTTTAAAATGATCCCTGGCCAACAGGAATATCTCCTATAGATTTGAAGAGCTGTTTCAGGTTTTTATCACATTATCAATCATAGTTAGTGCCATTTATCAAAAATAGTTTTGTAACTTGAAAGTGCACTTGCCACAGATTCAAATGTGTGGAGTCTGTTTAAAAATGAGGATCTTCTGTCACTTTTCACTCTTTTGAAAAAGGAAACAGCAAAATGGTGATTGAAAAATCATTAGCTGGCTAAGTTCTGGCAGTAATAGTCCATCTTGAGGAAGCACTCACAAGTTTCTGAAATTCCGCAGCTGTTCATTCAAAGATGCAGGGAGATAGACTGCACAAAATAGCAAACAAAGGCACTGCAGCCTGCAGGAGAATTGGGATTTCATTGTGTGTGTCAAAAGTAAATGAATTCAAGAATAACCACTTGAAAAGGAATTCTCCCTTAATGTCTTTGGTGCAAAAATGCGCTCAGATTGTACTGGCTCTGAAGAGTGAGACTCAAAGAAGTAAATTACTTTCTAGCTCCTAGCTTTCAATTGCTACTGGCTCAAAGTGCTAGCTAACCTTGTGAAGGGGGAGCAGAGAAGAGAGTAGTTTGCATTTTTTTCCTCATCAAAATGGAAGAGACAGACTGAGTGAGATACCATAGTGGCACCAAGATTTCTGATGGCAGAAGTTTATAAATAGGCATAAACATCCCATTGCAAGCCTCAACAAGAACCACTTAAATGTCCTATATACATTTTTCAAGCAATTTCTATTTGGAATAAAGGGTCTAGGAAATGGTTTTGAGGTGTGAAAACTGATGTTTATAGAGAGTAAACTATTTTGTTTGAAGGTTTTTTAAGCATGTATTCTGTAGCCATGTCATTATGTAAATTTGTCTGGGACAGTTAGAACAGTTAGAAGCCAGTGCTAATGAAGCAATGGGTCATAGGTTCAACCACGGTCTGGGTCAGTGCTTTTCAGCTAAAGAGAAGCTGTTAGCATGGCCCAGAAGCATCTCTGAGACTGCCCTGCAATTTGTTGGGCTTCTTTGGTCATGAGGACTGAGGACATGAAAATCAAACCCCTTTTCTGGGAAATCTGCCTGAACTGCATGGCAGTTACATCCTTTGTAGCTCAACAGGTAGCACCGAGTAAAATATATATTTTCAAAGGGAGAGAGCTGCTATTTTTAAATCTGTAAATCTGAACATGGTAGGATGTGTGTGAAATAAATAATGCAGGACCTTATAATGTGGTTTCATTTAAATGAGTCTAGGAAATTTGTGGCTTACAAAAGCACTCCAAGGGTTTTCACACTTTTTGAATTGTTTCTACTTTGTTCCCATCTGTAAAATGGAGGCAATAATGTCTAGTTTCAGGGTTGTTGAGATGATTAAGTAAGATAATGTATGGGGAGTACCCACTTCAGTACCTGGCAGATAATAAGTACCCAATAAATGGTGCCTATTATTGTTATTTTTAGGTATCCAACAAATGCCAGCATTTACTAGATGCAACAAACACTACTTTGAAGCCCTTATATGAATTTATGAAAACACTATCCATCACTTATATACAGAACATCAATACCTCAGTTTTATGGACCTCAGAAATTCGGCATGCCCTACTGCATTGTAGCAGATCATATGGGCTTCAGTAACAAATTCTTTGACCATTAGTATAATCTGGTTCATACCAGGTGTTGAGGAGTCAAGAAGTGGATACAAATATAACATTCAGTGCTTGGATGAAAATGTCTTAAGAATCTAAGACACATTCAGAGATGAATGCTGATAAATACACAAATGCATTTCAAGAGCCTACTAGAAGCTTTTGAGCAGAGGGCATGAAAGAGCAGGAAAAAGAAATACAGACTGAATAGACCAGCAAGGTGGCGTATCTTGTAGATAATTTTTTTTTTGCGCAGAGTGTTAACAGAGGATTCGAGCAATGCGTTCAAAAGGTTATAGGTTTAGAAGTTCTACATTCTAGCCCTGTTTCCATTATAAAATATTTGTGTTTTCTTTGGGAAAGTGACTTGATTTCCTGGGCATCATCATCCTCCTCCATATAAAGAAGAAATCATACATGATTTCTAAGGTCTCTTTCTGCTTTCACATTCTATGGATTCTGTGGATCTGGGGGAAGGAGGCATTAGCATAGGCAGTTTGTTGTGTCAGAATCTACAACCTTCATTCTCTTCTCATCATGTCGAGAACCCATCCTAAATCAACCTAAGTAGTTGATACACTGATGATCACAATGATAAACACTTGGGTTCTCAAATTGCAAAGCCGGGGGTGACTGGTTGCTAAAGATTGAGAACATCTGAAGCATCAGGATTGAATGGGACATGGTGATTGGTTTGTTCACTAACCAAAAAAAAAAAAAACTTTTTTGATTTTCTAGAAAAGCTGAGAGGCTGAGAGGAATGAGAGAAGTTGAGAAAAGAGGAAGAGAGGAGGGAGATAGTTCAGTAGTTAGTGGCTCCAAAGGAGCAACAGGAGGGTAGGGAGCAGTATGGGAAGGAAGCAGAGTTGGTCAAAAAGAGTAGAGGTGGGTTCTCCTCCATTCCAGCTTCCCCTCCCAGTAGCAGATATTAATACCAATTATAGAATTCTTTCCCATTGAGTCCACGTTCAGCTTCAGAATCCTTCTGAACACAGAATTCCACAAAGACACTCTCAACAGAAGTCATCACATTGAAAGGAAACTTCATTTTAGGATTAATGAGTCCAAGTTTACAGGTTGTGAGGTTTTCAGGACCTAATCCCAATTTTTCTATAAAATCCACTTTGATTTCACCAGCTCACTTTTATTTTTCTTTCCTCTTCAGTCCTATAGCATTTGAATGTCTGTCAGTTATTTGGCCTTTTCCCCTTCTGGAGTCAGTAATCTATTTGTGGTCTGAGTCTTGTTCTTTCAACTAGATATAAACTCTTTAAGCCTGAGATCATGTCTTACATGCCTTTGCTTTCCTCACAGTATACACTTGACACTGAGAAGTTCATGGTTTATTTCTGACTATCTTTATTGTGTTTTGTATAACAATTCAAAAAATTATATAATTAAATTTGGTAAAATTTTTATAGATAGTTGAAGTCAAAGTTTTAGCACCAAAATAAAATGATCTAGAATAAGGATTTCATTAACTATTTTGAACAATGGGCATGTTAATACAAAATGCTGGGAACAGACTAATCAACAGAGGCAATTCTCATTTGCTGAACATTGTAAGTCATTTACTAGTTTCTACATAGGCACATGTGCCCCAAGATGTGAGGGCAAACCCATGGAAAATCTCAGCATCTTCTGGCACATCTGAGTGATGATTCTGATTCTTGTTAAGTGACAGAGCTGATACTTGATTTCAGGTTGCTTGACTCCAAGTGTAAGCTTCCTGGAATCCCTGTCAAGTTGTGTTCTGATTTCCTTCTGTTACGATGGATTTTCCAGTTGCTGAATTTGGTGGAGAAAACTATCCCCATAATATTATTGCACAAATTTTTTAAATGACAGAGTGTTTTCCTTATCATTAGTGTAGATGAGACACTAATAACGTGTTTCTTGAGCTCTTAATATTTTCCAGACACTATTTAAAGCACTTTGCTTGTAAACTACTTATTTAACCCTTGAAATGTCTTAATGAAGTAAATACTCAGTATCACTTCTTAAAGCTAAAGCACAGAGCAGTTATGTAACTTGCCCAAGGTCACACAGCTAGTTAAGTGAAAAGCCTCGATTCAAAGACAGCCTGTCTCCAGAGTCCAAACTCTTCACCACTACACTGATGTCTCTCCAGGTGAGTACAAGCTCCAGACAGTTTGTCTTTGATTGGCTTCATTAGCTAATCAACATTAGCAATTGTTCTTTGCTGCTCTGAATGATGGTGAACAGAACGCAATAGTGAATAAGATAATTACTTTCTGGAAGGTGAGTATCCCATATAAAGACTGTTTTATTCTTTAATTTGAGGCAATGGAGTGTAGTGGTTAAAACAGTGTCCTGGCATTAGGCTGTATGAGTTTTTAATGAGTTCTGCAGGTTTCTTGGTGACTTGAGGAGAGTTATTTCCTCAAGTAACTAAGTTACTCTCTGTAACTTAGTTTCTTCATCTGTAAAATGGAAAAAGAGAAACAGTTCTTACCTGCTAAAATTTTTGAATGATTAAATGAGAAAATTTATATAAATTACCTAATACTGTTTTTGACATGTAGCAAGCACCCAATAAATGCTACCATCATCGTCATGATTGTTGTCATGGTTCATGTCATTGCCATCATCATCATCTTCATTGCCATCATCACTGATTTGGCAGGAAGGCAGATGTGCTAGGATGTCTGGCCACCAGGTACATTTTCCTTTGCCTTTATGTGAAAGGAACAGGTCAATAATAGAGTCTCCTGGGCGCCTGGGTGGCTCAGTTGGTTAAGCGACTGCCTTCGGCTCAGGTCATGATCCTGGAGTCCCGGGATCGAGTCCCACATCGGGCTCCCTGCTCAGCGGGGAGTCTGCTTCTCCCTCTGACCCTCTTCCCTCTCGTGCTCTCTGTCTCTCTCTCTCTCTCTCTCAAATAAATAAATAAAATCTTTAAAAAAAATAATAGAGTCTCCTGATTGAGTGGACTTTTTCTAGGCCTTGTTATCTTCATAGGACAAACTATATGTGTATCTCTATTACAAGCACATATTGAACACAGTGAGTAATTAATGACCCAATAACGGTCCTGAGTAGTGAAGATACTACACAATGTTCACTCAGTGTCTTATATATAAGAGATAAGATTCATGGTATATTTTAGAAGTATTTCTATTAAAACATTATATTTAGGGTATGAAAGTTTAGAGCTTAGCTATTTAGAAATCCTTTTCTTAAAAAAAACAGAATGCTTCATTCTCAAAGAATTTTAAATAGTATCCACTTTACTTTCAATCTTAATGTAGTGCCATTTTCAAATCCAAATGTGGTGTAGATTATCAGATTACAAAAAAAATACCCAGGAAAGCAGTAGGGCATGATTTATCCCTCAGCTACTCTGTAACCAAGTAAGGATGAGTACTGTGATAATCTTTTGCCAGAGTGGGAAGGTGGAAGATGGAGAGCAGATGAAGCCCCCAGCCCCAGATGTACCTTGCTGGGGAAGGGGACCCAAAGTTTGGCAGAGCTCCTGCCTTTATACTTATTACCTGTCAAACCTTAGGAAGATGACTCAACCTTTCTCAGCCTGTTTTATTGCATATAAAATAAGGACTGTAAGTCCCAGGTTGTAAGGTTGAAATGAGGATTATGCTGTATGTTGTATGATACAGGAGAGGTTACACAGTCAACAAATATTTACAGAGCACCAACTGTATATCATGTGTTGCCATTCAAAAACGGTGGCTGTTCTTGTGATTTGGAGTGAACATGCCACGCACCATGCTGTTAAAACACAATTCCCCATTGCCAAAAAGAAATATAAAAGTCTACCTTGAAGTACATGCAATGGAGGAGAGTGTGCCTCTTTTAAATGCCTTCACTTGTATTTATCTATGTCCTGGTAAATAGATATAGAAATAGACAAAGTTACTGAGACACAGTGGACTTTAAAGACTAAGCTTTGAAAAACTATTAGTATGGAGGGAGAAGTATCAGGAATTAATGATATAAAACCACTCTGACATGAACAAGCCAAGCTGAATATAGGACTTGTTCTAATATGGGATTCAGAAGACCATCAGCATGTGACACCAGACTAAAATGTCAATAAAAGAATAGGAAACAGAGCAGATCCTGGGAAAAAGCGGTTCCCTGAACTAGTCCTGTTTAGTGAGGTAAGGTTGTCAGTCCATACTGAACACCGTTACTTTCTCTGTGAGGCTTGCCCTAGCTTTCCTATTTAAAATGAAACCCTTCCACTGCTCACACTTCCTGCCTCCACTCAACTTCATTTTTCTTCTTAGCATTTAACACTGTCTAATGTACTGTATATCTTGTTTTTTGACTGTTTGTCCCACCAGAATGGAAACTTCTTTAGGGATAGAATTTTTGGCTCTTTTGTTCACTGGGGTATCTAGGATGATATTTGCATAATTCTTAATTATTGTGGACGTATAGTCCATTTACATGAACGGTGGATATCCATTGCCCAGTGCTGATTTTGTCACTTTCAGTTAGTCTCTTCTTGACTTTATAAAGCTCTTTTGGGAATTGCTAAAAAGAAATATGTTAACTGGTGGATCAAAACCTGATACTTGTGGTTCAGAGTCTTGTGTTCAGAGTAAGCAGACCAGACAAAGGCATCTCCCACCAAATGGTACCTAAAGAAATCATCATTCCTACCGACCTTGATGATATATACATAGTAAAAAACTATATACATTTCATGGGATCAAGAAGTATGGAAATTAGCTTATAAAGTCATAGGATACTCTCAAGTAGGTAAGAGAATGATTATTAGATGTAAAGTTCATCATTAAGCATTCTGAATTTGGTGACATTCTGTTTATGCTGCTAAATATTCAGGACTCACACCTATGATGGCAGAGGAATGTGAAGCAGACAGTCCTGTGGGATTCCAGATCAAACTGAGGTCCATTACAGTTTCTTTCTGTCACTTCTATGACAATAAATTATTTTCAGTTATGCTGTTCGTACTTTAAATATCGTTGTCAATGTTTCCAAGGAAAGATATTTTTTGTCTTTCTTTCCTAATACGTGATTAAAGGAAAAAGAATATTGAATTATTAAAAGTAAATATTCTTATATCGAGAGTCATATATCTTTGATTTGGATTGTTTGTTTGATGTGAAAATTCAGTAAATAGTCACTGTGGTAGACAGAATAATGGCTCTGGAAAGATGTGTATGTCCTGATCCCCAGGACTTGTGAGTATGTTCCCTTACATGGCAGAAGGGACTAAGTGGCTGTGATGAAAGTTAAAGACTTTGAAATGGGGAGACCATCCTGGATGATCAAGGTGGAGGTGATCTAATCACATAAATCTTTAAAAGTAGAGAATTTCTCCCAGCTGTGGTCAGAGAGAACAATATGGAAAGTTTATGCTGCTGTCTTTGAAGATGGGGAAAGAGGCCGACGGGCCAAGGAATGCAGGTGGCTTCTAGAAGTTGGAAAAAGCTAGTGAATACATTCTCCTCTAGAGCCTCCAGAAGGAACCCTGCCCTGCTGAAAACTTGAGTTTAGCCCAGTGAGACCTGTGCAGCACTTCTTATCTATAGAACTAGAAAATGATAAATCTGTGTTTTGTTAAGCCACTAAGTTTGTGGTAATTTGTTAATGTGTCCACTGATTGTTGAGTAAACTAGACTTATAATAAGGTAGTAATATTTATTTGTCTTTTTATTTATTTTAATCTGTAAATGTTAAACAACTATTGTTGCACTTGTGCAAGTAAACATGTTACTTAGTACAGAAAAAATGTACTTTCTTGCTAATGATGTCATGTACTAATTAAATGGCTTATATTAAAGTGCATTTTGGGCTAAGTACTCGTATGGTGCCATCATAATTTAAAAATTGGATGGTTTTAAAATATTTGAACTATGACAGATTTTTTGGATTAATTTTGTTCTTTATTCCTTTCTCATAGGTTGTATTAATGTAAATTAAGACACAACTTAGTGCCAACATGGTGATAAATATTTGATTTGTACTGTAGAATTAGCTGCTATGTATTTTTTTATTTTTATTTTTTTTGAATTGAAGTATAGTTGACACACAGTGTTACATTAATTTCAGGTGTACAACATAGTGTTTTGACAAGTCTATATACATTGTGCTATGCTCACCAGTGTGGTTATCATCAGTCACCATACAATACTATTATAATACAACTGACTATATGCCCTATGCTATGCCTTTTATTCCTGTAGCTTATTCATTCCATAACTGGAAGCCTGTATCTCTCACTCTTCTTCATCCACTTTGCCCATCCTTCCACTATACCCCTCCCTCAACTATTGGTTTGTTCTCTAATGGGTCTGTTAAGGTTCTGTTTCTGCTTTTTGTTTATCCTTTTGTTTCATTTTTTAGATTCCACATATAAGTGAAATTGTGTGGTATTTGTCTTTCTCTGTCTGACTTATTTCACTTAGCATAATGCCTTCTAGGTCCATCCATTTTGTCACAAATGACAAGATCTCACCCTTTTTTGTGGCTGAGTAATATTCCACTGCATGTGTATAAGTATGTATGTATATATATCCATATATATCTCACATGTGTGTATATGTATGTATGTGTCTATCTATCTATTTATCTATCATCTATCTATCTCTATATATCTATCTCATATCTTTATCCATTCATCTATCACTGGACACTTGGGTCTTGGGTTGCTTCCATAGTTTGGCTATTGTCAATAAAGCTGCAATAAACATACAGGTATATATATCTTTTCAAATTAGTGTTTTTATTTTCTTTGAGTAAGTACCCTGTAGTGGACTTACTGGATCATATTGTATTTCTGTACCTTCATACACTGTTTTCCATAGTGACTGTACCAATTTACATTCCCACCAACTGTGAAACAAGAGTTCTTTTTTCTCCACACCCTCACCAATACTTGCTTTGTCTTGTCTTTTTGATTCTAGCCATTCTGACATGTATAATGTGATATCTCATTGTGGTTTTGATTTGCATTTCCCTGATGATTAGTGATATTGAGCATCTTCTCATGTGTCTGTTGACCATCTGTATGTCTTCTTTGGAAAAATGTCTATTCAGATCCTCTGAATAAACTTTTTAATTGGATTGTTTGTGTTTTTATTTAAGTTCTTTATATATTTTGGATATATTAACCGCATATTAGTTATATTATTTGCAAATATCTTCTCCCATTCAGTAGGTTGCCTTTTGTTTTGTTGATGATTTCTTTCGCTGTGCAAATGCTTTTTATTTTGATGTAGTCCCAATTGTTTAATTTTGCTTATGCTTCCCTTGCCTGGAGAGCTATATCTAGAAAAATGTTGTGACAGCGAATGTCAAAGAAATTACTGCCTATGCTTTCTTCTAGGTGTTTTATGGTTTCATGTCTCACATTTAGATCTTTAGTCCATTTTGAGTTTATTTTTGTGTATGGTGTTAGAAAATGGTCCAGTTTCATTCTTTTGCATGTGGCTGTCTAGTTTTCCAGCACCATTTATTGAAGAGACTGTTTTTTCCTCTTTGTATGTTCTTGCTTCCTTTGTGATAGATTAATTGACCATATAGGTGTGGGTTTATTTCTGAGCTCTCTATTCTGCTTTAATGATATATTGTCTTATTCTGTGCCAGTTCCAGACTGTTTTGATTACTACAGCTTTGTAGTGTATTGTTAAATCTGGGATTGTGGTACCTCCAGATTTGTTCTTTCTCAACATTGCTTTGTCAAATTGGGGTCTTCTTTGGTTTCATACAAATTTTAGCATTATTTGTTACAGTTCTGTGAAAATTGCTGTTAGTAGGGATTGCATTGAATTTGTAGATTGCTTTGGGTAGTATGGACATTTTAACAGTATCAATTCTTCCAATCCATGAGCATGGAATATCTTTTCATTTGTATCATCTTCAATTTTTTTCATCAGTGTTTTATAGTTTTCAGAATACAGGTCTTTTACTTCCTTGGTTAAGTTTATTTCTGGGTATTTTATTCTTTTTGGTGCAATTAGAAATAGGATTGTTTTCTTAATTTTTCCTTCTGCTACTTTGTTATTAGTATGTAGAAACAGGACTGATTTCTATGAATTAATTTTGTATCCTGCAATTTTACTGAATTCATTTATTACTTCTAAGAAATTTTTGTGGAGTCTTTAGGGTTTTCTATGTAGTATGATGCCATCTGTTAACAGTGACAGTTTAACTTCTTCCTTACCTATTTGGATACATTTTATTTCTTTTTCTTGTCTGACTGGTGTGGCAAATACTTCCAGTACTATGTTGAATAAAAGCAGCAAGAGCAGCCATTCTTATCTTGTTCCTGATCTTAAAGGAAAAGCTCTCAGTTTTTCATCATTGAGTATGATGTTAGTTGTTTTTTTGTAGATGGCTTGTATTATGTTAAGGTGCGTTCCCTCTAAGCCCACTTTGTTGAGCTTTTATCATGAATAGGTGTTGGATTTTGTCAGATGCTTTTTCTGTATCTATTGAGATGATCAATTGATTTGTATCCTTTGTTTTGTTGATGTGGTGTATCATGTTGACTGGTTTGCAAATATTTAACCATTCTTGCATCACTGCAGTAAGTCCTACTGGATCATGGTGAATTATCCTTTTGATGTATTGTTGAATGTGGTTTGCTAATATTTTGTTGAGGATTTTTGCATTTATGTTCTTCAGGGATATTGGACTGTTGTTTTCTTTTTTTGTGGCATCTTTGGTTTTGGTGTTAGGGTAACTTTGGTCTCATAGAATGAATTTGGAAGCTTTTATCCCTCTTCTATTTTCTGGAATAGTTTGAGGAGAATAGGTATTAACTCTTCCTTAAATGTTTGGTAGAATTCCTGTGAATCCATCTGGTCCTGGACTTTTGTTGGGAGTTTTTTATTTTGATTTTGATACTGTTTCAATTTTGTTACTAGTTATTGGTCTATTCAGATTTTCTATTTCTTACAGTTTCACTTTTGGAAGATTGTATATTTCTAGGAATTTATCCATTTCTTCCAGATTGTCCAATTTTTTGGCATATAATTTTTCGTAGTATTCTCTTATACGTAACAGATTATTTAAAGTTAATTAAAACCTATTTCTTTTGCATTATTAGTTGAAATAACAAAAAAAACCACTTTGATATTGTTTTAGAGGGTACATTTCAGTGTTTGACAAGTTGGCTTTTTTGCATTGTGAACTATAACTTGTTTATATGTACTGGGGTTAAAATTTCATGAGTAGTAAATTGTCAGTTAACATGAACTTTTCTAATTGAAATCTGAAACTATGCCTATAGGTAAAACATAATATTAATGTGTATTAGGTCAAATAGCTAGACCCAAATAAGCAATGCATTGGCACCATTTCAATATCCTGATGATCTAACTGCATTCCTTTGCACAAATAGTATTTATAGTAGTTTAATTCATAGTATTCTTTAGCTCTGAGTTTTGTTTAATGTAAGAAGGCTAGTGAAGTTAATTATGTTGTCTAGAAATTGAAAAAGAAACCCACCAACAACCACCAAGATTGCTGCTAAAGTTGATATGATTGAATTCATAGTAGAGGCAGCTGGATTTAATTATCAGTTTGCAACGTTGTGGTTTCAGCAGCAATTGCTGAGGAATGGATAATGCGAGTAGCCTTCAAAGCCACTCACATTAGAGATAAAAACCTTGTCATTCAAGCAGACAGCTGACTGAACAAGTATTAAAATGAACAAAGATTTCCCAAAGGAGGTTACAGACTAAGGTTTGGTTTTGTCTCTTTGGCTTCGATTCAAATATGTCAGAGACATAGAATCTTATTCTTTTTAACTTAATAAAATGTTAGGCATTCTTAGCATGAAAGGGTGTGTTGGAGGAGAGTTTGATGGTGGGGGGCATTAAGTGGCAATTATGGAAATTTTTAGTTAGCTAATTATTGCATTCCTTATTTGGCTCATTTATGGGAAGAAATGTAGAAAAAAATCCCTATGTTCTAATTATCTTAGTAGCATTACCTGAGTACCAACTTAAATTCTGTAACAGCTCTGACTGAGCTGGCTAAGAGCAACAGTGGCTACTGGTGGCAGAAATCCACTATTTTCTTTCTAAATCAGTGTTTATCAACAGTGGCAAAATTGACATTTTTGGCCATGTAATTCTTTGTTGTGGGGGACTGTCCTCTGTATTATAGGATAGCCTGGCTTCTGTGCACTGAATTCCAGTAGCCCCTTCCCCTAGTTGTGAAGACTTAAATTGTCTCCAAATTTTGGGGGTGCCTGGGTGGCCCAGTTGGTTGAGAGTCCAACTTGGTTTTGGCTCAGGTCATGATCTCATGGGTCATGGGATTGAGCCCCATGTTGGGCTTCGCATTCAGCAGAGAGTCTGCTTGGGATTCTCTCTCTCCCTCTTCCTCTGTCCCTTCCCCCCACTCGTGCTCGCTCTCTCTTTCTAAAATAAATAAATAAATCTTTTTTAAAAAGTCTCCAAGTATTTGCCAAAAGTACCCTGGGAAGCAAAACTGCCCCTCTTTGAGAACCATTGCTATAAATGTATGAGAGGAATATAGTAGGCAAGTTACTTTTGAAAGGTGTAAAAAATTTCTCATTCTAATAAGCCCTTGGTATTGTTAGCTTACTACTCTTCCATAAGAAGGACAGTTCTTGTGCTTAGTACTCCCAAGAGAGTAGAATACTTGCAGGAAATATTAACATTTTAGAGTTTTAAATTTTTAAAATGCTTTTAATCTAACATCTTAGAGTTTAAATGTTTGTGTATACACACGTACACAGACACACGTGCACATAAACACTAGACCTCTATACATTAGTCCTATTCACTTTTATAAGTAGCATCCTTATGATACTTTAGATGGAACATTCAGAAGTGTAACATCTCAACATAAATTCTATAGTTGCTGTTGCTTCTTTGCACAGCAGTACCTCCTATTCTGGGAAGCAACCTTTTAGCTACATAAGATATGAAACAGCGGGATGCAATAATGAATGAATGAATCTTTAATGAATAGTTTTTAATAGAAGTCACATTGTTTTAATATGTAGAAGATAACATGGTATTAGTGCTGGCAATTAATTAAGGAATCCTTGCCAAGATAATTGGTAATCATTTTCTTAATTTCTTTGTGTGATTCAATAAATACATTTTTTTAAGTGTGATAACATTAGCTGACTGAATCACAGCTCCCTTTGCATGTAGCTTAGAGTAACCAGATTGAAGTTCATGACTGTTAGGGAATTTGTCCTGCATTCTGTTAACTAATGAATCAAAAGAGTAACTAAAATAAAAAGACTTGTCTGTTTTTAAAAGTACAAGTCAAAAGAAAAAGCCCCCTTAAGCCCTATGGGGATTATTTTACTTTTTTGTCATATTTTTAATCTCCACTCATCTCAAAGCCTCCACCTAAAGAGGCTTTGAGTTCACAGAGCTGGTGGTGTTTGGGTGCAGGAGATAGAACCGGGAAATCTGAGTTCAGTTTTTGGCTTTCTCATCTGTATGACCTTGAGTAGGCTGGGATTTACTTCCTGTTTTTTTTAAATATATAATAGGAGGTAACTCTTCTTTCCCCAGCCAACTCTTCATAAAATTTTCTAGTTTAATTAGAGAGTAACTCACTTCTCTAATTCACAGATTAATTAGAGAAGTAATCCGAGGTGTTTTGCAAGCCTAGAAGAAAAGCACTCTCTCTACCATAAGATATTACTCAGGTTTTTTCTTACTGCACTTCTCTATGCCAGGCAGCTCTGCTTCTCCTGTCTACTCTCATCTATCCATTTAGCTGTTGGGGGTTGATTAAACTGTTACTCACACTCTCCTTCCCAGCTTGCATTAAAGGAACAGTATTAGATTTCATTTTGTGGAGAGATTTAAACCCTACCATGTCTGACAGACTTTGAATTCACCTCTTAAATGCATTCCTACAGGCCCCAGTCACAGTCTCAACAAAGTTGAAAACGCCAACTTTATTTCTTAGTCACCTTGAATAGAAATGATGCCGCTTATTTTTAACAAGTTTGGAATATTCTGATATAAACACTATCAGTTCTGATGTACTTCAGTAATGGGAATGGTGTCTGTGCTGGTTTTGTTGTTTTTGTTTTTTTCTCTTTATGGAAAACTTATTTCTAACAGTTTCCTTTTTTGTAAATCTAATTGCTTTTGGTTCACCAAGAATTCATGGGCAATTGCTTTTCTCACTATTACAAATATATTGCAAGTGGAGCTTTTATATTCAGGGTTGCTGACCTGAATCTGTTTTCCTTCACAGTAATCTTGTGCTGTTTCCAAGCTTAGGAAAGCTGACAGAGTTTGAAAAGACAGTATTCATCAGTCAGACTATGGGTGCTGCTCTTGCATCTTTTACACATAATTGTCAAAAAATCTTATTAATACCCAACTATGGGCCAGTGCATGAAAATATAATCAGAACATTGTAGAACAGATTCAGAGACAAACAGGAACCCTCATTTTTGACCCCAATTTACTGGTATCCCACACAAATTTGGTATTCTCAATTTCTGAAGAAATTATCTATGTCAGACATGTAGACTTATGGTCCAGAGGTTATAGGAAATGTCACTTTATATTAAAAAAAAAAACCCATCTCATACCTGGCTTTGTGCTTTACTCCTTGTATTAATAATGATGTGTCTCCAGCCTTAATTCTGCTTTTCAGGCCTGGGAGGACACATATTTTAATTTTTTATTGGTTGTGGTAGAGTTTCAGCAGATTCATTCATAGCCCTCCCTACACACTTCTTGATCCATTCACCCTGCAGAGAAGTATATCAGAGAAGTATATATGTTTTCGTGTATGTGTGTGTGTGTGTGTGTGTGCGTGCGCGCACGTGTGTATTGGATGATGAGAAGGAAATGTCAACAGTTCATTTCAAGTGAAGCAGCACATTTGTGTCCCTACTTTAAGTCAATTCAAAACAGGATATTTTTATGTACTTAGCCATTTTCTTCTTCCCAATAGTTCTCTGACTCTGAAATTTGATGGTAAAATGGGTTAGGAAGATGAAAATAATAAAGAAAAAGTCAGTTTACCAGTGATTTAATCTGTACAGTAAAATCCATTGAGATTCAAAGCTTTATAAGGTAGATTTTAGTAAAAAGAGATGGTTACTGATATAGTGCATAGTTTCCACCCTTTATATGATTGCCTGGACTGGGACTGACAGTATTTAAAAGGTAGGGCACTGTGCATACATTGGCATGTAGTTTCAGTTTATACTCCATAAAATTTTTATGTGTAACTATTTTTTAATTTAAATGTCTAATCATAAAATATTCTTAGAGACTTGAAAAGAACCTCTAAAAACTTAGATGTATGAAAAAAGCAGAAAATACTATATTTATGATAACCTGCCATTTTGAGAAATGATGGGGGCTTTTTCAGTAAGTAATTGCCTGGCTCTTTAAGTGAGGGCAACTTTGTTGCTTGTTGGTCAAGTAGACTGAGGTTGTCCAAGGAGTCCATTTTGAATCCAGGTGAAAATCATCTAGTGGGGCAGAAAACAAATCTAAAATGTGTGGTACAGATATTTACATCTGATTTCTAATATTTATATTCTTACCCAAGCTACAGTGTATTCTGGAAAAGGGTCTCTGGCTCCTTCTTTACCCTATGGACATTGTATTATTCAATGATTTTATGTTAGATATGTCCAAAAAGGTTTTTGTGAGTAGATTTGGATCATATTTTCTATTAGAATCTTAATGAATTTTTTTAAATCTGAAACTCTATTTTTCATGTATATAAGTAGAGGAGTTAACTAAAAAGGTTTATAATAGTGTCTTCATTTCCCAGATATCCCTAAAACTTGTGTCATATGTTTTGATATCCAACTTAGTGCTTTTTAAAATTTAACACTAGCTAAATTTTATTTTATTCTTGAATCATTTTAACTGTGTAAAGTTTGCCTCCTCCTAATAGAGTGGGAGTGATAGACCTTGCACATGTGATAACCTCTTTGATGATAGGGAGTGCAGGGTGGTTAGCATTTTCTTAGGCTGGAATATTTTAAAAAAATGAAGTAGTCTACAGTAGCCATTTCCCCTATTTCTTTCTTTCTTTTTCTTTCTTTCTTTCTTTCTTTCTTTCTTTCTTTCTTTCTTTCTTTCTTTCTTTCTTTCTTTCTTTCTTTCTTCTTTCTTTTCTTTCTCTTTCTTTCTTTCTCTTTCTTTCATTCTTTCTTTTTCTTTTTTCTTTCTTTAGTTTTTTTGTTTTGTTTTGTTTTGTTTTGTTTGTTTGTTTTGAGGAGGACTGGAAATGTTCAAACTAAGCTCCTCATCTTCCTCTGAACTTACTGCTCCCAGGACATTCCCCTTTTCCTTGATGGTAACAACTTCCAGTTGCTCTGGCCAAACATCTGGATGTCATCCTTGACTTCTCTCTTCCCTTGTATCCCATGCCTAATCTTTCAAAAAATCCTTTTGATTCTATGTTCAAATTATGTTCAGAACCTATCACTTTTCACCACCTCCACCCTATTACCCTCATCCAAGCTTCCATCATTTTTTGCTTTGATTACTGTAGTGGCCTCCTTAACTGGCTCCCTGCTTCCACCTTTGCTGTCTTTTCTCCTCTTAGAAAGCAGCCAGAGCAATTCTGGTGAAAGCATAGACAAGACCATTGTACTCCTTTGATCAGATGCTGCAGTGGTTTCTCACTGCCCCCACCACATAGAAGAATCTACGTGATGTGCCCCTGCCGTCCTGTTTTCTGTGTGAATTCATCTCCTCTGACTTCTCCTCTTCCAACCACACTGGGCATCATTGCTGTGCCTCACATATGCTGGGTATTTTCCTGCCTCGGGTGTTTCCTGTGACTCTTGCTTTACCTCTGTCACTCTTAGATAGCTTCTAGATATTCCTCTCCCAGATATGTTCCTGATGGGCTCCCCCATCGAATGTCTCCCTCCCATGAGGGTGTCTTCATCATCTTTAAAACTACAGCTGTTTCTCTGGCACTCTCTATCCTCTTACTCTGCTGAATTTTTTGTTTTCCTCTCTGGTGCTTACCACTGTCTAGCAGACTATACAATTTACTTATTTTATATTTTCTGTCATTGCTTACTAGAATGCCAGTTTTATGAAGGTAGGGATTTTTGTTGGTGTTGTTCAATATTATATTTTCAGCCTGGAACAGTGCTTGGCACATAGCATATGCTAAATAATAACCACTCATTTGTTTACTGGTTATTGTGGATAGATTTTCACTTTTATCATTTAACTTGATTCTCCTCTGTGCTCCCAGCACCATTTGACACAGGTTAGGTCTTCACTTATGAGTAGATCTTGAACAGATAAAGAGAAACAAGAGGCATTCAGGGAACAGGAAGAGTTTGTAAAGACACTGAGAAGTGAGAGAGCAGTGTGAAGATTTGGGGGTGAAGAACTGAACGGACATAAGAAAGGAAATGGTAGAACAACATTAGAAGGTTTATAGCAAGAATATTATCAAGGGACTTGTGTATTCTGCCAGGGTGCCCGGATTTATCCTCTGGGCAGTGTTGAATCATTAAAAGATTACACAGAGGTCAACTTGCTCAGATTAGTATTTTTGGGGAAAAATCACTGCGGTATAAATTCTTTTAAAAAATTGTGAACTTCTCAAATTGCATAGATGGGGGTAGAAAATGATTTTTCTTACGACGTATCATGAAACAGCACCCTGGAAAGGTTTACATCTTAAATTAGTTTGGATCAAAGTTGCAAACACAGCTACATTTGCACATCTGAGCATGAACAAGGGCATATGTGACCTATGTAAAGTAAATGCCTTTGGACACTGACACAGTTTTAGGATTTTGTACCACTGATGTGATGTTTCTGTTTTACCATCACAACAGGCTAGTTATTACTGCACTTGTTATCACTGAATGTGCTTTGATATTATTTGCAGCTAAAGGGCAAATGGTAACTTTCTTTTAATTAACAGTATTTTCAATTACTTTTCATTATACATTTGTAAAGAAAAATTGACTAAATGAAATCTACTTGCTTTGTGAAAACAGAAACTTTTATTAGTGGCAGAAAAATAGCCTCTAGGGGAAGAAATTTTATTTTTGGAGAAGTGTTGGAGGATGGTATTTTGGAGATAGTATATGTGTTGCCAACAGTGATCGTACTTTTCCAGGTAAAGAGAGCCTCTACTACGTGGACAGTCTCTGGAAACAGCCACATGTTCAATTAAAATGTTTTAGCGAATGTAGTGAGAGTTCGTAGTTTTTCATCTTTATCTCAATTTCCAGCACATCAAAAGAATTTAGCTTTAATTGCCTCTTACAGGAATTAATCTGTATGGAAGCCTATCTCTAAATAGCCAGAGAGGCCATACCCAAATACGAAGCCAATCTTCTCTCCACACTTGCAAGTGCCCCAGAGAGATTTGCTCACATGTAAACAGCCCTATTGGATTCCTATTAGTAGAGCTAACAGTAACTTATTTTAAACTGAGATTTTAGGAATTCTCATAACTTTTTGTCAGGATTCTTGGTTCCAAGCAACAGAAACGAGCTGGTTATTTTAAGCCTAAAAGGATTTCACTGGAAGGCTAGTGAGGAAGGAGAGGAGCACACTAATTGGTGGGGAGATAGAGGTATGGGAGGGTAAATGGGCAGCAACCAGGGACCTCTAGGGGAAGCAGGAACTATACTCAGTAGCAAAAGTCTGGTTTGTCAGTGGCCATTGAGGTTGCAAGGAATTTGGCTTCTAGAAATTCTTCTTTACTCATGATTCAAGCTTCCAGAAGCAAATACCTGACAGGCTATCAGGAAGTGGGTGATGGAAAATGCTGTCCTCTTCTGTTCCTTAGTAGGAGTCCACAGTACAATGTAGGCCCTACTGCCTAGAATATACCAAGTGGACGATTTGCCCCAAAGAGAGACCACAGTGTTCATAGGAAATGGGGGTTGGGGGAAAGTTGAATGCTATCAAAATGACCAATATATGCTACTCTTGGTATTTTATTGTTTGTTGCTTTGCTTTTTTTCAAGTGACAGTATGGTGAGGGGTAAGGGTTCTTGCCTTTGAAATTGGTTTAAGATATCCATATATCTATAACCATCCATGTAGTAGATAGATTTTTTTTTCTTGTGGAAAAGGAGTTGTGGGTTTGGATGGAAAAGAAAGAAGGTTCGATACAGGCCAATGTACTGTCTGCCTGTAGTAACTCAGGATTATCTGTAGTACTGTAGACCCAAAATTGTTCTGAAATATACTGGAACTGCTCTACTTTTTCCTTGTCACTGCTCCTAAATTACTAACAAAGGCATCTAGGGTAAACCAAAAAATCTTTATATGTTTTTCTTATTTCTAATCAGGTTGGGATCAAAGATAACCATTGATTAAAACAGGAAAATGTATGTGCATACACACACATATGTATTTATGTATCTTATTTAATAATTTATTATTTAGAGTCCATTGCAAGCCTAATGTCCCTAAACACTTTAGTGTTTATTTCTTAAAAACAAATAAATTCTTTTACATAACCATAGGATAATTAGCAAAATCAGGAAGTTAACATAGACACAATATTGTAATCTATTGACCCCATTCAGAGTTCACCAATTGTCCAAATGTCCTTGATAGCAAAATAAATCTCGGATCCTGTGTTGTATTTTGCTGTCATGTCTCTTTGGTCTTTGTAATATGGAGTACTCCCTCATTAATCTCAAAAGAAAGAGGGTTTTTGTTTTTTGTTTTTTTAAGATACTGATATTTTTTTAATATTTTGCAGGATGCCCCTCATTTTGGGTTTGGCTGATAAATTTTCTTATGAGTAGACTTAGGTTTTATGCTTTTGACAAAAAGATAACAAAAATGATGTATTTTCAGTACATCATTTCAGGAGGAATATGAGGTCAGTTTCCATTCCTAATAATGTTAACTTTGATCATTTTCTCACTTCTTAATAAGTTACTGTCCATCTTCAGAAGGTTCACAGGATAGAGAGATCCCAAAACAAGGCAGTCATGGCCACGTGTGTAAGGTGTTCTGAGAGCAATAGAGAGGTACTCACTTTACCCAGAGGGGGCTGGTTAGTGGGATGCTTTGGAAAATAAATTCAGGGCTCAATGTGGGGCTTGATCCCAGGACCCTGAGAGCAGTACTTGAACTGAAATTAAGCATCTGATGCTTAACCACCTGAGCCACCCAGGTACCCCAAGTTCTAATCATTTTAAATTATAACAAAGAATGTTATATAACTACTGTTATGAGTTTTGAACTTGTTCTAGCTGGAAAATTTGCTCTTCTATAATGAGGTGACATAATGTTCACATACATGGGTGAAAGCAGTAAATGAAATCTGTCTAGAATGTTATAAAGTCTTTGATTATTTTTTATACAATATAATTGGAGGATTATGGATTCTTCATATGGAAGATTCAAAATATATTAAACCTGGTATCCATGGCTCCCTGAACATATGCAAGGATAACCTTCATGAGTATATGAAATCCTTTAAATGATAAGCCAACTTTTTATGAGTTTATATTTTATGTGCATTTTTCTCTCATAGGGTCCATAGCTTTTATCAGGTTCTTACTGGGTCCTTTGAATTCCTCTAAATTAAGAAGTGTTTGTAGAGTGTTATGTTGAAAGTAGAATTATAACCCTAGACTAGCTATACTCAGTGCAATCTTAGACCAGTAATTTAATCTTTCTAAGCTTCAGTTTCTTCTTTTCTAAGATAAAGGTTTTAATTAAGGTCAAATTTCCTCAATAAGTGTTATCTCAATCAACAAGTATGTCTTAAAGACTTTTGCAGTCTAGGTGAACACAGGTAAAGTTTTTTGGCCATTACAGTGTTGGCCCTCACAGTGTATTAATAAATTTGCATCTTGGGCACCTGGGTGGCTCAGATGGTTAGGCATCTGCCTTCAGCTCAGGTCATGATCCCGGGGTCCTGGGATCAAGTCCCATATCAGGCTCCCTGCTCCTTGGGGAGCCTGCTTCTCCCCCTACCTCTGCCTCTCTCTCTGTGTGTCTCTCATGAATAAATAAATAAAATCTTTTAAAAAATTAAAAAAAAAAAGAAATTTGAATCTTGATTTTCAGTTTGCCTTGAAAAATCTGCAAACCTGTCTACTCTGGGCCCAAATTACAACACAGCACTCATTTGGAGCAGATCGGTGCTAATGTGTTTGGACCTATGTATGCACTCAGGTTCCCATGCTCTATAGTCTCATATCAGATTGCTCTACTCATTTATTTGGTTTTCCTGCCCCTGGAAGCATTTGAGATCATGTTCTCAGATATACACAACATATTCTTTAGCTGGGGGAGGAGAATGGGTCATAGGGAAGTGACACAATGTCAGGAAAGCATGCCTCTCTGTGCCTTTATTGAGGGAATTCTGAAGCTCTCTGTATTCCTATGTATGCCCTGATTATGGAGGAAGATTTAACGCTTTTTACTGAAAAGGGTTCCTCTGCTCAGAGTCAATGCTGGAAAATTATCACCAACTTGTATTGCACATCTTGTATTACACTCTAAAGTATTTGCCATCCATCAATATTTTAGGATGTTATGTTATATTGGGCTTACTAGATCCCAAGTCAGAGTGAGAGAGATTTCTGGAAGAATTGGAAAGGGTATGAAAAAACTTCTCAGGCCCTGTTTGCTCACACATAAGATGAAACCTGAAGTGATTGTGCATTTTAGATGACTTCATTGACTAGGTCAGTAAATTTTTCTGTAAAGGGCCAGAGAGTAAATATTTTTGGCTCTGTAAGCTATACAGTTTCTGTTGCAAGCACATAAGCCACTTTAGACAATACTTAAATACATAAATAACTGATCATAGTTGTGTTCCAATAAAACTGTATTTACAAAAAAGACAAATTGGGCCTATGGGTTGTAGTTTGCCAACCCCTGGGCTAGGTACTCATTAGAATATGGAGTCTGGTCTTAAGAGAGGCTTAAAAATCTTGAAGAGTAGTCACAAAGATTAAAATAAGATGTGAATACCAGAGATATTAGAAAAGATGACCCACAAGAAAATCGGTGTGGGATTATTTAACTCCACCAAGAAGAGGCTGTTGGGTGACATAATTCATTTGACATGAAATATAATTTCCTGACAATGAGAGTACAGTGTCGAATGAATTATTAAGGCAGTTTGTGGACTCTCCCTGAAAGATTGTAAAAATAGTATAAATTTTCATCTTTCTGAGATGGCTTTCTTTGGAAATGTAAACAGGATAATCTGTAGGCACTGGGAGATGAACAGTGTGGAATGTAGAACTCTATTTGAAAATAAAATTGGAATAAGATTGGGCAGAAGCAGACCAACAATTCAGAATTTTGATTTTTATATCAGTACTTGGTGCTTTCGTATTATTAGGCACAGATTTTTAAAAACCATTTTGCTGATCTCTGAAATGCCCAGTGTTCCAGGGAGTATGGTTGATTAACATCTAATAAAACCATTGGTAGTGTATTTAATGATTGTGAAATGCTATGTAAAATTTAAATAACAGATATAACATTTCACTTAACAGAATTATCCTTAAATTCTTTTGAAAGCCCCACAATACATTTACCCATCTATTAAGTAACCCATGCAGAGAACTATGTTTTGTGAAGGGAGATGAAGATTATGCAGCTATACTTTATTAACTTATTTGGTCACATTGTGCCACTAACCTAAGACAGTAATTGAAGCAACTTTAGTCAATTTGGGGTTACTATCTCACTTATATGGAATAGATTTATAGAAAAATAGATGATGACAGCATTGTCAGGGACTTTGGAGGATGTCTAGTTCAAAACTTTAATATTTAAGATAGAGAAACTATAACCCTGTCTTGGGTTTTGTTGCACCTGATAAAAGCCTAGAACTTCAACTATATTGCTTATTACACAAAACTAAATTTTTCAATTTGGCATGCTTCTTTTGTCCAAAAAACTGATCATTAGACAGTAAATTCAAGTTTCATAGGTCCACTTAGCTAAAGAATTTATCATTGCATAAAACCTGCTTAAGTTTAAATACCTAATCCTTTTCCAGGGCTGTGCTATGATCATTCTGTCAGTTTCTTCTTTCATTGTCAACCTGTGTTGTGTATTATAAGAATCTGTGCTATCCATTCCAATAATGGAATAAAATAAGGCATGATAGTGGAGACTACTATCTCATATGGTGAATTAAAGATTCATTCTATCCTGTTACAGTCTTATGGGGGAGGACTAATTGGGGAGCAAATGTGATCACTGTGTTATGCATATTAGAGGGTAAATAAAATTTAATAGAGAAGACCTCTTCCTTGTTAGTAGGGATTAAACCAAACATAATTGCAAATTGAAATTTCATCTAAGAAAGTTTCTGTGTCTTTCAGGCATTGTATAATGAAGAAAAAATATGAAGTATTTCTTTTTCAGTCTGATGTATCACACAATAGGTATAATTAACTTATCAGAGCAATTTTACTCTACCATCCCTTCCACATGTGATTAAAGTTGTTTCCTTTAAAGAAGTGAATTAGGAAGGCTTTGCCACTTATTTTGGCGATTCCACATTTAAACAAAAAGTTTTTGGAACACTTAAATTGAATCTACCATACTGGTAGTTTGTGAGTGTTTATGTTTATATTTGTGTTTGTGTGAGAGAAAGCAGTTTGTGAGAAAAAAATCAGGCTCATTAAGTTAGTTACTACTCCAGCATGACAAGCAAAAATGTTCTTTCTTGGCTTAATCACTTGTAATAAACAGACTTGACCCTGAGTGATGCTGGATATTTCTGAAAGTTAATTTTACTTGTAGGAGATTTGCTGCCATTGATATCAAAGAAAAGTGTTGTAGCCATTCAATAGAGTTCCAAAGGAGGAGTTCCAAAATCTCTGAGCTACAGCAACATCATACTGGGAGGACTAATCTTAAGATCAATTATTGGTGCATATACTTATTTGCTTCTTAAAACCTGAAACATAATCTACACGTAGTAAAATGCACACATCATAAGTATCCAGTTGGTGAGTTTTAAAAATTGCACACACCTGTGTTACCCATACTCCTATCAAAATATAGAACAGTCTCATCACCATAGCATTTTTCCTGCTCCTTTCCATCATTCCCTGAATTGAACACCACCACAACCCAGGCAACCACTGTTCGGATCTCTTTTACCATAGCTTAGTTATGCTGTTCCAGAACTTCTTATAAATGGCATCATAAACTGTGCTCTCTATAGTGCTTGGCTTCTTTCCCTCAGCAAAGTATTTTCTGAGGTTCATCTGTGGTGTTGCATGGATGCCATGTGATGTGGGCAGTTCATTCCTTTTTATTGCTGAGTAACAATGCTTTTGTTATGACTCTTGTTTTATGATGTAAGTTAAAACTATGTGGGGAGAATGGACTGTCCCCTTATAAGTTAGAGAATAAGGCCACATTTGAGTACTCCATAGAGACCAGTTCTTACTGTAGCATATCCTATTATAAAAAGTATTTCTATATATACAAAATTATTCAATCACAATGACAGCTAATAGTTCACATACTTTGCTATAGTTTAGGATAGAATTGTATCAGAATCTTTGAGTTTTTAATTGATGCCTATCTAATATTTACTAATTTTATGAAATAAATATTTATTAGGAGGCCAATATGTGACAGACATAATACTGTATGATTTGTTTATGTATTTTGAAATTATGTATAAAAACTCTAGAAGAAATGAAACATCAGTAACTCATCTAAACCTATTTATTTATAATTGATGATTACCAGTTTGGGTATAAATCTGTCACTCTATAGGCTGATGCAAATAAAAAAATTTGTGAAGATTCAAGATCTGTTAGAAAGGGATAGGTACTGAGAAAAGTGAGTTTTCATACACCGTATTTCAAAAAACAGTTTATCCTGAAGGCTTTCTTTGCTGCTTGCTGTTGAAAAATGGACTCCATGGGGTTGAAGCATCATGGAGATTTTAATTAAGTTTTAATTAAATGTTTTCCATGGTTTTGCATAATAAGGAGATAATATCAAATCTAATTCCTGCAAAATCTAACATGCATCTGGGTATTCAACACATGAAGAATCTCTAAGCATCCACATAGTAGAGTACTATTTCTATTAAGTGTATTTTAAAAAGGATGATCCTTACAATGTCTCTAAATGTGTTTATTAGAATCAGTGAACTTAGAATCTTCCAGGGGAGAAAATTTTTGTTTTAACTTTTACTTCAAATTTCACTGGCTTACCAAAATGACAATTGAATGATTTACTGTCTCTGAAATTAGTGTGTTTTGGTGTTTGCTAATTTTAAAAAATCTTACATAAGCACTCTTTTGGACTTTTAAAAGTTTAAGGGTTAGACTATAAAATGTTGCATCACTTTCAAATGTGTGAACATGGTAGGTCTTGCCTAAACTCTGTTGTCTGTAACTGGGGATAATGATACATCAAGACAATAAGGTGGTTGTAAGGCTTACATGAAATATTATCTCATAGTATTTCATTGTCACAAACTGACTAAAACCCACACTTTAGGCCTTATCTCCAAATGAAATAGGATAGGGATAATTTCAAAAATCAGCTAACAGGAATAAACATTTAAAATATATCACAGTTTTGTCATTTCTTCATTTTTAATATACTGTAGGCTTTAAACAAATGAAAGTATCCTATTTCCCTCTTGGAAACTCTAGTTTAAAAAATCTATAATGTGCAATATAAGCCAGTTGACTACACATATATTGAATTTGCCCTAGTTGCCAAGGACTGTACTAAGTACTAGGAATGCAAAGATGAATAATTCAAGATTCCTCACTTCCTTTTCCCTCTTCAGCGTTTTTCCTTACTTCTTTCAGCTTTTCATTCGATATCTATTTTTACCCTTAATTTCAAGACCTACATTTTAACTGTAAATGAATAGGTCAGACTAGATGGTTTCTAAAATCTCTTCCATTTCTGCAATTCTATGCCTTCTAAATCTATGCTTTGAATACTAACATGGATATGTGCAAATACTAAGGCAGACTTTGCTGATAAATGCAGGAAGTTTGAAATTGTTTTATATCTAAATTAAAGAAACTAAGCTTCAGAGTCAGACAGGCCTAGGTACAAATATTTACCATTTGGATAATCCACCAAATCTCCTTGAATTTATCTCTGTGGAGTAATCAATCCATAAAATAGGGATACAAATAGTACTTATTTTATGAAGTGTTAGGAAGATTAAATGAGATAATGCATGTTAAACAGATGTGTTCAGAATATAATAAGCTTAAAATGAGTATTATTCAATTTTATTCAGGCAGTATAAATATAGGTAAATTATCTATCTGGAAAAATATCCCTAAGTATTCTTAAATAAAGTGTTTGTCCTCATTTTACAAGAAAAGTTAGTGAACTTAGTGATGATGACAAAATAAATGTATTTTCTGCATATTCCAATCATGCTTTTGTCAAGAACAGCTCTTTGACATGCTTTGGTGGCAGAGGAATATGGCATAGTAGAACCATCTTATACCTGGCATCCTCATCGCTCAGCCCAGTACTGAACACACAGCTCTAGCACATGTTTGCTGAGTGGGTGAACAAATGATTAACTGGATGAGTGAATGAAAAAGATTCTACAAGATGATTTGTCCTCGATACACTAGGGAAAAAGTCTTACTCAAGGCGACATTAGTAAATGGTTGAGTAGGGACCAGAATCCAGATTTGCCTACTTGTTGGTATTTTTCTGTAATTCTATAATCTTCTCTTTCTTACAGTGATACAAATTCATGGTCATGTTGCATTATGATGACTTCACAAAACCTGATTCAGTCACATTTTTGACTTATCCATAGCAAGGAATCTCAAGTACTAAGTGAGGTAGTTCACATTAGTTTTCCTATTTTATTTTCAGAAAATGCGGGCTAGGAAAAAAAAAAAGAGATGGCTGAGAATTACAGACCAATTTTTAGAGGAGTTTTTCCTGAGAATTACAGACCAATTTTTAGAGGAGTTTTTCCTCCAATGTTATATTGTCATACCATCTTTTCTGAGTTAATGATGGCCTTGTGATTCTGAGCAACAGCACTCTGTGGCTCTTTCGCATTCCATTGGACCTGTTATGATTATGGAATCCTATTAAGAAGATTCCCTTTGAGATCTTGCAATAAAATACCCTAAATGTGTATCTTTAACAGTTATAACATTGGGCAAAAGTCATGCTTCCTTTTATATATCTTTGATCATAATGATTTGTGTTTGGGCCAAAATGGAGTTATGCTCTCAGAACAGCTGCAGGGGTAAGAAAGAGCATTTTTGAGCAGGATAGAAATTGAGAAATATGAATTGAAATCAGGACTAGTGAAGTCACCTCAGCAGTGGGTATAAAGGAGCAATTTGAAATCTAGGATGGCAATGTACCAATACTTAGAGGCCAGGTGTTTTTAATTAAACATATCTTAAAGTATTAAAAATTAGAAATGCATACATCCTTCAGGCTTTTGTCCTCCATATTTTGTGTGTGGGGTTAGCTAGAAAGTAAAACTATAACAAGGAACTAAGGAAACTGCCAGTAGGAAAATCAGTTGAAATAATCCAGATGCTTCTACCATTTTTAAGGTCAAATCTGGTTTGCTCATAAAGCCCAGAGCAGTATGAGAGGAGATGTTTAATAAATCTTGGAATTTGGTAGTAGAAGAAAAGTGGTGAATTTATAGACCTTAAGCTTGGTTGCTTGGATTTTCACATTATGCCATCTAAGAGTAGAAAAGATTTCTTCCAGCTGTAAAATTGTGGGTTAAAAGAAATGTCACACTTGCACTTTTTTTCCCTATATAAATGAATATCCATATGTTCTGAATGTTACCAGATTTTCAGGCTTTAGAAACTGAAAGCTTTTATTCATAGGACAGGCTTTGCAGGAGCTACTATAGTGCAAATTTATCCTTATAACTCTCCTAACATACATATATATTTCTCTTTGGAAATACCAGCTCTTGGGTAGCAAGAATAATTTCACTGTGGCCTTCATAGCTTTTGGCTTTTGTCTGAAAAATCCAGAAAGTACAGAGGTTATGATGTATTGCTTCAGTGACATGAACACTTGTCCCTTAGGATTGACATTTCAGGAACTTCTTCATGTGTTACAAAGCCACCTGCAGAGAGTATTTGAAAGTCACTGGATAGCTGACTTCACCCACAGGGAAAGTGACAGGGACCTGGAGTAGAGCCTTTTCAATGGAAACCTTTAGGCATAATTAGATTATTCTAGCAGGTAGTGGATTCATATCAATCCAGCCATCTCCGGAGGGTGCTGGGAGCTACCGGCATCACAGGACAGCTTTCACTGGCTGGTTGCCACTGTACTCTGAGTTAACTTCAGGGACCTTTTGAACTGCCTTCAGGATGTGGGGTAGGATTGCAGCAGGCTCTAGAGACATTTTAAAGATTCATTCTTTATCTGAGTTGACCCTAGGGATTTGGAGAGAACCTGGGATTGTGAAGGTAATTCGAGGGTCCTCTGAAAGGTGAACTATCTATAAAATACTGGTTTGGCATATAGTGACTTATTCATATAACACCGGTATGCATTATTCATAAAAATATTCATAAAATGCTGGGCTGACATATAGTAAAATATACCTAAAATACTGGTGTTGAAACATGATTGATACCATGTGTGATGGTTAATTGCATGTGTCAGTTTGGGTTAATGGATGCCCAGAGAGTTGGTAGTAAAACATAAGTTCTAGGTGTGTCCTTGAAATTATTTCTGGAAGAGATGAGCATTTGAATTTGTAAACTGAGTAAGATCTCCCTCATGTGTGTTGGTGGGCATCATTCTGTGTATTGAGGGCCTGAGTAGGGGGGAAAAAGCAGAAGGACAAATTTGCTCTTTCTCTTGAGCTGGGACATCCATCGTTTCCTGCCTTTGGAGAATATCAGTATTCCTGGGTCTTGGGCCTTCAGACTCAGATCAGAGCTTACACCTCCCCATTCTTGGGCCTTTGGACTCAGAATGGAGTTTACACCATTGGCTCCTCTGCTTTTCTGGCCTTCGGATTTGGACTGGATTATACCATCAATTTATAGATGGCAGATAGTAGAACTTCTGGGCCTTCATAATTACATGAGCCAATTCTTATAATAAATCTTTTTTTAAAAAATCTATTTATTTATTTATTTATGTTTCACCTATCTATCTGTTGATGTATCTATCTCCTATTAGTTCTGTTTCTTTGGAGAGCCCTGGTGAATATAGATTCAGGTTCCAAGACTTGTTCTAGAGGAGCAGAATTTGAAGGATGAGCTTTCTGAATTGGTTTTGTTGTTCCTGGAATTGGTTCTCTAATCTGATTAGATTTAAAGGCACTAATGACTCTATTTCCAGTAGAGCATGGATAGTCCATGGTGTGAACTGCATATAGAGATATATAAAAAATCTACACTGGATACTCCTAATCAACCACTTATAAGAAGCAAGGAGCCAAGTGATTTTGTATATGATAGTTTTAACATTTTGGATGACATTGGTTGGCTGCTCCTAGTATCTCTGGACAAAGTGGTGAAAGAAAAAGATGAACTCAGGGATTCAAATTCCCAGCTCAAGCGCCAGCGGCATAAATGACCTAAGAGCTTCTATGTGTGCCTTGAAGGAAAACCTTATCTCTTGTAACTAGCTGCAGGGCTGAAATTGCTGAAACTCAGAATCTCATGTGGTGGTTGGCGGAATTATAATACAAGTTGACCTCTCAACCTCAAGGGGTGTCTGCTGTTAATTTGAGGACATTGATTGGAAAGAATGGGAGGATGAGGATGTGTGGGAAGACTGATTAAGCTGGGGACATTGAGTGCCTAAATTCTGGTAAGTCTTCTTTCCTAGTGGAAGTATTCTCCTCCCCCGCAGTGGTAGCTGCTTCTCTACTCCCAATGGTAGCAATCTCTCCACCCCTGACTGAAGGAATTAACCCTGCCTTGTCCAGAGAAATTTCACTGGTGTCCTTGAAGCAGTTGCCATGCAAGACAATGCTGATTCTCCTCAGGATACACCCATACCACTCTTCTTTGCTTCCACACTTATAACTAGACTCAAGTCTCAGCAGGCCTTTAAAAATGAGGTATAAAATATGACCTATGGGAAGGGAAGTACACTAAATTAGAGTTTTCTAATTTATACAGGCAGAAATTCAGGGAACATGGCTGGGATTGCATGATAAAGGTGTGGGATCATGGTGGAAGAAACATAAAATTGGATCAGGCCAAATATATTGATATGAGCTCACTAAGCAAAGGTTTTCATTTAATATTGTAGCTTGGGGAATTAGAAGGGACTCTAACACTTTGGTTGGATCAAAAAATGGCCCACTGTGAACAAATTGGAAGTGCTCAACTTTCCCTTGGTTTAATGTAGAGGAGGGGATCCAGACGCTTAGGGAGATTGAAATGTTAGAGTGGATTTATCATTTAAGACCCACTCATCCATACAGGGCGGGTCAGGAAGACATAGCATTTGTCACTACTGTGGGAAATAAATTGTGTGGAGTGATCCCCAGGATTCTTGAAGAGCTTCATGATCACTCCTCTGTAGGCCAGACCTTACAGTGGGAACCACAGCCACTCAATTTGAAAACCTAAATGTAATGGGAGTAATTGGATCCCAGGGTAGCAGGAGCCAAGTGGTGACAATGCAACTGGCAAAAGCAAGGTGGACATGGTCACCATAATGGACAGCAGATCCACTGATAAACAAATAACAGAGAACACGTCTTAGATATTCAACTTTAATTGTCTATACTTTACAGTTCTTTAAAACTGGTTTTAATAAGCTATTTGGACCAAGACCTGTCACAAAGACTAATGAATTCAAAATATCTCAGTAGACTGTATAATTGATTTAGAAATGGTTAATTCTACATCTCATAAGCTACTGTCCTGTCTTAAAAAAATTCAGTCTGGTATGTCAAAATGCTTTTTCATATTCAGATAAACACTGGTGGCTATTTCATTATTGCAGCAGAGCCTGGTGTAGGTGAGGTGTTACAAATACCAACAGGGAGGAAATCTGGTTCTTTCAAGTCTGTGTTTTTGGCTGAGGCTGCAGAATTTCCCAGTGGTGTCTGTTATAAAGCAACATGCAGGACTTGGCAGCAAGTTAGAGATAACAAGACTTCTATCCCAAAGATCATCCAAGCTGCATGCTAAATTTTGCCCATCTGTCACCTGTCTCCTCTGTCCCATGTTGGAGTCAGATTTGGAACTGGTGACACTGGAGGTAGTTGATATGCCTGGCAGAACAAAACCCAAAGGTCTTATTGTTCATGACAGGATGTACTTGAGTAGTAATTACTGTTCACATGGGTTTCCTTGTGGTGTTCTCCTGTTTCGTGAGCTTCCATCTTTCCTGAGATGGGTTGCAGTGTATATGGTACTAAATATTAGAATCAGCAAGAGATGGTACCACAGAATGATTTTTTTCAATATTCCTTAAAGTGAAAGTCAAAGGATGCTCATACAAAACATTTGATTAGACTGTATTTGTTGTGTATTAACCAAGTAGGTAAGGATAAGTATATAGAGCTATAACTATATTTCCAGGGAACTATGGTTTGAAACGTTTAAGTTTTATGAGTATATAATTGAAAATATCACATTAACATGTATCTGTTTACACACAACAATATAGATGAACCTCAGAAACAATGTTGAATAAAAGAACCATACACAAGAAAGTAGGTACGTAATATGATTCCATTTACATAATGTTCAAATACAGACAAACCTATTGTATAGTCCAAGAAATTAGGTTAATGGTTACTCTTGCAATAGTACTTAGAAGTGGGGCAAAGTGGGGGCTTCTGAGATGCAGTAATGTTGTCTTTTCTTGATCTGGGTAATGGTTACATAATGTATTAAAATTTATCAAGCTGTATATTGTTATTTATTTTGTATAGTTTTCTCTTTAAATATTATTCTTCAATTGAAATCATGGGAAAAAGAATTACCTTCAAAAATAAAATATTATTTTCTTAAAAATCACAAAACTAGAAAGCAAGAGAATTATTTTTCAACATTGTTCAGAATTATCAGTGATAATTATAATCATTTATTGAGCACATCTCCTATGTTAGACATAGCTCTAAGTGTTAGAATTACATTACTTACTTAATGATTATACCAGGTTTTGAGGTTCTTATTATCCCATTTTTTTTGTTTGTTAAGGAGGAATTGGGACTTGGAGAAATTAAGCAGCTTGCTCAAGGTCACATAGCAAGTTGGTGGTCATGCATGAATTTGAATGCTTGTCTGTTTAACTTCAAAGGAGAAGGAGCTCTTGTGCTCTGCCACTCGGTTCTATTTACCATCCCAGTTGCACGTTGAGACAAGTTGTTAATTTCAGAATCTGGACTGAATTTTCATTTTGGGGACAAGCAGTTTTCTTTCTGGATTTTACTTTCTGTTCCCATGATAATGAATGGTTATTATTATTATTAACATTTTGTTCTCAATCTGTATTCAGAATTTATAAAGCTCAGACAAAATCAAATATAAAGCAGCAATATTAGTTTAACCCTAAAGTTCAGAAAAGCCAAAGAGTTAGTAATATTTCACAAACAAGTCAAACAGGTGGATTTGGGAGTATTTTTGACTGGCAGTCTTATATTTGTTTTTTATTATTTTAGGAAGCTGCTTCCTAGTTTTGGCCTTTGTGCTTCTAAAGCTTATGGCTGAAAGAGAGAACAAGTGAGAGATATTAAGATAAAAAACTTTGAATTTAAGAGTAATAGTTTTTAATTTATTAGGGCAATATCAGGTAATTGGATTTTGAGAAGACTGGTAGTTTAAGGAATCACATTTTATTTCTTATTAGAAAACTTATTTGTTCCCCTGGGACACACATAGTACTGGTATTAGGGGCAAGGTCCAGGGAAAAAGGGATATAAGAGAGGTAGGACCATGCCTTGGGGAGACAGGCAATAACCTACCTGCAAATCAGAATTAGGAGGATGTCATAGTCCTCCTTGGGCTGCTATAACAAAAATATCATTTATGAGATGACAGAAACAAGAAGCATTTGTTTCCCACAGTTTGGGAGGCTGGGAAGCCTAAGATGAAGGTGCCAGCAGAGAGATAGAAGTGGAACATTAATGTCGTATAGTTTTAAAAGCACAGTCACCTCTCATTATACTCCCATGAGTCTGTGAGATTGGTATCACTGTTATGTCACTTTTATAGATTACAAATCTGAGGCTCAGAGAGGCTAATTAGTGCAAACATATTTAGCTAGTAAGCAACAGACTGTGGGAATGAAGGAGGAGGAGCAGTTCATTATGACTAGATAAATTGGGAAAGCTTTATGAAGGAAATGTATGAATTAGGTCTTTGAGGAGCAAGTAAGATTTAAGCACAAGAAAGTAAAGGGATGGGTGCTGTTGGTAGATAAACTGTGGGAGCCAAAAGCATGAGAAAGCATGGCTCTTTTGGTTTGTGGTCAACCATCCACTGTGGGTGGACAGTAGGTCCCAGGGCCAGTGTAGTCTGGCTGCTTAGATAATTCTTTGTGATCGCATTATGAGGTCCTGGTTCTGTGGGTTATAGGAAGAAGTGCTTCTCTTCTGATTTGTAGGCAAATGAATGCCTGTCTCCCTCAAGTCATGGGTCTACCTCCCCTGTATCCCTTTTTCCCTAGCCCTTGCCCTTACACCAGTACTATGTGTGACCCAGGGGACGAAATAAATACTGATGTTGTGGATGGCCAGGACAGCAAAGTGATGAAAGAAGAGACCAGATAGTGTGTTATTACAATAGTGAAAGGTAGGCCTGAATGAGGAGAGGTTAGTAGAATTAGGAAAGGGGGACATTGGAGAACATTCCAACTGTTTCCCAGTGAGGCCCAGGTGTTCCTGACTTTATGTAACTTCCTAACTTCCCATTTGATTACCATTATAAGCAATCCTGAGGGATCTCATTAAAGAATTTTCATTGTAACTGTGTACTCACTGGAGAAACTGTGGTTCTTTATAAATTTATTAAGATCACAGAAAGAGTAAATGTGGCACTTTTATTTATTTTGTTTTCTGTTGTACATACATAAATTATGAAATAGAATTTTGAATTACACAGCATTGGCCTTGAAACTATTTGAGGTAAATGTAACTGGCTATACTACATACCACTATGATTTCCTGCCTTCATGACTGACATATCTTGCATATTGACACACAGTACAGATTGGTATTTTTTTTTTACACCCTCTCTTCTGTAAAACAAGATTATTTTCAGTAATAATCATGGGATATCAGTAATATAATTATTTTCTTGATTTGCTCTTTGGTTTTAAACAATTAAATTTGAATACATTTAACTTAAGTTTTAATACAAATATTATAATTAGCAAATGAAGATATTTACCTTTACAGTTTATACTCTTTCACTGCCTTAAAAATTTTAAACACAAATAAAAATCCCATGTAGTTGCATAGAATGCTAGAATTAAAGTAACTCAAGTTCTGTTTCTTCTTTACAGACTGTGCTACTATTGCTTATTTTGAATATGGTGATTAAATATAGAAACATATAGTATTACATGTTAAGAGACATGAATTGCACCTGAAGGAGCCTCAGATGATTCTGAAGTATTGTAAATTTATACTTGAATGTGTATAATTTAGTCTTTAACTGTTAGGGATTAGCTGTGTAAGTGGAATTTGGTTGCATGCTGTAAGTTCTCTGAAATTCTATGTGGAATCCAATATTTATGAAAGAATAAAGAATACAAATATGTGATTCTGAAACTTGCATATATTATTAAAACTCAACAGTAACTGTGTAATTGTTTAGAAACTAGACCAACAAAATATTTTTTCAGGGGATATTTTGTCACTGTTTTTAACTTGCAAGTGCATGGTGGTAATAAAACCTGACCTCACTAATTAAAGTTTTCTGAGTATATATAGGCAATGCACTCTCTAACTGCTTGTGTCCAGGGTGGACTGCTCCTCCAGCCTCCTCCTTGTATGCCGTTGCTTTGACTGGTGCCTTTACTCCTTTTCCCCTCACCCATCCTCCTGCCATATATCTTCATTGTCCTTACAGTCTCAGTCAAACACCTTGATGCCCGTGACTGAATGCTATGCCTCCTCCCTTTGAACTCACTGTGTACTATTATCATTACTCTGTGGACCACCTTGTGATTTTAAATTTGTAAATATTGTTATGAGAGTAGAATCTTCAGTTTTTATTTTTAAGACCTAACATTAGGTACTGTTTTCATTTAGTCAAACCAGTCCTTAGACATATCATATTGATTAAACAGAAAGGGAACTATTACAGTGACCACATTTTGTTTCTGTTTTTGTTTTGTTGTTGTTGTTATAGAAACTAAAAAATAAGATTTTGGGGGAATACTAATACATAAAACCCTTTTCAATATGCATATTTATATCTTTTAAAATTTTTAGCAAAATTTAAATTTATTTAGCATTTCTTTCTCCAGAATAAGACAAACAACTCTGTTCCCTGATCTAGCCCCACTCTCTTTCTAATGTCTGAATTTTAGTAATGTTTATTTTTTTACTGTTCCAAATTTAATTTTTTACACTCAGTGTTTAATTAGAATTATCAATATATTTTATAATTACTTTTATCATACTTTTATACATTCTATTCCTTCTTTTTATGCTTTTCTTCTTCCTGAAATATATCCTTTAGTAATTCTTGCAGGGAGTATCTATTGGTGGTAAACTCTCCTAGCCTTTACATGTCTGAAAGAGTCTGTTTTATTCTCACTGTTAAAGGTTAGTTTAGGTGGATGTGTAAGTTTAGATTGATCCATACTTAGTCTCAGTATTTTGAAATACTCTAGCTCCTATTGTAGCTGTTGAGATATATACTGTCAGTCTAATTATCATTTATCTAAAGATTATTTCTCTTTTGTCTTAGGAGGCTTTTAAAATATTCTGTATCTGTTTCATTAGGATGGATTTACATGTGAGTTTATTTTTAATTTATTTCTTTTTTCTCCCAGTTTTCACTTTCTGAGAATACATTTTCTTTAATTCTTGGTTTCTCAGGCATTATTATGATTGTTTTCATATGAATATTTCTTCTTCATTATTCTCTCAACATGCTGCTTCTGGAACTCCTACTTGCAATTCATGGGAGCACAGTGTGATTACTAGTGCTCACCAATATCTGAGTATTTACTCTGTCAAGGGCGAATAAGTGACTATACCTTTTTGCTTCTTGCAGTTAAACAGAACTATATAACTAATTATGGGCAATACAGTGTAAGCATAAGTGATGGGTGTTACTTCCAAGCTGAGGTTGGGAAAAGCCCTTGTGCAACTCTTTGGGTTCTCTTTCCTTCTGCCTCAGCAATTATTGAAGAGGGCCTTGAATAAATGATAAATACACTTTCTTAAGCCACCAAGATTTGGGGAATGTTTGTTACTGAAATGCAGCCTATTCTACCTTGAATGGAATAGGGAGCCTCTCAATCTATTTTGCCTGTCACATAAAATTATCTTTCATAGTTTTCACTCATTTATTTCCTTAATACAGTCTTTCAGCTGAATAATTAATTCTTTAACTTTGTTCAGCTCAGAATTAGTGCCTTTTTGGTTTCCTTTAAGTAACTACTTTTTTTTTACAGCATTTAAAATTCTTTATTCATCATAGCCATCTGTTCTTGTCTTATAAATGATTATGATTTCTTGTAGTTGAGTTAGTTCAGAACTAGGTCACATATTGGCATGTTGGGTCTCTAGTCCTGCAGTGGTATTGGTATGTTATACATCTTGTTTCTGAATCAGAGAAGACTAGACCCAGGGTCAGAATGAGAAGTGTTAGCTCCCACTCATTGCTCTGATGGCAGCTCGATAGGGTCTCAGCCTGGGCAGTGGTCACCATTTGGTTGAGGCTCCTTTCATAAGTCAGGAGAGCTAAGCTCAGCCTCTGGTTTTATAGCTCGAGTCTGATCCCAGTCCCCTGTCACAAGTGAAACATTTTGGGCTCCTATTATTCCTCTTCTCACTTTGAAATTTCTTATTTCTATCCAGGAGCCTAGCAGACTACTGTTACTGTTTGTATTTCTGTTCCAAGATGTTTATCTTGCTCTTGAGTCCAGTTTTGTTGTTTTAAATATTATATATGTTATATAACATAAAATTATAAATATCCTGATATGTATGTTTCTCTCATTACTATGGATTTGACAAAGAAAGACTGAGTATTTATACCTGAACTCACAATTTCATCTTAATAAGAAGTCAAAATCTTTAATTTAAATGAGATTACACCTCTGATTCATCATATGGGGATCTTTCTCTTATTATAAATTACAGATATTTCATTTTGATTTAGATCTCTCTCAGTGGTTTTCGTTTGGTTTTTAAAAAGATTTCTAAGAAATAAGAAGTCTTTTTGGTATGGAGTGGGGCAATTTATTGATACCAAAAGATCATCAGAGCAGCCTAATCAGTATCATTAAATACACGAACCATCTTCTTTACTAAGCAGATGAGCGTGGGTTAGCTAAGTTTTTCAGCTTTTCTATATTTGTGTTTCTTTTTACCCTTCATTTAGTAATAGAATTAATAATAGCTTAAGGGAAAAAAATAAAGAGATATGTGAACATCCAGGGTAAAATTACTGAATATAATGTCAGTGGTAGCTAAGTGAAGAGGTTATGCTACTTTCATTTTTTGTGTTACTGAGTGAGATGAAAATCAGACTCTTTTCATTCTGTGTTGGTAAGCCTTTAGGTGCCAGATCTCTCAGATTGCATAGAATATAAAATGCAATTTTTTCCAAAGGAACAACCATAGAGATGGAACAATGTTTACTTTCAAGATTAGGTTTTCTTTTATTCTTCCTTTGCTAAGTGTTTGCTATCACACATGTGTCTCCTTTGAGAATATTTTTATGGGGAATCAAAACATTCAAAACAATTTCATGGATAATTTTCCACATTATTATAGAAGCCTTTCCTTTATTAAAATACTTAAAAATAAGCTTCCCCAGTGCATTTACTTGCTTTTAAGTCATTCCTTTTTTTAACCAAAAAATATTTTACATTACAAAAGATAATCACGTTAGTGGAAATAGTTCTAAAATGCATGCCATATATGTTACATGCTGTACTGGGTTAAATAGTGTTTCTCTGAAATTCATGTCCACCCAGAACCTGCGAATATGACTTTCTTTGGACATAGGATCTTTGCAGATGTAATTAAGTTCAGATGAGGTCATACTGGATTATGGTTGACCACTGTAATGGACATCCTTATAAGAAAAAGGGAGATTTGGGCATAGGCACACAGAAAAGACAACCCCATGTGAAGGCAGAGATAGAGACTGGAGTGATGCATCTACAAGCCAAGGAATGCCAAGAATTGCCAGCCATCAGCAGAAGCTAAGTATGGAGGCATGGGATAGATTCTCCCTTAAAGCCTCCAGAAGGAACTGACACAGCTGATATCTTGATTTTGGACTTCTAGCCTTCAGAACTGGAGGAGAATAAATTTCCGTTGTTTTAAGCACCAGGTTGTGGCACATTTGTCATAGAAACCATATGAAATAACACATCTTTTTACACCTCATATTCTGAATATAATTCAACCTTTATCTATGGTGTAAACAATTTGGATTTAGCATAATCTCATGATGTTTTAAAGGGCCATTGAAGTGTTGACTAAACTTGCCCCTCAAAGAAAGTATGTATTTATTATCTCCCTCATATATATATCTATATCTATATATAGATACAGATATAGATATAGATATAGATATAAACCCCAACCAAACTAAGTTTGCGAAATTAGTTCTTGATTTTTACACACAGTTCTAAGTCCTTGGGCTCAGGTTTAAGGATCCTCAATTTTTCAAAGTGTATCTGGCCATGGATGCCCTGGAAAAAAAGTGGTGGGTGATAATAGTGGTGGTGGTTGTGCTGTTCATGGTCACAAGTAGTTTGGGAAGTGCTGCCTACTTTGTATTTCCTTTGGCAAATTTATACTCTCTTGCTATATATATTAAAGACTCCAAGAATTCAGAAATGAATCTTGTCTAAACTAGTACTTGACACCAGAACACTTTCTTTGATATCATCTATAAATATCTCAAGATTCTACAGAAATCACTTTGAAGAACACTGTCTTAAAGGGAAAAAGTCTGTTCCTTGCTAAGCAGTTTTCTCTAAGCTCAGAGCTGAGGAGTTCTTTGTGGGTCTTCTGCTGTGTGACTTTGTTTAAATATTTGAGGTTACCAAAAGTGGAAGTGTCAGAGACATGAGGAATTGTTCTAATTTGGTCTTAACAATAATTAATCTTCCTAAAGTATACTTTATTTAGATAGGATTTTGCTTGTTTGTTTGGGGTTTTTTTTTGCATTTATTTTTTCTGTCATAATCCAGGTACTGAGAAAGATTAAGTAAATCTATATTTGAAAAATGGACTCTGAGAAACAAACTGAGGGTTCTAGAGGGACGGGGGGTGGGGGATGGGTTATCCTGGTGATGGGTATTAAAGAGGGCATGTATTGAATGGAGCACTTTGTGTTATACACAAACAATGAATCATGGAACACTACATCAAAAACTAATGATGTAATGTATGGTGATTAACATAACAATAAAATAAAATTTAAAAAAAGAAAAATGCTGTATAAAATTGAAATTGAAGACAAACAGTGTTACAATTGAACTATTTTTTTTCTTTCTCTCTTCTCTCTGAATATTCAGTCCTTCACATTTTCCATGTTGTCTTGCTTTTGTCTTGAATTACGCACATAATGCTTAATTATGTGTCATCATGTCTTAATATCTAGTTATTTTAATTCAGAAACTGAACACTGTTGCTGATTTTGTGTTGTTGCCAGGCTCATGGGGAGTTAAAACAATTCATTTGTGGATTTAATCAATTGGTGTGCCAAGTGCTGTTCTAAGTGCTAGTGTTACAGGATCCTGAAGGAGCACATATCCTAGTATTGGAGAGATCAATAATAATAAGTTGGGAAAATTTTGAGTTTGTCAGTTGGTAATAAGTGTTATGGAGAAAAATAAAAGTACAGGGGAATAGGAATATGGGTGAGAGTAGGTGAAAGTTTGCAGTTTGGCTGATGGTGGTCAGAAAAGGTATCACTATCACACCCAAAGAAGATAAGAGAGCAAGCTATGTAGCTATGTGGTAGGAGAGCATTCTGGGAAGAAGGAACAGCCAGTGCAAAGCTCAGTGGCAGGGGTGTGTTTGATGTCAGCAACAGCACAAGATTGTATATATAGAGCAGAGGGAACAGAGCATGAATAAAAAGGTTTAAGATCAATGAAGTGGTGGCATGGTGTGGAAACCTTGTAGGTCATTATAAGAATTTTAGCTCTCAGTCTGAGTGAGATGGGAAGTCACTGAAGAGATGTGAGCAGAGAAATGACATGATCTAGCTTATATTTTAAAAGAGCATGATGACTGTTGAGTTGTTGCCACCAACCTCATATACCAGCCTTCATAAAGGCATTTTGAAATAGACTGAGGTAGTTTCTCATGGAGAGGAACTCCTACTGTGGAGGCAGATGTCAGAAGACCTATAGGAGTGAATTAGACTCTTTCATTTTCTCTTTAGAGAAAAATGACTCAGGAATAACAAAGGAGTCACTGTGGTGGGAAAATGTTTTTAGAAAATCTGAGCTGAGAGCCTGTCTGTTTTCTTTTCTTTAGCTCTCTGGCAAGAAGGATCTGCTGAGGTTGATATATGTCACTATCAGTTTTGAATTCATCATTTGTGCTTTGGCACTTAATTGCCACCAGAATAAAAAAAAAATCTTGTCATAAAAAGTTGCATGTTATTGAAGCTTCTGGGTGATGTTAGAAGCCCAAGATACAAGCTTCTGTTACTTTCATCTTGTTTGAATATCCCATCATTAAATAGAATTTTGAAAACTGGTAAGTAGAGAAATAGAATGAAGAATTTGTCCTGTTTTTCTTAAACCAACAATACCTTAGGATAAACAAATAGTTGATGAAAATGTTCTTTTTACAGAACTATACCAATTAATTAAAAAGAACAGAGGTCATATTATGAATCATCCATTAATAAACCAACCACTTATAAAATGTATCCCCCCTCAGACATTCCTTCCTGCAGATGTCTGTTATTTCATCCCATTCTGCCAAGTTTTTTCTGATCAGTATATCCCATATTGTTATAGGTGGCTATGTTGAGTGGTAAAATGCAAATCATTCATCATTTCTAAATGAAAATAGTAATTGTTCAAAATATTTGGGCTTTCGTGAAGTCCACAAAAGCAGTGCTATAGAACATTTGAATCACTGTTAAAATTATCAACAAACAAGGGTCTGGCAGAGCTGTACCAGTTATCATTTGAAGAAAAGAAAAAATTATCACAGATGATCATAGATGGTGCTTTAAAGTGACATTTTAAAAATGTCAAAGATTAATAATAATAGTTATCAATTATTAATGTATACCATATGCCAAGGGTTATTCCAAGTGCTTTACATGTAGTCTCAATGGGGCTATTGATTTGGCTATACATTTGGCAACAGGTCATAATAACAGAAGTGTAGATAAACTAGAAGTTTATTTTTCTTTAGTGTTAAAGCCTGAACTGATAAATTTTGCTCAACAAAATTCTCGAGGCCCAACTCCTTGCATGCTATTCTTTTTCCCTACAGTGTTTGCCTCATTGGCACAATCCAACAAATCTCTCTCTGTGTGCATTTCTCCCAGTCATCATTTTCTCTCCTGGAAGAGTCCAACCTGGAAGTTACACATGCCACGTTTGCTCATATGCCACCGTTGAGTACTTGCTTCTTGGACACATCTAGCTGTACTGATGGCAGATGCTGAGGAAGTGTAATATTTATTTTTGCCAGTTGTGTGTTCAGATGACCACTGGTAGGCTCTGCTCCTTGGGGATTATTTTATCTTATCCCCGTAATAATCCTATGAGATAGATGCTAGTATGATCCCTGTATTATAGATGACACATCTTAGTCATGGAAAGGTTTGATAGTTTCCCCATAGTGGGGGAATTCCTTACATGTTTTTACAAATATGACCTTTGTTATTATCTTGCTGTGAGCATCAAAAGGAATGTCAGTGTTTCTCAAATTTTCTGTGGTGAAGAAGCATTTTCTTTTCTTTTCTCAAACATTGTAGATGGATACTTTTATAAAATGCAATAAAAATGTGGCAATTGCGGGAAAATTCCCAAACATTTACTTTCAATTATGTTCATATCTTGTTATAGGAGAAATAGGCTCTGAGTTGGCACCAGTCCTCAGATCACAATTGTGTAGACCTGAATTAGATTGTATAGTTTTAACAATCAACTTTACTGGAAAAACCAACATGACTCTCTCACCCTTGGCACACTTGATCTAGCAGTCATTGTTCACTCTAAGAGCTAGTGCACAATTGTAATTACAACTACATAAGTTTTTTTTTAAATGTCAACTTATTTTAATAATTTTTAGTGTAAAGAATTATAAAATTTGTGAACCTCATTTTATTTGAATTTGCAGCCAGTTATTTGTGTGTGTGGTGTGTGTTTAAGTACTAGTTATCTTCAGGGACCTCTTCTTGTACATTCACAAGTTTATTTAAAATCTTTGGCAGTCGCAGAGCTATGGGGATTCTTTAATTTCAAAAAACAATTTGATTATAGTTATGATAAAAGACCTATGTCAGTAAATCTATCAAATAGCATATGACAAATTTAAGAAATTACATTCAGGAGAGGTAGTGAATATAGTTATCATTTAAGCTGGTTGAAGCCATTTCATATAGTGTGTAGATTTTTCTCAATTGGTCATGGATACCTAGAATATTATATTGAGAAAAATTCTGAGTCCAAGTGGGTTCAGCTGGAAAAGCCTGTCATGCTTGATTAATGATGGCTGGAAAAGGAGCAGGTGGGGTGACACACATCCCGTGTATTTTCCTCCATTAAATATTATTCTGTTTCTGAGCTTCCAGCAACAAAGGGAAAGCATTCAACATAGTGGGTTATGTTTATTATCTAATGAAAAATAAATATTTACATTTGTAAGAAAGATTGACTTTTTCTAAATTCTAAGATAATTTTGTTTTTCTAGATGGAAGGGCTATTGAAAAATGCAATGAATGGTATCCTAAACAATGTTTTTTCAGTAAATGTATAAACAGTTATATACCTCTTAAAACTATGTCAAATCTTGATAATTCAAGAGCATATCAGAAAACAGAAACAAGGCTTATTTTTTGTGTGTGAGAATTTCCACAAATATTGCATTGTACTTACACATAGTAACAAAGAAGGCTAGAATAAATGTATGGAAAGTTAAATAACCAATCAATTATATCCTCTTTCCTCTCTATACAAAGTTACAGTTTTATATCTTTCTTTTTTTAAGAAATCCTTTCACTTTTCCTCTGTGACCAAATAGATGACTTGATGTTGTACTGAAGAAGAAGAGGTTCAGTAATGAGGTGTGGATTGGACATGTCAGGGAGATTAGACAGCTCTGGAAGGTGGTATTTGCAAACTTCCAACCATCACTGATGTCCTAACATTGGTTTTGAGAACCTGTAACTATGACAAAGCAGGAAGGAGATGATTTTTAATAATACACAGAGAGTGGGTATAATTGTGTATCCTGTGCCCTGCTACTTTCTTCTCTAGACACCCTTCCCACTTCTCACATTCTCTTCTCTTCTTCCAGATACTTTTATTCCTTAGTTTGCCCCATGTCCAACATTTTTTACACCTTTCTCCCAGTCCCAATCTTCCCAGAAGTATAAAGTTTTTGAATTTTATAGGAGATAGATTAAAGATCATCTCCAACCTTGCCAGTTGACAAGACTGAGTTTAAGTTGTTAATTGCTTCAGAAATTACTTCTTAATAGTGAAACCTAGTACTGATTCTGTCTCAGTTTACTGCTTTCTCTAACACTGCAATGCCTCAAGCTCAAAGTAGCACCTTCTTACTTGATTTTCTCCATTTAAAATTAAAAACCCACTATTGCTGTCCAAGCAATAAGTAACACTATATTATAAATACTCTTTTAAGGGGTGAGTGACTTTTAAACTATTTTAAACTGTTAATTGGGGAGACTTCCACTTTAGGATAGAGTAGCAAATACTGGATTTAGGGTCCTACCTGAGACAGCACCCTAAAAATAGATAAAATATTTGAAAAAGTGGTTTTAAGACACAGGGCATGAGGCCCTAAAAGTCTTTAATCTGAGTGACAGAACATAAATGAAGTGACCGCCCAGTTTATAGCCCTGAGAGTTTCCAGGCCATTGTACTGGGAGGAGGAACCCAGGCAGAGCCTGTCAGACTCCTTACATTGAGAAGACAGAGCTAGGCATCCGGGAGACTCAGCAGTATACTTACACAGTGAGATAATGCTGGACATCTTCAGAAGACACCCCCTCAAGTCGGAGTACTGATCATCAAGTTCATAAAAAAAAAATCACATGAAAGGATTGGAAGGAATAGTATCTGATGCTCACAGGGTAAAATGTCTGTTCCTACCAGCCAAATTGAAAAAGGCATAATTAATAAATCATTGAATAAAATACTCAGTAGTGAGTGATAATTAACTCTAGACTAGGCAGTGCTCTGAACTATCTAATAAATCAAAGCAAGACCTAGAAAGAATCAAACTGTCACCAAATAACAACTTTTCAAGTGGCCCAGAACAATGAACAAAATAGATCATATTTAGGTCATAAAACAAGTCTTAATGCACTTAGGAGGATTCAGATTGTACAAACATGTTACCTGACCACAGTGGAATTTAATGTAAAATCAGTATCAGAAAGATATTTGGGAAATCCTCCAAATGTTTGAAAGCCAATTATAACATACCCTTAAATAACCCAGAGATCAAATGAGAAATCAAAGGAGGAAATAAAAGGCAGTTTGAATTGAGTGCAAATGAAGATACAGCTTAATCAGAACTTGTGGGATGCTGCTAAAGCAGTTCTTAGGGATAAAATTTTAGCACTAAGTGCCTATACTGAAAATGAAGAAAGGTCTCCAATCAATGACTTTAGCTTCCAACTTAAGAAAATAAAAAAGAAATGCAAACTAAACCCAAAGTGAGCAGGAAAAAGAAATACTAAAGTCAGAGAGAGAATCAATGAAATAGAAAACAGAAAAACAGTAGAGAAAATCAATGAAGCAGAAAACCAACTCATTCAGAAAAATCAATAATATTGATAAACTCGTAGCCAGACTGATAAGGAAAAGAGTGAAGGTATAATTACCAGTATCAGAAATGAGAGAGGTGACATCACTATAGATTCTATACACATTACAAGGACAGTAAGGGAATATTATGAATAACTTTATGCCAATATATTCAACAATGTAGATGTAATGGACATATTCATTGAAAGACATAAATTACTGAAGCTCATTCAAGAAGAAATCAATAAGCTGAATGGTCCTTTATATATAAAGAAATTGCATTTGTAGTTCAAAACATCCAATGAAGAAAACTCTAGACCCACAGAGCTTCACTGGTGAATTCTACCTAGCATTTAAGGAGGAAATAATACTAACTCTGCACAAACTCTTCCATAAAATTTGAAAGAATATTGCCCAACTCATTCTTTGCTACTAGCATTGTCCTGATACCAAAATCAGACAAAGACATTGCAAGAAAAAAGCAAACAACCTAAAGGAGTATTGATAAAAAATTTTTAAATTCTAAATAAAAGCTTTAGAAAATAGAATCCAACAATATATAAAGAAGATAATACATAATGACCAAGTGGGGCTTATCCCAGGACTGTAATCTATAATGTGGTTCACTATATTGACAAAATAAAAAGAAAACATATGATCATTTCAATAGATACACAAAAAGTGTTTGATAAATCCAGTATCCTTTTGATAGAACATTGAGTGAAGTAGGAAGAGAGAGAAACTCCTTATTCTGATAAATGGCATCTACAAAAATCAACAGCCAACATCATAATTAATGGTGAAAAAAACCTAAATGTTTTCCTGGAAAGATGAGGAGCAAGAGAAGAACGCTCCCACTCACCACTTCTATTCAACATTGTAGACAGGGTCTAGCCAGTAAAATCAGTCAAGGAAAAGAAATAAAATGTATCTTGATTGGAAAAGAAGTAAAACTGTCTTTATGTGCTGATGGCCTTATTGTCTATGTAGAAAATTTGATAAAATTTATGAGAAAGGTACTAGAACTAAAAAGTGAGTTTAGCTTAAAATGACAAAAAAAAGCAACAACCATCACAGCTGGTCCGTTTATGCATCGAGCTGTGGATTGTACCACTGGTGATAGACTGAAAAGAAGTTAGCTTTATATCAAATCACTAATAACTGTAGTCCTCAGGGATATTATTTGTCTCGTGTTATAGATGAGGAACTGAATCAGAGAACTGAAAAAAAAAGTGAGTTTAGCCAGCTTGCAGGGTATGAGATTTTTAAAAATTACATATATTTTTGTATATTCACAAGATGTATAATTAAACTAACAAGGTTAAACCTGTACAGTTGAATGAAAAATATGAAATAGTTTAAGGTTAACCTGACACAAAATGTGAAAGAATTAAACACTGAAAATTGCAGACATTATTGACAGGTATTAAAAAAGAACTAAACAAAGAGATATGCCATGTTCATGGGTCAGAAGATGCAGTAGTGCTAAGAAGTCAATTCTCCCCAAACTGATCTATAGATCCAGTGCAATCCCAATAAAAATCCCAGCAGTGGCTCAGTTCGTTAAATGTCCAACTCTTGGTTTTGGCTCAGGTCATGATCTAGCTGTTGTGGGATCGAGCCCTGCATTGGGCTCCCTGTTAAGTGCAGAGTCTGCTTCAGATTCTTTGTCCTTCCCCCACCACTGCCCCTCCCTGGTTGCATATGCGAGCTTTGTCTCTAAAATAAGTAAATAAAATCTTAAAAAAAAAAAAATCCCAGCAGAATGTGTGTGTGTGTGTGTGTGTGTGTGTGCATGTGTGTGTATAAATTGACTAGCTTATTCTAAAGTCATATGGAGCTTACAGTGGAAGACAAGTGGTTGAACTACCATAACCCAATATCAAGACCTACTTTAAACGTATAGTAATCAAAACAATATGGTATTGGCACAAAGATAGACTAATGTATCAATGGAACATAAACGACAGTTCAGAAATAGGCCAATACATAGACAGACAGCTTATTTTCTACAAAGCTGCAAAGCCAATTCAGTGGATAAGGGACAGTTTTGTGGTATTTATTTATTTGTTTATTTCTCAACAACAGTGCTGGAACTTGGATATCCATGCAGCACAAAAGGACAGAAAAGGGAAAAAAATCAAAATGGATTATAGACCTATCTGTAAAACAGAAATTGTAACATTTCTTAAAGGAAGCACAGGTGAAAGTCTTTGTGATCTTGGGTTAGGTAAAGGTTTGTTAGTTATGACACCAAAAGTGCAATCCTTTTAAAAAAGATGGATAGGGGCACCTGGGTGGTTCAGATGGTTAAGCATCTGTCTTTGGCTCAGGTCATGATCCCAGGGTCCTGGGATTGAGCCCCGCAGTAGGCTCCCTGTTCAGTGTGGAGCCTGCTTCTCCCTCCCCCTCTCCCTCTGCTGCTCCCCGCCACTTGTGCTCTCTTGCTCTCTCTGTCAAATAAATAAATAAAATCTTAAAAAAAAAGAAAAGAAAAAACAAATTAATAAATCAGACTTCATCAAAATTAAAAACTTGGTGTTGGTGTTGAAAAGACACTATTAGGAGAATGAAAAGATAAATCACAAAATGGGAGGCTATTTTTACAAAGCATACATCTGATAAAGGATATGTATCCTGAATATATAAAGGACTCTCAAAAATCAACAATAAGAAACCAACCTAACTTTAAAAGTTGGCAAACGATTTAAACATACACATGATGAAAGAAGACATACAGATGGCAAATAAGCACATTAAAATATGTTCACCATTATGTCATTCAAGAAATGCAAATTAAAACCACAAGGAAAGATCACTACACACCTACTAGAATGTCAACAAATGAGAAGACTGACAATGTTGGCAAGAATTTGTGGGAACTGGAACTTCCATATGCTGTCGATGAAAATGTAAAATTGTACCACTTTGTAAACAGTTTGGTAGTTTCTTAAAAATTTGAACATACACCTATTATGCCACCCAGCCATTCTCCTGGTCTCTGACTCAAGAGAAATGAAAGCATAAGTTCGTATGAAGATTTGTGCGTTAGTATTCATAGCCATAATGGTAAAAAGCCCTGAATTTCATTAACAGATGAGTGGATAAACAAACTGCAATGTATTCATACACTGTAATGCTACTCAGCAATGCAAAGGAATGAACTACTGCTACACGTAACATGGATGAATTGCAAAATAATTATGCTGACTGAAAGAAGCCAGACAAAAAAGAGATACTGCCTACATACTGCATGATTTCAATATATAGAATTAGAGGAAATGCAAATAAATATTTAGTCAGAGAGTAGAGCAGTGTTTGCTTGGTGGGGCTTGGGGAGTGATAATGCCGGGGCAGGGCTTATAGGGAGAAATTACAAAGGGCCCCTGGGAAACTTTTAGGGTAACAAATATATTCATTATGTTGATTTTGATGGTGGTACCGTGAACATTTATATATGTCAAAATGTACCAAATGCATGCTTTGAATATGTGTGGTTTATTTAAATATGTGTAGTTTGTTACATTTATCAATTATAGCTCAATAATGCTGTTAAAAATGCTAGTTGTGAGGGCTGTCTGCTGTCATTTGCCAGCTTTTAGGGAGTATCTTTCCAAACAGACAATTTCAGCTCTAAGTAAAATGTGTAATCAGTATTGCTTAGTACCAAGCAGCCATACTCTCTGGTGAATCCTTTTTCATCGTTGGAAGTGGCTCTGTAACACTGAATAATTCTGCAAATTCAGTTTTTAATCCCTGGTGTAGATTAGACCTTAATGTCCTCAACAACAACCCTTGCCAGGTGCTCTGTCATCCCAGCTCTGCTTGAATAGGAAACTCACCCCTTAACAGGAGTGTATTACAACTTCAGAAAGTTCTCATTCTTAGAAAGTTCTTGTGTATACTGAAATAAGTTTCTCTGTATATTGTTACTGATTTTTAAGAAAATACAGATTGTGAGGCGCCTGGGTGGCTCAGTCGTTAAGCGTCTGCCTTCAGCTCAGGTCATGATCTCAGGGTCCTGGGATTGAGCCCCGCATCGGGCTCCCTGCTCTGTGGGAAGCCTGCTTCTCCCTCTCCCACTCCCCCTGCTTGTGTTCACTCTTTCGCTGTCTCTCTCTCTCTGTCAAATAAATAAATAAAATCTTTTTTTAAAAAAAAAGGAAATACAGATTGTTACAGAAAATCTTTAATATTTGGATGCCTAAGTCTGGGAATGAGATAAGTCTCCTGAAGAGCTGTAACAGCACTGTATCCTACAGTGATTTCCCTACTGGATCCCTCCTTAACTGCCACCAAGGAGAGGATCAGTGTGGGGAGTGTCAAGGGAATGGCCCTACAGGTGGGGTGTGATGGGTTCCTGACCTTCACCCATGCTTTATTCAAAATCAAGTTATTTTTATCTGTTTTAATATTCTGTTTTTGTGCAAGTCATCTCTTGACAACTTCACTCCCTCCCCCCCCCCGCCCCGCCACTGGAGTGGTGGAAAGAACTTGTTCTTTCAGCAGAAGGGAAAGGATTTACATCTTTCTCACCCATTTTCCTAGATGTTTTACGCATCAGTAATGTTGGTAAGCCAGGTCAAGTGAAATACTTAGCTATAAGAATTGAGTTACCATATCAACATAATTGTTTCTTCTTTTTTTAAAAACATTATTGTTTCTGTGTTAGTTTGCTAGGGCTGCCATAACAAAACACCACAGACTGGGTGGCTTAAACAACAGAAAATTATCTCACAGTTCTGGAGGCTGAGAATCCAAAATCAAGGTGCCAGTAGGTTTGGTTTCTTCTGAGGCTTCTCTCCTTGGCTTGTAGACAGCCAAGCTCTCACTGTGTCCTCATGTAGTTGCCCTTCCATCTGCATGTTCTATGTGTGCTAATGTCCCCCTTTTGTGACAACACTGGAATAGGATCCACCCATGTAGCCTCATTTTACCTTGATTACCCCTTCAAAGGTCCTATCTCCAAAAACAGTCACATTCTAAGGTATTGAGTGTTAGGACTTTAATGTAAGAATTGGGGGGGGGCAAACTTCAGCCCATAACAGTTTCCTTTTTTATAAAATGAGGACCTATCTTTCAAGATTCTCTTCAGCAATAATGAGATAATCTATATAAAGCAGTAATAAAACATTTGACATATTTTCGGTACTCAGTGGATGATAAATACTGTAACTGTGGAAAAAATACGTAAATCTGTGCTTATATAGAGAAAATGTTTTTAGACCATTGATGTCCTGATTGTAAGTGCAAGATTTTTCCCTGTAACTTAAAATGTACTAAGATATATTAGGAATCTATAAAACATCATAGAAAATGCTATTCAGGTTATAATGCATGTATATTTTTAACAAGTTAAATTTGATAGAAATGGCAAGACTCTACTTTTATTTACACAGCTCTTGACTCAGATGAAGAGGAGTTCTCAGTGCTCTAGAGCTCTTAAATTAAGAAGCCCACTGAGGAGGGCAGGGTATACAGAATGTATAGAATGGTAGTGGTGGCAATTTTTACAGCCCCCAATTCCCCTCAAGTTTACAATTCCAGAAGGTAAATGAGAATTTGCTCCATTGCATTTTAAGCTGTGGTCATAGGAACAGTTGTTTTAGTTTGTTCTTTTTTTCTCCTAGTGAGAAATTTAAGAAGTCTGAAATTCAAATATATTTGTGAAATGCAAATAGTTTTATTTATTAATGGCCACTAATGGTCTGTAATCATCACTACTGATTAAGTAAATAAGCAATCACTTATTAGAAGAATTTGTAGAATTGAATGCACAAATTTTCTAATTGTTTTCTCTTCATATGGATTTGGCAGTATCTGATCTTGAATTGAGTTAAGGAACCAATCTTAAAAAGAATACAATTTGAAGGAGCAGAGGAGTATCTTATAATTATAAAGCATCATGATACTCTTTAAAATTCTATATGTTACTCATAATTTCTAAGCTCAATGATCTGTACTGTTATATTAATTAACTCTCAAAATTCTAATAGCTGAGCACATCACTTGATTTCGCTTGCCTACACTACTTTATGTTAATTAATGAAAACCATAAATTTGGAGCCCTTACAAATTGTGTTGCTTCATTGCATTTAGTGCTCTTGTAATTCCTACTCTTAATTAAATAATGAGTCTCCAGAGCACTTTCCTAGCTGTGAGTTATACTATGTTATAGATATAGCTGGGATTCCCACTAGCCAGTCAGGCCAACCAGTGTGTGTCTTTTCTAACAGGTAGAAGAATTTATTATTCAGCCTTGGTGCCTGGTGTGGTGAGAGACATGTTATAGGGGAAAACACCTTTGTTTTGACCAGGTTGCCTGGGTTGGATTTTCATTTACTCTTTCCTGTTGAGCCCACTTGGACTGGCCAGGGTGAATTCTCTCCTTATGGTTTGTGCAAGCCACACATAGAAAAATAGAGCAATCAGGGATAGTGTACTCTTCCTTCCTTGAAGGAACCTCTCTGTCATTCATTCAGAAGTCAAGACATGTGGATTGAATATCTTGCGAGTACCTGGGGGAACATCAGTGAACAGAATTATTCGTAGGAGAAATCAGTTAAATCTCCATTTACATCAGTTTCTGATTCCTGAACCATTTCAATGCAGAGAATCTATCTAGTATTTTGAGAGGCTCCTTCTACAAAGGACTTTTAAAAACACGTTATTTGTAAGAGGTTGTCATAGTAAAAATGCATGATAATGAGATAATTATTAATTTAATTAATAATTTAAGCAGAAAGATCTTAATAAGCTAGGCTTGGTTTTTACGCGTGCTTATGGCATTCATCCACTTCCTTCCTCATTTCCTAAATACATTTCCTGACTGATTTATCATATTTTACTTCTTGCTTGTAAGATCTTTAATTTTTTTATGGGGTTTAGCACAGCGTGAGACAGGACATGTTTTGTTTTTTATGCATAAGTTACTCAGTTTTATCGTTAAGAAGTAAACATCAGTTACAGCTTATTTTTAATAAGTGACCAAATCATTCTCACATGCAAGTTTTACTACAGAAGAAAAGCAAGTGTCCACCAGTAGCAAAATAACTCAAGGACCAAAGTAACTCAGAATAGCTGATAGGAGATACTAAATGGCTACTTGGAAGCAAGAAATAGTTAATTTGGCTGACAGAGCTAATTCTTGATTATTAATGAATCATGTTTCCAATAGGTGGATTATCCAATATTTCTCTTTCTTCTTGATCCCTGCCTTTAGACATTTAATTTATTTCTGGCAAAGAAAGTGAAATAGTTTTACAACTTGTCCCAATTTAAGAAAATTTTTGATTATTCATATTCAAAATTATATGTAATAAAATTGATTGAAAGGGATTCAAAGTGATATGTAATAAACTTTGGTTATTACACTATTTAATTGACTAACACAGTGCTACTGAAAATGTGGTTCACAAACTGTTATAGCATTCATTAAAAGAATTTTAGAGAAGCATTTAGAAGTGCTAATAGCGGTTTGCTTTTCTCACACACCCACATGCATGATTAGTGGACTCTCACTGAACAGAGTAGAGCTATAAAAGAATTAAGAGTAAACAAAGAATCAAGCAAACATTAGTCCTTCACCGCAGATAGCTTAAGAAGTACTGTTTATAAGATGTCCTTGATTGCTAAATGCTTTATCAATTTTAAGATGAATCTCAACTTTTGCTAAAATGTGAAGAAACTGTTATGTTAGAATGGTTGATGTGGTAGTTCTTCCATTATTAATTTACTCCTTTATTTTGCCATAGGGAATTTTTTATGGGATATTCTGAGGGTAATTATTTCATATTTTTCACAGTAATTTCAACAGTTGTGTGATGTAGTAGAAAGTGAGTTGGCTTTGATGGCAGACAGACTGCCATTTACTGGGTTTATGACTGAACAATGCTCATATTCCTTAATGATAAAGAGAAATAAGAAAATGTATCTCAAGGTTGTTCAAACTGCTTTCTTATTTCAACTTAACTAATGGAAGAGGATACTTGAAACATGTTTCTTTTAATTTATAATAAAAAATAAACCAAATATGTATATAGACTCACATAAATACTATTTGGTGCCTTAATAGAATATAAATTGATAGTTTCAGAATGGAGCTATGACACTTGAAATATTTATTCTAGAAAAATTAGACTGTAATTATACAAATACTAGGGTCAAATTTTTAAAATGAGGTCAAGAATTACCTCTCACAATTTTGACTCTTCTGACTCCCATTACAAGTAAAAGCTCCTTGAATAAATATTGGAAATAAATTAAGTTGCAGTATTCTCTTAATTTTAATTAGTTTTTAAATTATTCATATGTTGAGCCAAAATATTTGATATATATCTTCTACAGAAATAAAATTTTGTGCTCAGTACTCTAAATTATTTGGAGTAATTACATAATCCTGATTTTTTTAAATTTTTACTGTTTGAGTCTTATTTTTAGAATTTTAATACTAATTTATTCACTAATGATTTCTTTGGAGCATGTAATATTTTCTTCAAGAAAATAGAACTCTGAAGGAAATATGGCAGAGGAGTAGGGGACCCTATTTCAACTGGTCCCCAGAATTGAGCTGTATATCTACCAGACCATTCTGAGCGCCCATGAAATCAGCCTGAGATGTAAGAAGATCTGGATTTCTACAAACAGAATATCACAGGCGGTTGGTTTTGAGGTATGAAGCGGAGAGCCCTGATTCCGCGGGCAAGTATCAGAAGATAAACGGCAGCGGGAAGGAGTCTGTCCTTGAGGATTCTGCGACAGCTGCTCGCGCTGGGGACGGGCGCAGACTCACAGACTGACAGCGGTAGCAGCGGGGAAAGGACTTTAGGGCAGCCCCCGGGGCGGAAACAAAGAGCGGCAGGGTTGGGTGTGCGAACTGGTAGCGGCTGGCGGTTTTAGAAGCACAAAGGGCAGAGACGTGCCCCGACCTGGTGGCAGGACTGGGGGCGCTGTGGAGCGGTGCACAACCCAGGCTGCTGCAGTTTATAGTGGCACAGACAGAAACGGAGATGGTGTGGCCTGGAGAGCTCATTGAAGAACAGTCTGTGATCTCTCCGTTCTGAGGCAGAGGGTTGGAAAAGATCTCTTCTGCTCTGACTCCTGGAAGAGATGCAGAAGGCCGCCAGGGAAAGCCGCCAGAGAATAAAAGCCCCAAAAACTGATTCCGCTGAGCCCATCTCCTGCCACAATGGGGCAGGGCAACTCTGCCCAAACAGGGTTGCCCGAGTAACAGCACGGCAGGCCCCTCTCCCAGAAGACAGGCTGGGAAAACAAGAGGCCAGCAACCCTAAGGTCCCAAGAAAACAGGTGCATCTTGCTTGGGTTCTGGTCAATAATTTGGACTCTATACATTCCCTCAAACACCCATCAACGGAATGACTAGGAGGAGGAACCCCCAAAATAGAAAAGACTCAGAGATTATGATTTATGCTGCAGATTTACAAATGGATGCAGATATAACCAAGATGTCGGAGATGGAATTCAGGCTAGCAATTGTGAAGACAATGGCTAGAATGGAGAAATCAATTAATGGCAACATAGAGTTTCTAAGGGCAGAAATGAAAGCTGAATTGGCAGAACTTAAAAATGCTATCAATGAGATCCAATCTAGATAATCTAACAACTAGGGTAACTGAAGCAGAAGAACGAATAAGCAACCTGGAAGACAATATAATAGATAAAAAGGGAAAAGAGGAGGCCAGGGAAAAACAACTCAGAATCCATGAAAATAGAATCAGAGAAATTAGTGACACCATGAAGCGTTCCAATGTCAGAATAATTGGAATCCCGGAGGGAGTGGAGAGAGAGAGAGAGGACTAGAAGACGTATTTGAGCAAATCGTAGCTGAGAACTTCCCTAATGAAGAAGGGAATGAAACAAACATTCACGTCCTAGAGGCAGAGAGGACCCCTCCCAAGATCAAGGAAAATAGGCCAACACCCTGGCATGTAATAGTAAAACTTGCAGATCTTAGAACCAAGGAAACCATCTTAAGGGCAGTTAGGGGGAAGAGATTCCTTACGTACAGGGGGAGGAACATCAGAATAACGTCAGACCTATCCACAGAGACCTGGCAAGCCAGAAAGGCCTGGCAAGACATATTCAGGATACTAAACGACAAGAACATGGAGCCAAGAATACTTTATCTGGCAAGGCTGTCATTTAGAATGGATGGAGAGATGCAGAGCTTCCATGACCGGCAGAAACTGAAAGAATATGTGACCACTAAGCAAGTCCTGCAAGAAATATTAAGGGGGGTTCTATAAAAGAAGAAAGACCCCAAGAGTGATATATAACAGAAATTTACAGGGACAATCTATAAAAACAACGTCTTCATAGGCAACATGATGACAATTAATTCATATCTTTCAATAATCACTCTCAACGTGAATGGCCTAAATGCTCCCATAAAACAGCACAGGGTTGCAGATTGGATAAAAAGACAGGACCCATCCATATGCTGCCTATAAGAGACTCATTTTGAACCTAAAGATACATCCAAACTGAAAGTGAAGGGATGGAGATCCATCTTCCATGCCAGTGGACCTCAAAAGAAAGCTGGGGTAGCAATTCTTATATCAGACAAATTAGATTTTAAACTAAAGTCTGTAATTAGAGAAACAGAAGGACACTATATCATTCTTAAAGGGTCTATCCAACAAGAAGATCTAACAATTGTAAGTATCTATGCCCCCAGCATGGGAGCAGCCATCTACATAAGCCAACGGTTAACCAAAATAAAGAGTCATATTGATAATAATACGTCAATTGTAGGAGACCTCAATACTCCACTCTCAGCAATGGACAGATCATCTAAGCAGAAAATCAACAAGGAAACAAGAGCTTTGAATGATACACTGGACCTGATGGACCTCATAGATATTTACAGAACATTCCACCCTAAAACAACAGAATACTCATTCTTCTCGAGTGCACATGGAACTTTCTCCAGAATAGACCACATACTGGGTCACAAATCAGGTCTCAGCCGATACCAAAAGATTGAGATTATTCCCTGCATATTCTCAGACCACAATACTTTAAAACTGGAACTCAATCACAAGAAAAATTTGGCAGAAATTCAAACACTTGGAAGCTAAAGACCACTCTGCTCAAGAATGTTTGGGTCACCAGGAAATCAAAGAAGAACTTAAACAATTCATGGAAATCAATGAGAATGAAAACACATTGGTCTAAAACCTATGGAATACTGCAAAGGTGGTCCTAAGGGGGAAAGACATAGCCATCCGAGCCTCACTCAAAAAAATAGAAAAATCCTGAATTCACCAACTAACTCTACACCTTAAAGAACTAGAGAAAAAGCAACAAATGATGCCTAAGCCACACATTAGAAGAGAAATAATTAAAATTAAAGCAGAAATCAATGAATTAGAAACCAGAAACACAGTAGATGAGATCAGTGAAACTAGAAGTTTGTTCTTTGAAAGAATTAATAAGATCGAGAAACCACTGGCCAGACTTATCCAAAAGAAAAAAGAAAGGAGCCAAATTAATAAAATTATGAATGAAAGGGGGAGATCATGACTAAGACCAAGGAAATAGAAACAATTATTAGAAATTATTATCAACTACTATATACCAATAAACTGAGCAATCTGGATGAAACGGAGGCCTTCCTAGAAACCTATAAGCTGCCAAGACTGAAACAGGAAGAAATTGACAACCTGAATAGGCCAATAACCAGTAATGAGATTGAAGCAGTGATCAAAAACCTCCGAAAAAATAAGAGTCCAGGGCCTTATGGATTCCCTGGGGAATTCTACCAAACGTTCAAAGAAGAAATAATACCTATTCTCCTGAAGCTGTTTCAAAAAATAGAAACAGAAGGAAAACTTCCAAACTCATTCTATGAGGCCAGCATTACCTTAATCCCCAAACCAGGAAAAGACCCCATCAAAAAGGAGAATTTCAGACCAATATCCCTGATGAATATGGATTCCAAAATCTTCAACAAAATCCTAGCTAATAGGCTCCAACAATACATTACAAGGATCATCCACCACAACCAAGTGGGATTTATCCCTGGGATGCAAGTGTGGTTCAACATTCGCAAATCAATCAATGTGATGGAACACATTAATAAGAGGAGGGAGAAGAACCATGTGGTCCTCTCAATTGATGCAGAAAAAGCATTTGACAAAATACAACATCCTTTCCTGATTAAAACTCCTCAGAGTATAGGGATAGAGGGAACATTCCTCAAGTTCATAAAATCCATCCATGAAAAACCCACAGCAAATATCGTCCTCAATGGGGAAAAGCTGAGAGCCTTTCCCTTAAGATCAGGAACACGTCAAGGATGCCCATTCTCGCCACTATTGTTCAACATAGTACTAGAAGTCCTAGCAACAGCAATCAGACAACAAAAAGAAATAAAAGGTACTCAAATTGGCAAAGAAGAAGTCAAACTCTCTCTTTTCACAGACGACATACTTTATGTGGAAAACCCAAAAGACTCCACCCCCAAATTCCTAGAACTCATACAGCAATTCAGTAATGTGGCAACATATAAAATCAATGCACAGAAATCAGTTGCTTTCTTATACACTAACAACGCAACTGTAGAAAGGGAAATTAGAGAAATGATTCCATTTACAATAGCACCAAAAACCATAAGATACCTTGGAATAAACCTAACCAAAGAGGTAAAGGATCTCTACTCTAGGAACTACAGAACACTCATGAAAGAAATTGAAGAAGACACAAAAAGATGGAAAAATATTCCATGCTCATGGATCAGAAGAATAAACATTGTTAAAATGTCTTTGCTACTCAGAGCAATCCATACCTGCAATGCCATCCCAATCAAAATTCCAATGACATTTTTCAAAGTGCTGGAACAAACAATCCTAAAATTTGTATGGAATCAGAAAAGACCCTGAATCGCCAAGGAAATGTTGAAAAAGAAAAACAAAGCTGGGGGCATCACGTTGCCCAATTTCAAGCTATATTACAAAGCAGTGATCACCAGAACAGCATGGTACTGGCACAAAAACAGACATATAGACCAATGGAACAGAACAGAGAACCCAGATATGGACCCTCAACTCTATGGTCAAATAATCTTTGACAAAGCAGGAGAAAACATGCAATGGAAAAAAGATAGTCTCTTCAGTAAATGGTGCTGGGAAAATTGGACAGCCACATGCAGAAGAATGAAACTTGACCATTCTCTAACACCATTCACAGAGATAAACTCAAAGTGGATGAAAGACCTCAATGTGAGACAGGAATCCATCAAAATCCTAGAGGAGAACATAGGCAGTAACCTCTTTGACATCGGCCACAGCAACTTCTTTCAAGATACATCTCCAAAAGCAAGTGAAACAAAAGCAAAAATGAACTTTTGGGACTTCATCAAGACAAAAAGCTTCTGCACAGCAAAGGAAACAGTCAACAAAACAAAGAGGCAACCCACAGAATGGGAGAAGATATTTGCAAATGACACTACATATAAAGGGCTGGTATCCAAGATCTATAAAGAACTTCTCAAACTCAACACCCAAAAAATAAATAATCAAGTCAAAAAGTGGGCAGAAGATATGAAAAGACACTTCTCTGAAGAAGACATACAAATGGCTAATAGACACATGAAAAAATGTTCATCATTAGCCATCAGGGAAATTCAAATCAAAACCACATTGAGATACCACCTTACACCAGTTAGAATGGCAAAAATGGACAGGGAAAGAAACAACAAATGTTGGACAGGTTGTGGAGAAAGGGGAACCCTCTTACACTGTTGGTGGGAATGCAAGTTGGTACAGCCACTTTGGAAAACACTGTGGAGGTTCCTCAAAAAGTTAAAAATAGAGCTACCCTATGACCCAGCAATTGCACTCCTGGGTATTTACCCCAAAGACACAGATGTAGTGAAAAGAAGGGCCATATGCACCCCAATGTTCATAGCAGCAATGTCCGCAATAGCCAAACTGTGGAAAGAGCCGAGATGCCCTTCAACAGATGGATAAAGAAGATGTGGTCCATATATACAATGGAATATTACTCAGCCATCAGAAAGGATGACTACCCAACTTTTACATCAACATGGATGGGACTGGAGGAGATTATGCTAAGTGAAATGAGTCAAGCAGAGAAAGTCAATTATCATATGGTTTCACTTATTTGTGGAACATAAGGAACAGCATGGCGGACATTAGGAGAAGGAAGGGAAAAATGAAGAGGGGGAATTGGAGGGAGAGATGAACCTTGAGAGACTGTGGACTCTGAGAAACAAACAAGGTTTTAGAGGTGAGCAGGGAGGGGGGATTGGTTAGCCCGGTGATGGGTATTAAGGAGGGCACGTACTGCAGGGAGCACTGGGTGTTATACAAAAACAATGGATTGTGGATCACCACATCAAAAACTAATGATGTATTGTATGGTGACTAACATAACATAATAAAATTAAAAAAATAAAAATAAAAAAAATAAAACTCTAACAGATAGTGCTAACTAAATAACCTTGACCACCACACTTAAATAAACAAATTTATGTTTAGATAGCTTTTATTTTGAACTATGATTTTATCAGCAGAATTGTATGCTAACATCTGAGTTAATTAATTAAAGTAGATTCATATTATACTTACTTTATGCTTGATATGTATTAAAATTTTGATATCTCAGATTGCAATATTTGAATCATAGCACTAAGACTGTTAGGAAACTTGAACTTATATTTGGAAATGAAACAAACTTTCTTTATTTTCTTTATTTACTTTTAACTTTATTCAAGTAATTATATTAACTATCATATATTTTGGTACACTTTTGGTGTGCAAAGTATTTTGCATATATTTTAACTATTTTTATAATTATAGAAATATAGGTTAATTTTTAAAAAGTAAAATAAAATTGATATTATTTTTTCTGTGGTATGTGACTTTTATTTTTTTTATTTTTCCAGCTTAATTCAGAAAATTATTATTTTTAATCTCAACTATTATCTAACTATCCACTAATAGCTACTGTTAACATTGTTGTGTGTTTTCTTTCAGGATTTTAAAAAATATCTTTTTACTAAATTAGACAACATTGTGTCCTTGAAACATAATATTATGTAACATTTATTCAATTTAAATAAAGTCTCTTAATAAACATAATCCATCATTAGAATGTGTTAGCATTTAGTACAGCATTCACCTTTTACTGAATATTTAGGTTGCTTTCCATTTTTAAGAACTACTGATAATGTTCTATGTGTATCTTTACATATGCTTCACACGGTCTCTTTTGATCACCCCAATGACTCTGTGGGGTAGGCAAGGACTGGTTTATCATTTTTTTTTTCATTGCTAGCAAAGAATGGAGAGGTCAAGACACTGACTCAATGCCACAAAATCAGGAAATTGAGGGGTCAGTAGATAAGCCCAAATGTTTGGTATTTAATTAATTGCTTATTTCCTTAAAGTGCTATCATCACTGAAGGGCAGAGGTGATGCTCATAAAATATGTTACAACAGCTGTATAGCTGCTGCCTCTGCACAGAGTTGGTGGTAAGGTCATGGACTTTGTGGCATTGTTTACATGAGATCTCAGTTTTGGAGATTGTGTCCTATTGAGGGATGAGAATGAATATAACATGAAATTAGTAAACGTACAGAACAGGATCTTTGACAGAATCATGATGTTCCTATGCAATCAATGAAAATAGAAAGTGATTCTATTTAACCCAACCAGGTAAGCTGAAATCACATTTGGTAATCAAGAGGTGAACAGATGTGTGGTAATGCTGACCTCATCATATATGATCAACCAGAAATAGAAAATATATCACTCAAAAAATGATATGTGTACAAATTAAAGAATTGGCATTCCAGATATGTATTTTAAATTAAACTGCAAAGCTAAACTGAGAATATGTATATTTTAGAGAAACTGAATATATTCAACTGCTTGGTTAGGGTTAGCATTGTTATTTTCCCTCATACCCAGTAAAGGTGTAGCCGTTTCTCACTATACCATTTTCCTGTAATGGTATGGATTTAATCCTCTCTTCGATTTTAGGGGCTACTCTTTAATTGAATCATGGGAGTTATTTGTGTTTCACATGAGCAAAGTTGGCACACATCAGAGGCAGTGAACAAGCAGACAGGGCTATAAAGAGCATACACTTAGCCCTGAGCAAAATGGTAACTGGCTCTTTGGGACCTTCCACTTCCCAAAATGCTGAGGGCAGCTGAAAACATAGACATAACAGAGAGGAGTGATTTACAGTACTTATAAGTGGGAAGTGCTGATGTGCTACTGGGTCCCACTCTGACTGCCCAACAAGAGAGCCACACCAGAATAATCCACATAGTCATCTCCTTGTGCCCATCTTGGCTTGGTCCCTGTGATCAGGAGAGCTCTCTTTGCTTTTTTTTTTTTTTTTTTTGTCTTCTGAAATAAGAATTCTGACTTGATTTTTCTACCCACAATTTTCCAAACAACAGCGCTGTTCTCTAAAGATATTTCAAGATAGATTTCATGCTTTCTGTCTGGGCAAGTCACAGGTGTAGTGATTTGAAGTGATACACATTTTTGTTCTTTTGTGAGTTGCTAATACAATACAATATGTTAAAATTTCCTGAGCCTCAATTTCCTCTCTACAAAGTGGGAAAAATAAACCTACCTAGAAGGGTTGTGAGAAGTAAATATGATCATATGTATAAAGTATAGTAAATTCTCAATACTTGGTAGCTATTGTTGTTTATATAAGAAGTAATCAAAATCATAACAGAAAGAACATAGGCTTGGGTATCAGGTACATTCCTTTGAAAGTTCTATCTTTGCCAATTAATAAGTTATATGATTCACTAAGCTCAAATGTTATATTATTGAAATTTCTCTTGAGTTCTTTTGACAGCAGAGAAACTGGGTACAAGTATTTCGGGGAATGCTTACAGTGTCAGAAGAACTCTTTGGGAATTATTTAAGAGCAACTCAGGAATAATTTTATAGTAGTTGTTAATTTTTGGAAAGTACTTGGTTGAATTTGGTCATCAATATTTTGTGATGAAGGTATGTATCATGAATAGTTGATATTCACTGTTGCAATAATAATTTAAGCTCATATAATGAATCAGTTCAAATCACTGAGCATATTTACCAAGATGTACACATAATTAACATTTTAATTCCCCTGAATATCTTATCTCATTATCCACACTGCTTAGGAAAGTATATTAAATAGACTCTGGCAACCAGCAAGCTTAGACTCTATCAGACCACAAGGACATTGCGTTTCTATTAGTGACCATGTGAGTTTGAGTTAACTTTCAAATGAGATTAGAGAAAGTTGTACATGTTTTTATGATTATACTCACTACAGAGAGCTTTCAAGGAATTGGGGTTGGAATTTGGACAGAGTGGGTGAGATTTGGAAATGGGTTCTTTTGTTTAGAAAGGTTGATTTGTTCTAGTATAAATTAAACATTTTCTAAGCCAACAAACTGGTAATTTTACCAATGTCCTTTCCACTTGTGCTCACCACTTTCACACCCTCTACTCAAGCTACTCTTAGTTTTAAATAGTTGAACTGCCGTCCAGATTCTAAGCTCTGATTTCTTTTGCTTGGTATTACTTCTTTTTTTCTGAGAAACTTATTTTCAAAAGAAAAAAGTAAATGTTCAGCAATAGGACCAATTGTCAAATAAACAAATATTCAAGTTTTGAGGTAAAATGACAGTTTCTGAATTCCCATTAAAATTCCCATTAGGACACTGAGGGAAAAAAGGTCAACTCATAACATTGAAAGCCAAGATTTACAATCAATCTATTGCCAGGATATGGGGACAATTTGTCATAATTGGTAAAGTGAAAAAATAAACGTGAACTTGGGTAGGACTCATTTCAATTCATGGAATTGTTGAGAAGATGTATATATTGACTCATTAATAAAAATTTTGAATTGAAAAGATAAATAAAAAAACTTTTGAAAAATTTTATCTCTTTAAGAAGTACTTCTGCCAATTGAGATGTACTAAAATTGAGACATTAAAAATGAGGAAATCTTTGTTAAAAAAATGGAAATAAATTTGAGTTAAGGTTTAATTAAACTAAGACTTAAATCTAAATAATAATGGTTGTTTCAAATTTGATAATAAAATTTAACAGAAAAGTTAAAGAAGTCTTAAAATACTGTGGAAATAGAAACATAATAATTTAATTGAAAATAGATTAAACTCACAGATTCTATTAGCTAAGATCTGAAAATATAGAGCAGGAGATAAAGAGAGGTCGAAGTTTCCTTAATTCCTTACCTTGTGCGGTGGGGCGTCAACAGCTATGCTCTGTCTGGTTTTTGCTTATTTGGGATCTATAGTTTAAATATTTAAAGGTAACTACTAGGGGAGTTAAACTATTCTGCACCTACTGGAGAATATAAATTACTGGAGAATATAAGAAAACATCAAGGTGAGCATTTTAAAACAGCATAAAACTATATAATGGAAGACCAAATATAATAGCTCTGTCCATAAAAATAAATATGTTAAACTCCTCAGTTAATATATAATGCTTTCACTTTGGTTAAAAACTAAAGTGTGACTATCTTCTATTTATCCAAAGACAGAGAATTTTTAGAAGAAACGATGGTTAGGGTAATATCCAGACAAATACAAACAGAAAGAGAACAGAGATAACTAAATTAATTTCAGACAAATTTATTTTACAGGAAGAATTTATTTTTCTTTGATTTAAGGAAAAATTACAATTTTGGTAAAACCATAACAGAAAAAATAAATGAGGTAATCGTTGTTAGATATACAAGAAATATTGACAAAAATTAATGACAAAATTAAGAATTAATACTTTTAGAATTGAATATTGAATTTAGCCAATAAACAATTAAATAAAATAAAATAAGCACACTAGAATAAATCAGGTTACCTAATATCCATAAAGTTGAACTTTGTACCTTTCGAAGACTGTATTTTTTCTAAGAATTGAGAAACACTGATTTATAAATTTACAAATGTACAGGGTACATTCTTGGATAACATAAATATTAATTGAGTGAATGTTAAGGATGACAAATGGGCTAGAGAAAAAATAATTCTCTAATACTAAAAAGCTATATTTTAAGTAATAAAATGGAAGTCAGAAGTAATTTAATGTAAGCCATACAGCTAAAATGGAATGTAAGAAAAAACTCTTAGTTTAAGTCCTTTCATGATTAAACAGGAACTATTAATACAAATTAATTAAGGATTTAAATCACAAATTTAGAAAAAAACAAATACAAGCCTAAAGAAATTAGATGAAAATAATAAAACTAAAGACAGACTTCATTAAGTTATTTAAAAAATACATTGAAAAACTTGTTTTTTTAAATTACATTCAAGAATTTGTTCTATTAAAATATAATTAGTAAGAATAAAAGAGATAAAACCAACGTTGAAAATTATGGAGGATACAGATACTATAAATAATGTATCAAATTTTTTTAGTAATATCATATTAGACTCCAGGCTCTTATATTTGAAAATATAGTGAAATATTTCTGAAAACACACCAATTACCAAAATTAACTCCAGCAGAAATCAAAGATTAGATAGACCAATAATTGGAACAAAATAGTAAATAAAATTCAGATTATTCCCACTATAAAAGTTTCTAAAGTCAGATGAGTTCTGAAGACATACTTGTACATTCCATTGCATAGCATGGGGAATTCAGAATACTGTGAACATCTGATTTTAGAAAGCAAGCATTAATTTTGATTACTGAATATGGTAAGTTTAGTACAAAAATCTATGCATCTGACTCACAAATGAAAATAGAGTAGATATGGTGGCAGACATATTATTAATTTTATCCTTGGACTATCTCCATTCCATCTCTTTCTTTGTTAATAGAATTCTTATTTTCTTTGTGCCATAATCTTCTGAGCCCATGGTGATTAATCATGATTGGTCTAACTCTAAGAATGACAGTTATATTTCTTTTTGCCAGTAGTTCACTTTCCTAGCCTTCCCTACAGGATGTGGCTGGCTGATTGACCTAGGTCTGGCCAATGGAACTTAAGGGAAACTCTGCTAAAGAATATCTGGAAAAAACTGAATTGGTGTCCTAATATAAGGATCAGATAGAAGAGGAAGTCTTGTTGGTGTTGTCTAGAGTAGCAGCAACCATTTTGCAAACATGAGGTGTCAAGTGTGAAAAACAAAGCCTTTGGCTAATGTTAAAGATGGTGGAGAGAGAGATAAAAAGAGGACCATGAAAGAATTGACTTGCTGACTTAGTCCTGAAATCACCTCTTGGGTTTTTCCTGGAAACTGAGATAAAACACCACACACACACACACACACACACACACACACACACACAGGGCATGCCATAAAACACCACACACACACACACACACACACACACACACACACACTGGGCATGCCATAAAACACCACACACACACACACACACACACACACACACTGGGCATGCCACTGCTGTTCTTGCAGGTTTTTGTTTTTATTTTGTTTTAACAGCTGGAAACATTCATCCGAAATAAAGGCAAAAATCCAAATTAAAACACTGGCAAAGAAAAAAAATCAACTCATCCAAAGAATCATTCACCATATTTTGATAAAATTATTTTAAACTGAAAAGTTACTTTAAGAAGCAAAGATAGTCTAACATTAGGAACTTTTATTAACGTAATAGCATACACTATGTCTCATGATGCTACAAAAATTAACACCCATTTCTAACTTTTTGAAATGTGAGTAAATTTAGAATAAATGTGTTAAATTTTAAGAATAAACTCTAATGATTTTTTTCCATTGGATATAGTTGAGGCAAGCTGAAGTTACTCATTATTATTTTAATTTAAATATTGTTCTGGAAGTTCTAATTAATGAAATATGACCTGAAATAAAAACAGAATTATAAATTTTGAAAAGGAAATTAATACTGTTATTTGAAAACAATATAATTGTATGCCTATAAATCCCAAGAGGATACACCAAATTGATAAGAATGCTCATTAAAGTGTCCCTAGATCAAATAGGTATTGTCTGATCTAGCAGAATTAACAGAGTATAAATACTCCCCATAGAATACAGTGATGATAGCATTGATGTCTAAAATTAAGGAAATTTATCAAGATGAAAAAACTATAATGGACATGTAGTTATATCCAGGGAATACAGACATTGGCCCTGAGAGAAAATAATTTTAGTCACTAAGAAGGTCTGTTGTGCTTATGTTTATAAGGTTATTTTATCATCTTTCACCAAGACATAGGATAAAATATCCTTAAAAACATTTATCATCTTTCATTCTGATTTCATTTCTGCCCAATGAAATTCTGATAAATTATTTGGCTTCTAGATAACTTGATCCTATGAAGGGGTGTGTGTGTCCTATGAATAGAGTCTTTGAGTACTATCATAACTAATAAAGGGCTACTTCCATAAAAACACTGATAAATTAGAACTCTGATTAACCACAAAGAACAGGAAAGATATAAATTTTTTAACAAATGATGTTGCAAAAATTGGTTATATGAAGGTAAGTCAAGTGATTACATATTTGCATAAAATATATCAAAATGAATATCACATGGATTAAACAGAAAATTTTATTTATTTAAATTCAACTAATTAACATAGAGTGTATTATTAGTTTCAGAGGTAGAGTTCAGTGATTCATCAGTGTCATATAATACCCAGTGCTCATTACATAAAGTGCCCTCCTTAATGTCCATCACCCAGTTACTGCATCCCCCTACCACCCTCCCCTCCAGCAACCCTCAGTTTGTATCCTATGATTAAGAGTCTCTTACGGTTTGTCTCCCTCTCTGATTTCGACTTGTTTTATTTTCCCTCTCTTCCCCTATGATCTTATATTTTGTTTCTTAAATTCCACATATGAATGAGATCATATGATAATTGTCTTTCTCTGATTGACTTATTTCACTTAGCATAATACCCTCTAGTTCCATCCACGTTGTTGCAAATTGCAAGACTTCATTTTTTTGTTGGTTGAGTAGTATTCCATTGGATATATATATATATATATATATACACACACACACACACACACACACACACACATTTTCTTTATCCATTCATCTCTCAGTGAACATCTGGGCTTTCCATAGTTTGGCTACTGTGGACTTTGCTGCTATAAACATTGGGGTGCACGTGTCCTTTCAGATCACTACATTTGTATTTTGGGGGTAAATACGTAGTAGTGCAAATTCTGGGTCATAGGGTAGCTCTATTTTCAACTGTTTGAGGAACTTCCATATTGTTTTCCAGAGTGGCTGTACCAGCTTGCATTCCCACCAACAGTATAAGAGGGTTTCCCCTTCTCCACATCCTCGCCAACATCTGTCCTTTCCTGACTTGTTCATTTTAGCCATTCTCACTGGTGTGAGGTGGTATCTCATTGTGGTTTTGATTTGTTTTTTTTTTTTTTAAGATTTTATTTATTTATTTGACACACAGAGAGAGAGCACAAGCAGGTAGAGAGAGAGAAGCAGGCTCCCCACTGAGGAGAGAACTCAACATGGGGCTCGATCTCAGGACCCTGGGATCATGACCTGAACCGAAGGCAGACGCTTAACTGACCTAGCCACCCAGGCACCCCTGTGGTTTTGATTTGTATTTCCCTGATGCCGAGTGGTGTTGAACATTTTTTCATGTGTCTGTTGAACATTTGGATGTCTTCTTTGGAGAAATGTCCTCTGCCCATTTCTTGATTGGCTTATTTGTTCTTTGGGTGTTGAGTTTGATAAGTTCTAGCCCTTTATCTGATAAGATATTTACAAATATCTTCTCCCATTCTGTTGGTTATCTTTTGGTTATGTTGACTCTTTCCTTTGCTGTGCAAAAGGTTTTTATCTTGATGAAGTCCCAATAGTTCATTTTGCCTTTGTTTCCCTTGCTTTTGGAGACAAATCTAGCAAGAAGTTGCTGTGGCCGAAGTCACGGAGATTGCTGCTGTGTGTGTTCTTCTCTAGGATTTTGGTGGATTCCTGTCTCATATTTGGGTCCTTCATCTATTTTGAGTCTATTTTTGTGTATGGTGTAAGGAAATGGTCCAGTTTTATTCTTCTGCATGTGGCTGTCCAATTTTCCCAACACCGTTTGTTGAAGAGACTGTCTTTTTTCCATTGGATATTCTTTCCTACTTTGTCGAAGATCAGTTGACCATACAGTTGAGGGTCCATTTCTGGATTCTCTATCCTGTTCCATTGATCTATGTGTCTGTTTTTGTGGCAGTACCATACTGTCTTGATGATTACAGCTTTGTAATAGAGCTTGAAGTCCGGAGTTGTGATGCCACCAGCTTTCTTTTTTGAAATTCTTTGAATATCTGGGATCTTTTTAGATTCCATACAAATTTTAGGATTATTTGTTCCATTTCTTTGAAAAGAGTTGATGGTATTTTGATAGAGATTGCATTGAATATATAGATTGCTGTAGGTACCATAGATATTTTAACAATATTGGTTCTTCCAATCCATGAGCATGGAACATTTTTCCATTTCTTTGTGTATTCCTCAATTTCTTTCAAGAGTGTTCTATAGTTTTCTGAGTACAGATCCTTTGCCTCTTTGGTTAGGTTTATTCCTAGGTATCTCATGGTTTTTGGTGCTATTATAAATGGGGTTGAATCTTTAATTTCTCTTTCTTCTGTCTCATTGTTAGTGTATAGAAATGCAACTGATTTCTGTGCATTGATTTTATATCCTGCCATGTTGCTGAATTGCTGTATGAGTTCTAGCAATTTTGGGATGGAGCCTTTAGGGTTTTCTACATGAAGTATCATGTCAACTGTGAAGAGTGAGAGTTTGACTTTTTTGCCAATTTGGATGTCTTTTATTTCTTTTTGTTGTCTGATTGCTGAGGATAGGACTTCTAGTACTATGTTGAACAACAGTGGTGATAGTGGACATCCCTGCCATGTTCCTGACCTTAGCAGAAAAGCTTTCAGTTTTTCCCCATTGAAAATGACATTCGCTATGGACTTTTCATAGATGGCTTTCATGATATTGAGGTATGTTCCCTCTATCCCTATACTCTGAAGAGTTTTGATCAAGAAAGGATGCTGTACTTTGTCAAATGCTTTTTCTGCATCTGTTGAGAGGATCATATGGTTCTTGTTCTTTCTTTTATTAATGTATTGTTTCACATTGATTGATTTGTGGTTGTTGAACCAACCTTATAGCCCAGGAATAAATCCCACTTGGTCATGGTGAATAAACCTTTTAATGTACTGTTGGATCCTATTGGCTAGTATCTTGGTGAGTATTTTTGCATCCATGTTCATGAAGAATATTGGTCTGTAATTTTCCTTTTTGGTGGGGTCTTTGTCTGGTTTTGGGATCAAGGTAATAATGCTGGCTTCTTTGAAAGAGTTTGGAACTTTTCCTTCCATTTCTATTTTCTGAAATAGCTTCAGAAGAATAGGTGTTAATTCTTTAAATGTTTGGTAGAATTCCCCTGGGAAGCCATCTGGTGCTGGACTCTTGTTTGTTGGGGGGATTTTTTTTTTTTTAAGATTTTATTTATTTATTTGACAGAGAGAGACACAGCGAGAGCAGGAACACAAGCAGGGGCAGTGGGAGAGGGAGAAGCAGGCTTCCTGCTGAGCAAGGAGCCCTATGTGGGGCTCAATCCCAGGACCCTAGGATCATGACCTGAGCCAAAGGCAGATGCTTAACGATTGAGCCACCCAAGTGCCCCTCTTTTTTTTTTTTTTAAAGATTTTATTTATTTATTTGCAGAGAGAGAGATAGCCAGTGAGAGAGGGAACACAAGCAGGGGGAGTGCAGGGAGAGGACCCTAGGATCATGACCTGAACTGAAGGCAGACACTTAATGACTGAGCCACACAGGCGCCCTCCCTTTAATATTTCTTGCAGGGCTGGTTTAGTGAACACAATTTTTCTTTTAGGTTTTGTTTGTCTTGGAAGCTTTTTATCTCTCCTTTTTTCAATGACAGCCTAGCTGGATATAGTATTCTTGGCTACATATTTTTCTCACTTAGCACCCTGAATATGTCAGGCCAGTCCTTTCTGGCCTGCCTGGTCTCTGTGGATAGGTCTGCTGCCAGCCTTATATTTCTACCCTTGTAGTTTATAGACCTCTTGTCCCAAGGTGCTGTCAGGATTTTCTCCTTGTCTCTGAGATTTGCAAGCTTCATTATTATATGATGAGGTATTGACCTATTTTTATTAATTTTGAGGGGTGTTCTATGTGCCTCCTGGATTTGCCTGTCTCCTTCCCTAGATTAGGGAAGGTCTCACCTATAATTTGCTCCAGTATAACTTCTGCTCCTCTCTCTCATTCCTCTTCTTCTGGAATCCCAATTATTCTAAAATTTTTTGCTTTACAGTATCACTTATCTCTCAAATTCTCCCCTCATCATCCAGTAGTTGTTTCTCTCTCTTTTTCTCAGCTCATTTATTCTCCATCATTTTGTCTTCTATATCACTAATTCTCTCTTCTGCCTCATTTATCCTAGCAGTTAGAGCCTCCATTTTTTTTATTGCATTTCATTAATAGCCTTTTTTATTTTGACTTGGTTAGATTTTAGTTCTTTTATTTCTCCAGAAAGGGATTCTCTAATGCCTTCTATGCTTTTTTCAAGCCCAGCTAGTATCTTTATAATCATTATTTTGAACTCTAGTTCTGACATCTTACTTATATCCATACTGGTTAGGTCCCTGGCAGTCAGTACTGCTTCTTCTTCTCTTTTTTGAGGTGAATTTTTCCATCTTGTTATTCTGTCCAGAGAAGAATAGATGAACAAGAGAATAAAATACTAAAATGGCAACCACTACCTCTGAAAAATATATAGTAAACAAATCAGAAGACACCCATAACCGAAAAAAAAAAAAAAAAAAAGAGAAAATATAATCAGGTGAACAGAACAGAGCAATACGCTGGATCCTGTGTGTATTTTGGTCTGTTTGTTAGAAAACCAGATCCCAAAATTGTAAAGAAAGAAAAAATTGTATATGTATACAAATAAAATTAAATACAATGAAAGGATAGAATGTAACTGTAAAAATGAAAATTAAAAGACAAAAAAAAAGAATATGAACAGATAGGTGAACAGAGCAGAGCAATACGCTACATGCTGGGTGTATTTTGTTCTGTTTGTTCGAAGGAACTACATCCAAAAATTGTAAAGAAAGCAAAACATATATGTGCATATATATATATATACAAAAATAAAATACAATGAAAGGCTAGAATGTAACTATAAAGATTAAAATTAAAAAGGAGGGAGAGTATAATCAGACAGGTGAAGAGAACAGAGCAATACACTAAATTCTGGGTGTATTTTGGTCTGTTTGTTAGAAGAAACTGCATCCCAAAATTGTAAAGAAAGAAAAACTTATATATGTACAAAAAATACAATTAAATACAATGAAAGGATAGAATGTAACTGTAAAAATGAAAATTAAAAAAGTTGATAAAATAAGAAATTGGCTGAAAAAGGAAAAAGAAAAAAATTAAGATTGAGAGACTAAAGAATCATGAGCAATGACCATGAATTCTATATTCTATTTTCCCCTAGCCCTGGAGTTTTACAGTTCTCTGTGATCAGTAAACTTGGTCTTAGCTGGATGTTCTTGCTGATCTTCTGGGGGAGGGGCCTATTGTATTGATTCTCAGGTGTCTATGCCCCAGGGAGAATTACACTGCCCTTGCCAGGCAGCCAGGCTAAGTAATCTGCTTCCAATGTTCTATGTGGCTTTTGTTCCCTGAAAGCTTTCCCATCCACTTTAGAGGATGAGAATGAAAATGGTGGCCTCCCAATCTCTAGCCCTGAAGCTGAGAGCTTGGGGCCCTACTCCTCAGTGCACCCTCAGGGAAAAGCAGTCACTCATTCCTGTTTCCCTGGTCTCCATCCGCACTCTGTCCTCACCCAGCCTGTGAAGGAACATTGCTATCTCAGGCATGTGACCCACTTCAAGTTTCCACACCCTACTGACTCCTGTGGCTTGAACCCGTGCTGCTCCTCCCGGGGGAGGGAGGAGGGTCTTGCTGTAGTTTGGCGGCTTGCCAGCCGCTGCTTGGAGAGTGGTCACCCAGCTGTGTGGCTGTTCGTGGTTTATGGCAACGCTGAGCTGGGTGCCCACTCCTGGGCTTGCTGATTGCAGCTGGCTTCCTGCTCTGATGCCTGGGAACCCTGCAGCACTCAGGTTCCCCTGGTCTTCCTGTCACCCCAAGAATCCTGAGACCACACTGTCTCACCTAGGATTCCACCCCATTTTGCCACCTGAGCACCTTTTAGGCAGGGATGTCCTTCACTGGAGCAGACTTCTAAAATTACTGATTTTGTGCTCCACTGCTGTATCTTCTGGTAGCTGGCTAACAGAGTCTCCCCCACCCCCTGTGGTTTATCTTCCTATCGCCTCAGTGTCACTTCTCCTCACCTCCTACCTTGCAGAAAAGGTTGTCGCTTTTCTATTCGTAGATTCGCAGCTATTCTTTTCTTAGATCTCTGGTTGAGTTCACAGGTGTTCAGAATGATTTGATAGCTATCGAGCTGAATTCCTGGGACCAGACAAAACCAAGGTCTCCTACTCCTCCACCATCTTGGCCCTCTAAACAGAAAACTTTAAAATAAATAGATAAATAAGTAAAAAGACTTAGAAAATTAAGAAGAGCATATACATGAATATTTAACTTAATATCCCAGGTTTAAGAAGCATTTCCTAATAGGAAAATTATTTCAGATGTGATGAGATCTTGCCTAGTTAGTAAATAATACTCTTTTAAAATGTATTTGAAATTTAAATGTCCCTAAGTAGACCAGTTAGACCAATTATTTTGGGAGGAGTGTCTTCTCTTAAAAAGTTAAAAAAAAAAAAAGATATAATTCCAAATACGGTTTTTGCTCACCATCCCTCTTGGATTGGGGAAATGTAGAAGGATCGTAAGATCTTTTACTATCCCTAGAACTCTTTGACAGCTACCCTTATGTCTCCTCATCATTCTTGTTTTCTTCTAGGATTGAGCAAGTCAGGGAAAAAAATCTCTCCCTTTCCATGAGTGTACCCTCACATCTCCACAGGCTGAGACCAGATAAACCTCAGTTTTTAAACTTCTGCGCCAGGACTTGCTAGGCTTCTGGAGCAGGGAGAGAGGGAAAGGTGGGCTTTCTGCATCTTAGGTTGGGTCAGCAGGGTATTCTGTGAGCTTCTCCCTGCCGCCTTCCCCCAGCATTTCCATATCCTCCTGTGTATTGCCTCCTTGCCGGTTATCATTGCATGCCACCTCATGGTGCCTCCTCACAATGAAAATGAAGAAAAAAATGACATGAAGAAAGGGGGTAAGGAAGTTGAGTATCCTGGATATAATCAGTGGTCTTGCTTGATGCCTCCCCCACCCCCACACACTTAAGCTTTGCCTGAGAGAAAAGGATTTGTCTGGATGAAATTCTGTCCATATATGTCACCACCAGAGTCATGTCTTCCCTGTCCCACTCTGCCATTCTAAGTACCTTGTGAAGTACCTAGTACTTTGTTTCAGAGGAATGAAATGGCTCAGAATCATTCTTCATCATCTAATGTATGAAATACAGATTCAGGTATAGGAAAGGTATTTTAAGGGTATCAATATATAATGTATGAAAGTACAGGGTGTCTGAAAATTGTACACATAAAAGCAAAGGAGAAGTATACATAAAGAAAAAACTTTTTTAATGTCAAAAAATACGCTAGAAATAATATTAAAAGATAGATGAGGAAATGGAATCTGCAACATAAAACACAAGCAAAAGTTTATCTTAATATGAAAATCAATAAAAATAAAATGTACTGTTGGTGGGAATGCAAACTGGTGCAGCCATTCTGGAAAACAATATGGAGGTTCCTCAAAAAGTTAAAAATAGAACTACCCTACAGTCCATTAATCAAACTACTGGGTATTTACCCCCTAAATGCAAAAACACTAATTCAAAGGAATGCATCCCTATGTTTATTACAGCATTATTTACAATAGACAAATTATCAAAGCAGCCCAAGTGTCCATCAGTATATGATTGGATAAAGAAGTGGTACATATATACAATGGAATATTAGTTATAAAACAGAATGAAACCTTGCCATTTGCAACAACATGGATGGAGCTGGAGAGTATTATGCTAAGCTAAATAAGTCAGAGAAAGACAAGTACTGTATGATTTCAATCATATGTGGATTTTTTTATTTTTTTTTTAAGAGAGGGAGAGAGGAGGAGGCAGGATTAGCAAGAGAGGGAGAGAGAGATTCCTAAGCAGACTCCTCACTGAGCATGGAACTCAATGTGAGGCTCAATCTCACAACCCTGAGATCATGACCTGAACTGAAATCAAAAGTCAGATGCTTAATGGACTAAGCCATTCAGGTGCCCTTCATGTGAAGGCAAATTTTATAAAGCAATGTGAAATTTAAGAAACAAACTGGGGCACCTGGATGATTGAGTTGGTTGAGGGTCTGACTCTTGGTTTTGGCTCAGGTCATGATCTTGGGGTTGTGGGATTGAGCTCCACATTTGGCTCTATGCTCAGTGAGAAGTCTGCTTGAGATTCTCACTCTCCTTCTCTCTCTGCCCCTCCCCCCACTCTCTCTCTCAATAAATAAATAAAATCTTAAAAAAAAGAAAGAGGGGACACCTAGGTGGCTCAGTTGGTTAGGCATCTGCCTTAGGTTCAGGTCATGATCCCAGGGTCCTCGGATCAAGTCCCACATCCAGCTCCTTGCTCAGCAGGGAGCCTGTTTCTCCCTCTGCCTGCCACTCCCTCTGCTTGTGCTCTGTCTCTCTCTCTCACAAATAAATAAAATCTTAAAAAAAAAGAAACAAAACAAATGGGCAAAGGAAAAGAGAGAGAGAGAGAGAGACAAATCAAGAAACAGACTCCTAACAATATAGAAGAAACAGATTGTTACCAGAGGGGAGGTGGGTGGGGGGATGGGTGAAATAGGTGATGGGGATTAAGGAGTGTACTTGCCATGATAGGCACCAGGTGATGTATGGACGTGTTGAATTACTATATTGTACATCTGAAACTAATATAACATTGAATGTTAACTAACTGGATTTGAAATAAAATAAAAGCAAGGAAAAAAATAAATAAAATGCTATGGACCAATGGCATAAATAGACATTTTACAAATAAAATTCAAAAGGCAATTTCAGATGTTTGAAACTCTTTAAATGAAGGGTGCCTGGGTGGCTCAGATGATTAAGTGTCTGTCTTTGGCTCAGGCCATGATCCCAAGGTCCTGGGATCAAGCCCCACATCTGGCTCCCTGCTCAGCAGGGAGCCTGTTTCTCCCTCTCCTCCCTGCTCTTGCTCTCTGTCACTATCTCTGTCACTATCTCTGTGTCTCTCAAATAAATAAAATCTTTTTAAAAAAAAGAAACTATTTAAATGAAACTGAAAATATTTGTTTAAATAACAGTTCAGGAAAGATAGGGTAAAATGGTAAGATCTTTCCTTTTTTTATAAAAAAATATGTGTATGTATATATCTACACACATACATGCTTCCAGATGGTTAAAAAAAAATCTGAACACTGTAGAAGGGGAAAAGAAGAAGATAAACTGGGTGCACACGTTAAGTGTCTGCCTTTGGCTCAGGTCATGATCCCAAGGTCCTGGGATTGAGCTCAGCAGAAAGCCTGCTTCTCCCTCTCCCACTCCTCCTGCTTGTGTTCCTGCTCTCTCTGTGTCTCTCTCTGTCAAATAAATAAATTTAAAAAATCTTTAAAAAAAAGATAAACTTCTCTACCCTGTCAGTCCCAATCAATAGAGACGATCATCATTATCAGCACTTTTAGTTTTTTTGGTGATGACTGTTAGAATCTTAAAACCCCCATATCTTTATCAGCTTTAGACAGTATTTATCGACTTCACTTATGAAAAATGAGGGGTTTAAAACACCTAAACTTCCTGCCAATCATTGTAAGCTCTTATTATTTTCAACTCTTCTAAGTTTCTTGATTTATGACATATATTTAATATTATTCATTACAATCTAGAAAAAGAGTTCATAGTCTTCATTACCTTCCCCTTCTCTTTCATCCTCTGCTTTATAAAATTTGCCATATTATTATTATATTGTCAAATCATAATATCTAAATTATCTTCTATATTTATTTTGTGCTTTGCCTGTAGATTGATTCCAAAACCTAAAAACCAGCAATATTATTGAAAATGTTATGATTCTGTATACATTCTGTGTGTGTGTGTGTGTATCTCTGTAAGTTTAATTGGACCCATAGGAAAAGAAATTACATTCTTTGTCTCTAAAACTTCGTTGGTCAAAGGACACTTTTCCAGGAATCAAGTTATCATTGATTCTTTCAATTCTTTTCCATTTTCTTACCACTTTCTATTTTTTCTTCCTTCAGCTGCCCATGTTTCTTGTACCCTTGTCATCATCTTTCTTGGAATTCTTTTTGGTTTTGATGGAAGATCTGGCATATATATACATATATACACACACATATATATATATATACACACACACATGCACACACACACACACACTATGTGAATGTATAATGTTTTCAGTGGAAAGCTTTCTGTTTGCTTGAATTTTAAAAATGATTTTTATTTTCCCCTTCCACTAATTTGGCAGGGTACAAAATTTTAAATTTAATATAATTTTCTTTCAAGATTTGAAAAATTTTGCTTTTTTTGTGTTCTTGCATACAGTACTGCTGCAGAGAAATTGATGATAATGCTGAGTATGATGTAAGGTATAATATTGATTCTTGTTGCTTTGTATACAATTGGTTTATTCTGTCTAGAAGCTTTTCGGATCTTTTCTTTCTTTGGAATTCTGAAATCAACAAGGAGTTTGCAGGTGTATGTCTATGTTTTTTTAAATTTTATTTATCTTGCTCAGTCATACGTGAGCCATTCCCATTCAAAAACACATGTCTTGGGGCACCTGGGTAATGCTGCCGGTTAAGCGTCTGACTTGGTTTTGGCTCAGGTCGTCATCTCAGGATTGTTGGATCCTGCTTGAATTTCTCTCTTCCTCTCCCTCTGCCCCTCCTGCTTGTGCTCTCTCTCTTTCTCTCTAAAATAAATAAATAAATTTTTAAACAAAAAACACATGCCTTTCTGTTCTGTTTTTATTATTATTATTTCTTTTATTTTTTTCTCTTTTTCACTGATTCATATCTTTCCTGCCTGGATGTTGTGCCTCTTGGGTTTTTCATTTGTGACTATTAACTTTTTATCCTTACTATCCATTTCTTTGTTATTTTGCTTTTCATTCTGTGAGACTCCCTTACTTTCATCCTACAGACCAACCCCCTTGGTTTTCAGTTGTTTTATTCTACCATTAAATCAACTGTTTTCAAACTCTTGGTCATAATGTGGGTCTGTTGAGTCCATGGGTCCTTTCTAAAAATATAAATAGAATTATCATAGAGATTATATGGCTGTATGGGGAATTATTATTTGGTGAAACTTTATACATATATATATATATACACACATAATGTATTAGTTAAATGTATTTATGGGTCAAAAAAGCTTAAAAGCTACTGAGTTAGCCTATAATTAATTAGTTTTATTAAGGAATTTCCAAATCTTTCCCTTTTTGTCCTTGAATTGCTGCTTTCAATCATAGAAGGCTCTTCTTGATTTATGGATGTAATATCCTTCTTTGCTTTCTCTGAAGATACTAAGAATAGTTTTGGAGA